>NC_081848.1:38212669-38570917 GCF_963259705.1 Myotis daubentonii | reverse complement strand
AATAAAAATTTCAAAACTTAATTTTTACAATATCCTGTTACACATAATTATTAATAACGAACTACAACGTTCGCTAGTGACTGGTTACTATAATTGCATTCATTTGCCTTACACGCCTTACGTGCAGGCGCACCATTTCTCTCCACTAATACTAGCAGCGAATATTTTACCAGCCAATGGATTGCCACGTCATTAGTCTTGGACTGACTTGTTTGGTGTGTGCAACAGGAAATATTTCGCTTTTGGAGAACAAGAAAAAATAGGTTTATTTGAGTTAGGCTTATTAATTTGTGCAGTTATTCAGTGTCTGGTAAGTTAATGTTCAAGAAGAAGTATTAATTTTTATTAAAATGTTCTATTATTTTATGTTAACGATGACTCATTTATTTCAGCCCTTTGTATTCAGCATGTCTCTATTGAAATACACCTACGTTTCTATGAAAATTGAAGCTTTAGGTTTTTTTCGGCCCACATAAACTTAAACCTTGTTTATTTGGCCCGTGTGAGTCTTTGAGTTTGACATGCTTGATCTAAGAGTTTCTGACTGAATCCTGCCCAGCAAAGACAGGGTAGAACAAAGTAACCAACATGGATGGTACCCCACATCCTGAGTCCTGGTGGGGAGCTCGTCCCTCCCTCTCTGAGATACCTCTGGTCCTGTCTGAGGGAGAGATTGGAACCCCTACCTATTTCCCACCAGACCTTCTTTGTCAGGGCATTGTCAGCCCCTGACTCAGCTCTGAGTGGGGGTTGGCTACTGTTTATCCTCAGGACCTCTGCCAGCTTGTCCTCCTCAGGTTCTGGGAGATAAATTAATTGTAGCCCATCAGCTCCTTATTCACTGGCTGCCCAGGCCCAGTGCAGAGGCCCTAGGTCAGGGGTGGGCAACCTTTTTGTGAGTGCATGCCAAAACCAGCAAAATCTCTGACTCAAAATTCCTCTGCGTGCCAACCCTAATTTTTTGAGAACATGTTACGCCTACTTGATATCTCTTAAGGTGTACGTATGTGAAGAACCTTGAAGAAATAATAAAATTCATTTGAGCGACAAAAACACAGTATATGATGATGAAAAATGCATTTATTTTTTTTAATTAAATCTTTATTGTTCAGATTATTACATTTATTCCTTTTTTTCCCCCCCCATAACTCCCCTCCTCCCAGTTCCCGCCCCACCCTCCGCCCTCACTCCCCACCCACTGTCCTCATCCATAGGTGCACGATTTTTGTCC
This sequence comes from Myotis daubentonii, assembly GCF_963259705.1. NCBI lineage: Eukaryota > Metazoa > Chordata > Mammalia > Chiroptera > Vespertilionidae > Myotis > Myotis daubentonii. Next base: position 38,569,686 of record NC_081848.1, on the reverse strand, counting down.
AGTCTCTTCCCACATCTCCCACACCCCTTTCCCCCCCAAGAATAGTCAGTCCATTCCCTTTCTATGTCCCTGATTCTATTATAATCAACAGTTCATTCTGTTCGTCAGATTATTTATTCACTTGATTCTTAGATTCACTTGTTGACAGATGCATATTTGTTGTTCATAATTTGTATCTTTACCTTTTTCTTCCTCTTCCTCTTCTTAAAGGATACCTTTCAGCATTTCATATAATACTGGTTTGGTGGTGATGAACTCCTTTAGCTTTTCCTTATCTGTGAAGCTCTTTATCTGACCTTCAATTCTGAATGATAGCTTTGCTGGATAAAGTAATCTTGGTTGTAGGTTCTTGGTATTCATCACTTTGAATATTTCTTGCCACTCCCTTCTGGCCTGCAAAGTTTCTGTTGAGAAATCAGCTGACAGTCGTATGGGTATTCCCTTGTAGGTAACTGAGTTTCTTTCTCTTGCTGTTTTTAAGATTCTCTCTTTATCTTTTGCTCTTGGCATTTTAATTATGATGTGTCTTGGTGTGGTCCTCTTTGGATTCCTTTTGTTTGGGGTTCTCCGCGCTTCTTGGACCTGTAAGTCCATTTCTTTCACCAGGTGGGGGAAGTTTTCTGTCATTATTTCTTCAAATAGGTTTTCAATATCTTGCTCTCTCTCATCTTCTGGCACCCCTATAATTCTGATGTTGGTACGCTTGAAGCTGTCCCAGAGGCTCCTTACACTATCCTCGCATTTTTGGATTCTTTTTTCATTTTGCTTTTCCGGTTGGATGTTTTTTGCTTCCTCGAATTTCAAATCATTGACTTGATTCTTGCGCTCCTCTGGTCTGCTGTCGGGCGTCTGTATAATATTCGTTATTTCAGTCCGTGTGTGCTTAATTTCTAGTTGGTTCCCCAATATAAGATCGAGGGTCTTCTTAGTTTTCATGTAGATCTCATTAAGTTTATCGGCAGCTTCCAAACAGTTCTTGAGAGACCTTAAAAGTGTGGTTCTGAACTCTATTTCTTCCATTGACAATTTTGTCCTGTTTCTTTGTCTCCGCATTTTGTTATGCTTCCTTGGTGCACCCCCTAGTGGTCTTTGTTCGCAGTCTTATAGTTAAATCTTGATTGTTGTAGCTAATTCCAGGGAGGGTTTGACCTCCAGGCCAAGTGGCTATGAGAATCAGCTGTGTCAGCAGTGAGAGAACGTCTGTCCTCTAGGGAGGTGCTAATCTAGCCTTTGCCTGAGGCTATCCGGCAAATGCCTCTGTGCAGGGCTTGGGCGGGGCGGGTCGCACAGGATCAACAGGGTGGGCCGGAGAGAGCAGTTATAGCGGCTCTCAGTCCTGTCCCCAGGGGCTCTGCCTCTCTGAGTCCCAGCACCCGCTGCAAAGCTCGGAGAGAAAGCTGCACTCGCTCTGACCGAAGCCAGACAGTCCCGCTTCTCCCGTTTGAGTCTGGGTCCCTAAAGACTCGCCCGGATCTGGAGCTCAGAGTCTGCGACTCCCTCCCGATTGAAAACAACAACCGCGCCCTCCGCCGCCAGCCAGCTCCGCGCACTCCGCACCTCAGAATTTGACTTCAGCACTGCGCCTCCTCTGAGTGTCCGTGTGCGTTTCTCTTTCCTCCTAGTTGTAGGACTTCCACTCAGCCAGCGTTCCTGTGGTTCTGGGTGATGTCCCTTCCGTTTTTTGGTTTCACTTTTGAAGTAGTTGTTCAAAGCAGCAAACTCCTGCGTTAACCTATGCCGCCATCTTGGTTCTCCATTTATTTTTTAATGTATACATGTACACTGATAGTCCGACAGAAAACTTTATGACTCCGTTTGATATTATCAGTGGGACTTTTGCTGCTGCATCACTGATGACAGAGATTTTACATCAGGTTTATATTTCGTGACCTTCAGAGAGTTGCACGAGCTACTACTTTCATCTGTCAGGCTACTCCTATTATGAGACTTATCAAAATTCATCACTGAGAACAAAGATTCACAAGCGTATGTGGATGAAACCAAAACACTCGTCAGATCTAGGAAGGCAGGGAGAGTTAAGGCAGAGGCATAGAAATTGCTCTTCCCCTCTCTCGTCAATCCATGTCTATGGTCTTTAAGATAACTTGTTATGTAAAATTATTTACTTATCTAAGATGCACCTACACTGAATTTATCTGAAAAATAAAAAAGTCGATATTAAGAAAAAAATTGTAAATGGAAGATTATAAGAGAGGGTTTCGTGTGCCAGCAAAAGTTACTGGCGTGCCATGTTTGGCACGCATGCCAGGGGTTGCCCACCCCTGCCCTAGGTGCTTACTCCACATAGATGTCTTTTCCCACAGCCCCAGGACACCTGAACCCAAAGGAAGGGAGGGCTCTGCACACCTGGTGGGTGGGGATAGCAGAACTCCCTGCGGCTGAACACAGCCTGAGGGCCAGATCCGGCTCCTGGTGGCAAGCCACAGAGGCCAAAGCCAGCTCCTTAAACAAAAAGGGAATTTTTTAGAAGACTATCAATGTTGACAGAGGAAGGCATCAGGCCCAGTGGCAGGAGCCTGGCAGGGATCACACTGCAGAACTGGCTGGCTTCTGCTGGTCACAGGCAGGCCCCTGGCTACACCAGGGACAGGTAGAAGAAGGATCTAATCCCTCTGACTTCTGTGATTTGAGCAGGGACTAGGACTTACCCCCAGGCAAGACTTTAATGGAAATTTCCCGAGAGTGGGAGAGCATGGGGCTAGTGGGAAAGGGTTAGGGTCTGGACTTGAGGTTGTCAAAAACAACTGTCTCTTTAGCACAGGCTTGAACTAAACTGAAGACGACTTTGAGATCAGGTAGGGGAGAGGTTGTGCCACCTCCCATTACTAATAAAATTTGAATCATACCATTTTAAAGATTAATTTAAACATATGTGTAGTTATTTTTTTTTTAGAATATATATTTTTAAATATATTTTGATTGATTTCAGAGAGGAAGGTAGTGGGAGAGAGAAATAGAAACATCAATGATGACAGAAAATCATTGATCGGCTGCCTCCTGCACACCCTCTACTGGGGATTGAGCCTGAAACCCGGGCATGTGCCCTGGACCAGAATCGAACCCGGGATCCTTGAATCGCAGGCCAATTCTCTATCCACTCAGCCAAACCAGCCAGGGCTAAAATATTTTTTATTGATTTCAGAGATGAAGGGAGAGAGAGAGAGAGAGAGAGAGAGAGAGAGAGAGAGAGAGAGAAACATCAATGATGAGAGAGAATCATCAATTGGCTGTCTCCTGCATGCCCCCCACCGGGAATTGAACCTAAAACCCGGGCACGTGCACTGTCTGGGAATCGAACCATGACCTCCTGGTGTTGTGCCCAGATTTCAAGATTCCCAAGGGCCCACCAGGGAGCCAGCCAGTCCGATGCAAAAGCAAAGAGTCCCTCATTTCGAACTAGTTCGGCTCCCCGACCACACTCACCGATGCAACGGTAGCCCAGTGGCCGAGAGAGAGAAAACTCTGTGTGGAGAGAGGTTTTATAGGGGTTTGGGGTAAGGGGAGGAGAAAGGACTGTGGGCCCTGCCGATTGGCCAGGTGCGTGTCTCATTACACAGGATGTGGTCATAGTGATGGCGTGCACTTCCCTTGACTATTATTGGCCAGTCCAGAGAAATCCTGGGGGTGGCCAGCAGCGGCTTGGCTTCCGGGAAGAAGCCTTGCTGAGCACATGGCCAAGGTAAGATGGAGGGCATAGCCCTTACCCTGGGGCAAGGTGGAGGGCGTAGTCTCGCCCTTTCACTGGTTCATGAGTTGATACTCAACCACTGAGCCACACCAGCTGGGCTTTATTTATATTTGTATCCTGAGGATTTTCCCATATTATTAAGGCTTCTTCTGCACCATTATTGTTAATGGCTGTATAGCATTGTATGTGTGAATGTATCATTTCTTCCTCTTTTTCTGTCTTTTTTTTCTACTTTACTATAAATAGCACTGTAACAAGCGTCCTTTAGAGCTAAGGAACTGTGCAGGAAGTATCCACCTTTCTGAGGATCTTATTCTTTGTTGCCAAGTAACTAGGAAGGCTGTGTCTACCACTGGGCCCACGGGTGTGGCTGCCCGGAGTATGTTTTCGCCCCATGCTCAGCACCTGACCCCTCAATGGGGCTGCCAGGGCTGTAGCCGAGGGCTGAAAACAGGAGCCAGTGTATAGCCAGGGCCTGAGAACCACGCCAGACCACCTCCACCACATGTCTTGCTGGCATCTGAAACAAAAGCAATTTTTTCTGGATTGATCCAAAATGCCGGCTAAGGCACTCACCCACTTCCTGCTCCATGTTCTCTTTTCTTTCTCCCCTCTTCTCTTTCTTCTCACTCCCCTCTCACTTTCCTCCTTTCTCCAGCACTGCTCCTTTCTGTGTTTCCCCTTTAACTCTGGTATTCTTTCTCTCTGCCTCTTTTCTCTCTGTGTGTCTCTTTGCTTTCTCTTCCTCTCTACTCTTTCTCGTTCACTTTTTATTCCACTCGCCCCCCTCCCCCCCCAATCCAGCCTTGTTTCTTTCTTTTCTCTTTCTCCTGGTGGCTCTCAGTCCTCCACCCACCTACCCACCCACCGCTGGGCAGAGTGAGTCATAATTTCCCCAGGCTAGATAAGGCATTTTCCTGGTAGGGCTAGATTTGAATGAGAGGTGAGTTTGCCTCCCACAAAGGGCAAAAACTAACAGATCACAGAGTTGGGAGCTGCCTGGTAAACCAGGATGACTCAGGGCTTCCAGGTTGGGAGATACACAGGCCATCAAGCTTCTCTTAGAGGCTCTGTCACGCTTGGGGGGTCAGCACCCTGTGCCCGATGACTCCCCAGGGCAGCCTTGGCCTGGTGCAGCAGCGTGTGGTCGCCCAGGGAGCAGGCCCCCTCTCTGTGGGCAGACTCAGGACTGGGCGCTGGGGGACCAGGAATGCAGCAGATCCAGGCCCCACAGCCAGCCATGGTTCTCATGGTGTGGTCTCCCATCACAGCGATCAGGTGGGACAGCGGTTCTCAACCTGTGGGTCGCGACCCCTTTGGGGGTCGAACGACCCTTTCACAGGGGTTGCCTAAGACCATCGGAAAACACATATATAATTACATACTGTTTTTGTGATTAATCACTATGCTTTAATTGTGTTCAATTTGTAACAATGAAATTGGGGGTCACCACAACACGAGGAACTGTATTAAAGGGTTGCGCCGCATTAGGAAGGTTGAGAACCACTGAGGTAGGATGTTTTAAAAATATAAATTCCTGGGCCCCATTTATCTTTATTAAACCCGAGTATCTGGGGATGCGGTTCAGGAACCTTCAGGTTAAAGGCAATTGAGATGCACAGGCATTTGCTGCAGCAGTATTTGCATTATCAAGAAATTGGGAAGACCCTGAATGTCCATTGGTGGAGAATGGTTAAATAAATGATGATGTTTCCTGCTGCAAAATAATATTCAGGCCCTAAAAGAGGGTGAGGCATTCACAGAGACAGAAAGTAGATTAGAGGTTGCCAGGGGTTACTTGTGTGAGTGTGTGTGTGTGTGTGTGTGTGTGTGTGTGTGTGTATGTATAGGGGTGGAGAGTTTTTGCTTAATGTGTACAGAGTTTCTGTTTGGGATGACGAAAAAGCATCGACCCATGAACCAGGATGTGACAGTTCCATTTCTGGTTGGTGCACATGCCTGGGTTTCAGGCTCAATCCCCAGTGGGGGGCATGCAGGAGGCAGCTGATCAATGATTCTCATCATTGGTGTTTCTCTCTCTCCCTCTCTCTTCTCCTCTGAAATCAATTAAAAAATATTTAAAAAAAAATAGTGGTGATATTTGCACAATACTAAAATGTAATTAATAATACTAATTTGTATAATTAAGATGGTTAAAATGGCAAGTTTATGCTAAATATAAATATATGCACATGATTTTACAAAAAGAATGAGTAAGAACCATAGGCATTAAATGAAAAGATGCCCAAGTTAGCCTATTAAGTGAAAATGAAAATTGCAGACCAAGATGCTATATAATAAAAGGGTAATATGTGCCCTGGCTGGTTTGGCTCAGTGGATAGAGTGTCAGCCTGTGGACTGAGAGGTCCTGGGTTCGATTCTGGTCAAGGGCACATGCCCGGGTTGTGGGCTTGATCCCCACTGGGGGGTGTGCAGGAGGCAACCAATCAATGATTCTCTTTCATCATTGATGTTTCTATCTTTCTCTCCCTCTTCCTTCCTCTCTGAAATCAACAAAAAATATTTTTTTAAAAAAGGGTAATATGCAAATCAATCAAACAGCGTACCAACCAGTCGCTATGACGCACACTGACCACCAGGGGGCAGACGCTCAACACAGGAGCTGACCCCTGGTGGTCAGTGCGCTCCCACAGGGGGAGCACTGCTCAGCCACAAGCCAGGCTGACAGCTGGCGAGCCTCCTCTGCCTCAGTGGCAGCACTAAGGATGTCCCTATGGGGAGTGGGCCTAAGCCATCAGTTGGACATCCCCCAAGGGCTCCTGGACTACTAAAGGATGCAGGCTGGGATGAGGGACCCCCCCCCCCAAACCCCCAAGTGCACGAATGTTGTGCACCAGGCCTCTGGTAAGAATTATAAAATTGTGTGTGCGTGCCAGGAAAACACACCACCTTCTTAAAAGTGGCTGTCACTGCAGGTAGGATTGGCAGGAAGATTCCTTGTCCTTCCTGTGATATATTTTTTTAAAATATATTTTATTGACTTTTTACAGAGAGGAAGGAAGAGGGACAGGGACAGGAAGCATCGATGAGAGAGTAACATCGATCAGTTGCCTCCTGCACACCCCCTTCTGGGGATGTGCCTGCAACCAAGGTACATGCCCTTGACCAGAATCAAACCTGGGACCTTTCAGTCCACAGGCCGAAACTCTATCCACTGAGCCAAACCAGTTACGGCCTTCCTGTGATATTAAAAAAAAAAAAAAAGTGGTGGGATAATGGGTGATTTTGACTTTCTTTTTAGTGTTTTTCATATAAAAATTTTAAATACACTCAACAAAGCAAATACTTTGTCCTCAAAGACCTCAGACTCTGCCGGAAGCCGGTCCACTCTTGCTGCTTGACACAGTCACTGCAGGGAAGAAACATCTGCACAGCTTATGTTTCAAGGGACCTGGTGTATATGACATATGTTTGCTCCCTGTCTTAGCCCTATGTGTTTTAAACAGGACCACCACCCCGAGAAAGGTTGTTTTCCCAGGTGAGGATTTTTCCCTGGAGTTAACAGGACTAAGGAAGAGAATAAATCAGAGAAACCCCCTAGTGATACAGAAATACCATGTACTACTTATGAAGAACTTGGACTAAGACTGTTGGCAATAAATTTGGGACTTGTTGGGCCCACATCCCCAGGGGTCTGCCCACCAGGGAAAGCACCAAAGCCTATACCCCTGGAGATCCACCAACACAGGGCAGTCCCAGGGAAGGCAAGCAGCGAGGCTGGGAGGACATAACCTTTACTGGATAGGATAATCTCCTTCAGTCACTTCCTTGTAGCCTATCAGTAGAGCAGCGACCTTGGAATAGCCCTTATAATGGAACACAGAGATTAACCTAGACAAGATTAAAATCAACAGAACTAGATAGAGACAGGATTTTTGGTTAAAGGTCAGATAAGAAACTATGGAAATGAAACAAGGAACTGTAGAAGGTTACCCAAAACATACCATGATGTGATTATAGAGGCATGCTTATAGGATCAAATGGTTTAAATACAGGTGTAACAGGACAATAAAGAGAGAGCCTCGCTATGCTGATCAACTGAACGCTGCCTCTGTGTCATTCCTTCTTCGCTGACTCGGTCCACACCTTTGGGAACCCCTGGACCTGCTGCAGCAGGACCCCAACAAGAATCAAGTGAGTAGATACATACGGATCAAGGTAATTACAACAGAACACTAAGGCCTGTGGAGGCACAGAGGAGAGGACGTCAGGTCAGGCTTCCTGGAGGAAGTGACATTCTGACTCTGGTCTTCAAAGTCCAGAAGGAGTTGGCCAAGTGGGAAAGCAAAGCTAGAATTCTTCCAGTGGAGGGAGAGGAAACGTGTGAGAGACAGTGGGAGGCTCCAGAAGAGTCTGTTGAGTCCCAGGTGCTGAACTACAGTGTGCCAACCAGAGAGGCTGGAGAGTGGAGAGTCTCACGCAGGGGAGTGGCAGGGGAGTGATGTCAGATTTGTGTTTTGGGTAGATCCTCTGGCGAGGTCTCTTCTGGGTTGAGGTTAGAGACACTGCTCTCAGGCAAAGGTTGGAAACTAATTTATATATATACTAGTAGCCCGGTGCACAAAAATTTGTGCACTCGGGGGTGAGGGTGAGGGGTGGGGCCAGACCCCTCAGCCCGACCTGCACTCTCTGTCATGTTCCGGGACCCCAGCCACTCCTGGCCTAGGCACAGGCTTACAGGCTTGGGGTGGCCTGGCTCCCGAGGCCCCATTTTATCAAGAGAACAAAGTCGGCGTTAGTTACAGCTCTCACCGAACCCAGTACACTGCATCTGTGCATACAACTGCCTCGTTCATGTGCCTGCTTCGCCCTACTGAATTACTAACCTTATCCTGCTTCACCTTCAGTGCCTGCCCTGGTGCCAGGGACCTGAGAGGGTTTACTGAGTGAGTGAGTGAGTGAGTGAGTGAGTGAATGAGTGAATGAGCGAGTAAGTGAATGAGCAAACAGCTACAGGGCAGGAACTTCTGCTGCGTTGCCATAACAACATGGCAGAAGCTCCTGCCCCACTCCCAGCTCCCTGAAGCCCACCCTGGGAAAGTTCCTGCCCTGGTCCCAGCGGACCTGAGCCCCTCTTCTGGCTGCGTACTGAATTTCTAACATCTTGAGGACATAGCTCCGTCTTATCCTGCTTCAATTGCAGTGCCTGCCCTGGTGCCAGGGACCTGAGAGGGTTTGCTGAGTGAGTGAATGAGTGAATAATGAGCGAGTGAATGAGTGAATGAATGAGCGAGTAAGTGAATGAGCAAGCAGCTACCAGCAGATAGTTCGCACTCTGCTATGAGCTGCCTGATGCAAACCCCGGGAAGTTTCCGCCCTGCTCCCAGCGGCCCCACTCCCCTCCCCTCTCCCGGCTGCATAGTTCGCGCAGAGCAAAAGCGGCTGGGGTGTGCGTTTTGGCATATCAGTGCATTAGCACCAGTCAGCCAGGGATCCCCGCGGGAGGGCCATTTGTGAGCGTGGCTAGTGGCCGATCGCTGCTGTCCTACTGCCAAGCCCTGGTCTGTTTTCATACTGGCCGCCTGGAACCCCGGGTGGCAAATAGCAGGCCCGGATGGCAGAGGGGCAGGCAGGATGGCCCTGTCCCGCCCTGCCTACAGTATGCAAATTAGCTGCCATCTTAGCTGGCAGTTAATTTGCATATCGCCCTGATTAGCCAATGGGAAGGGTAGCGAAGTTACGGTTAATTACCATGTTTGTCTATTATTAGATAGGATACACACACACACACACACTAAGTGTCCGACCGTCTGATCGGTCACTCTAATGTGCACTGGCCACCAGGGGGCAGACACTCAACGCAGGAGCTGCCATGATGTGCACTGGCACCATGGACCTGGCATCCACAAAGCAACACGCGGCTTCCCTCAAGTGGGACACAGGCCCCACCATCACTCCAGAGTAACACCCCACCAAATCGCAGCCGACTGCTGCCAAGACCCCATGGCGCAAAATGCAGCCCACAGCCCAGCCTAGCATGAAAGGGTCGCAGTGGGCGCCGGGTAATGATGTCACATAGCAATGCCCGGCTTCCTCTTTCCCCAGTGATGACTAGCCTCCTTGGAGTTTCTTCAGCCCATGAACATGACTTGCTTTATAGCCAGATGCAAACATTTCACACTTTAACCAAATGTTTGTGAAGCGTTTTCCCGTGCCTCATCTCATTTGATCCTCACAGAAGTCCTGGAGTAGGTAGATAGGAGACTCGGTGGAATCCTATTTTCTTTTCATTAGCCGGAAAACAGAGATTTAGAAAGTTTAGAAACTTGACCCGACTGAAAAGAAATGAGATGGTGGACCTTGAAAATGACTTCAGGTTTTCTCACTGTGCAGAATATAGTCAAACACTGCTGCAGTTAAATATTTCACCCTTTGTTCTCCCTGCGTTATCTATAATAATAATCTGCTTTGTATTGATATTTACTGCTGTGTTGCTGACATTACCTGAAAGAGAAGTTGGGGTGCTTAACTGGGCTGGGAAAAGGTTAGCTACATCAGAAAGCAGGTCTAATTAAGCAAGTTTATTCTCTTTCTATAAAATGCTAAGTTGACTCCTGCATGCGCAATACATACAAAGCTCTCGCTGGCGCCAATTGTACGTGTGTGTTTCAATCTGTCATTGCCGCTCGTGAATTTGGTTGGCACTTTTATTATAGAGAAAAGGTGAATAGCGGTATTAAAATATTTCTTTTAATTAATTTCCTGACCATGTGCACAAATCCATGCACTGGGCCACTAGTAAGATATAAACAAAGACTTTTCCAGCCACCTCAGAATTTCAGCTGAGGCCTCACAGCGAGAAACAATGCCAGCCAGAGCCGCTGAGAGACTGGATGACCTTTGTAGGAGCACCTGAGAGGGAGCGCAGAGCTAAGACCTACCTCCTGCCCATCACAGAGAAAGCCAAAATCCCCCAGGAACTTGGGAGGATAATCTCTTTGGAGAGAGCTGTTAGTGCACTCACCGGGGGTCCTCCAACCCACACCCCACCCAGGAGGGAAGGAACTTCTCCTTCCTCACCTCAAACCCGGGAGAGAGAGGCTTTAGAACAGTTTGGGAAGTCTTGGGAGGAGGAGGCTCTGTGATCTGCAATCCGGTGAGAGCTAGCAAGTGCTGGGCTCCTAGGCAGGGGGCTGCATTGCAGAGGTGTGTGTGTGTGTGTGTGTGTGTGTGTGTGTGTGTGTCCTGTAGGGCACATCTAGACCCTGCAGAAAGGAACAGAATGGAGGCCTTTCTTGAAAAAGACCCCGAGGAAGAGGGCTTTAAGGTGTGAGGGGACTCCAGCAGAAGGAGGCCGGCAGTGTGGGGAGGGATGCAGAAGCTGTGGGGCTATCAGCAGCCTGAAGGAGGAGGCAACCCGCCCCCGTTTTAGGGGTCCTGCAGGAGAATGGTGGGTGGTGGGGTCTCCCAGGAGCCCATCAAAGTGCTCCTCGTAGAAAGTGTCAGTGTTTGGAACCTGTCACGCCCAGAGGCCTCTGGTATAGTTAGACTTCTCCACCCACCCAGCCCTGGAGAGCCAGGGGCAGCCCGGGAGGGGCCGAGGAGCAGAAGAGCGAGGCGAGATTGGAGAGAAGCTGCCCAGTTCCCCCAGCCCATCGCCAGCCAGCAGGTGTCCTCGCCAGAAAAGGCCTCAGCGGGTGGAGGGCTAACGGGTGTGGATGGGGGTAGTTTTACTCTGACACTGGCCTGCGCGTAGCTTATTCGCGATTTGAAATTATCTGGCAATAAACGGGAGACTCTCAGAGAAGCCGGGGGAGCTGCCGAGACTTCATCCAGGAACAGTAGAGACAGAGCGAGCCCGCGGAATCTGTGCACAGGGCAGCGGACGGAAGCAAAGGGCCCGGCCGCGTGCTTTCACCGTGATAAACAGCTCAAACCGTTCAGGACGCCTCCCCTCGAAGGAAGGGAGGATTTCCTCCCACTCTCCTCCCACCGCCAACCCCTCTCTATTAAAACAGGGCGGACAAGTACCGCCTGGAGACTCATGTGTTTCCACGGGCGACTGGCCTCCGCGCGCGGGCGGGAGCGCAGGGACCGCGTTGCTGAGCAGCGGCGGGGGCGCGGGCGGAGCCCAGGTCCTGGCCGGCCCGGCAGCGCCCCCTGCTGGCCGGAGCTGCAGCAGTCGGCGCCCGCCTCGGCGCCCAGTTCTGGGGCTGGTCCGGCTGAGCCGGAGTCTTTGCGGCGAGAAGTGCATGCCCTCGTGAATTGAACCAGCCTGGGAGTGGTTACACTTGCAAGTGGGATGAGAGCCTATCCGACGCGGGAGGAGGGGCTGATCTGGTCAGAATGGTCAGCTGCGGGGCGTAAGGCGGGGCAAAAGCGGGGAGGCAGGAAGCGGGGGGAGGGGTGAGGTTGGAAAAGTTACTGTGGAATTTGGGACAGTGCAGGCAAGTTGAGGAGTCGTCAGTATTCTGGGTATTTTGTGTCTCAGCTTTTGCTCAAGCTGATACCTCTACCCGGAAAATATTTCCCACTTTTCTTTATTTTTTATAAGTACGTAATGTATACAAAAATGTTACAGAATGAATATATAAATATCCATGTACCCATCACTGAGCTTGATAAATAAGACTTAAATGTAAAGTCTACTCCCTTTTACCCGCCCCCTCCCCAGAGATGGCTCCTTAAATGCATGTTTTCATTCCCATGTTAAGTTTTTATTTACTGTATATGTATGCATTCATAAATAATATATAGACGCATGAAATCAGAAAAATTATAATAGGTATATCCTTTATTACCTATACTATAAAGAATATATGTGCTATCTATACTTTGATATATAATATGCACTAGTATTATATAATATTTACATATATACATATGTAGTGCATGTACTGTGTGTATAGTGAATATATCAAAGAGAGCGAGAGAGAGAAAACCACATTTCCCCCTTACCATCCTGCACTTAAGATTATCCTCACTTTTCTCTGTCTTGATAACTCCACAACGCTGTTACTCTTCCAGGAAGCTTCCCCAAGCACCTCTCTTCTCTGTGCCGGGTGCTCCTGGGATAGTCACCCAGCTGGGCTGAAGTGGCTTGCTTATTGTCTGTTCTCCTCCCCCCTCAGGCTCTAAGCTTCCTGGGGGCAGGGACTGTGAATCGGGTGTCCCTCCTGCCCAGCTCAGAGCCTGGCCCAGAGGTGGGGCTCAGGTTGTTGTCCTGCTGGCAGAGAAGAAAGCCAGAAAGGCTAGTTGACGCTTTGAATGCCAGGTAAGACTTCGGACTATATCGTGGCTGGGGGTTTTCCAGTTGTGCTCTGTGGAGTTCTGGGTTCTCTTGGAGGTAACCCTAGGGCTAATGAAAGATGGTCAGCTATAGTCCCCCTCATCCTGCTTCAGCCAAATCAGTTTCTTTTCCATTGAGCTTCTGTGTAAAATTTCATGTAAAGATGTGTCGTGGCATGTAAAAACAAATCGAAAGGGATGAGGAGTGTGATGGGTACAATAATAATGGCTCCCAAAGACATCAATGTCCAAATCCCTGGCTCCTGTGAATGTTAGGTGACTTGGCAAAGGGGGATTAGGATGCAGGTGGCAGTAAAATTGCTAATCAGCTGACCTTGCGCTTATCCTGGATTATCCAGTCAGGCCTAATGTAATGACAAAAGCCCTTGTAACTGGAAGGAGAGCCAGACAGATGGCAACATGAATAGGTGTTGCTGGCTTTGAAGATGGAGGAAGGGACCTCAGACCAAGGAATGCTGGCAACCTCTAGAACAGCGGTCCTCAGCCTGTGGGTCGCGACCCCTTTGGGGGTCGAACGACCCTTTCACAGGGGTCGCCTAAGACCATCGGAAAACACATATATAATTACATATTGTTTTTGTGATTAATCACTATGCTTTGAAAATATATATCCTGCATATCAGATATTTACATTACGATTCATAACAGTAGCAACATTACAGTTATGAAGTAGCAACGAAAATAATTTTATGGTTGGGGGTCACCACAACATGAGGAACTGTATTAAAGGGTCGCAGCATTAGGAAGGTTGAGAACCACTGCCCTAGGGTACACAGGATGACACTCAACCAACTGAGCCACTCTGGCTGGTTACATTTGTGTTGCTTTAAGCCACTAAATTTGTGGTACTTTGTCACAGAACTATAGGACGCTGATGCAGGAACTATTGAAGGTATTTGAGCCAGGGAGGGGTGGTTCCTGCTTATACCAAAGGAAGATTGATTGTGTATGGAGGAATCGATGGAGAAGCCAGAGAAGGAGTCACTGTGAACCCTAGCTGGAAAGGAAAGGAAACCCCAAAGATGGCTGGGTGTCACCTGAGGGCTGGAAGGCCTGAGAAGGCCTGAAAGAAGGGTGTTCATAGGCTAAGTTTTGTGTGTGAGCTCATGGCCTCCTTCCCCAACCAAGCCATCACCAAACACTCATTCAGAGTAGGGAGAGGACGCTCAGACACTTCCTGGACCCTGGCCTAGGTCCAAGCCTGGAGGCCAGCCTTTTGTGCAGAGTAAGACACCCCCCACCCCATCCCCAGGTGACTCATGGATCGCCCCAGAAGGAGGTAGCTGAGCCAAGACCAGTCATGGTTGAGTTCTCTGGAGTCCTGGGCCTGGCTTTGGCAGCCTCCCACCCCACCCCTCCCCTCCCTGTGGCCAGGTTTCCTCTGTAAGGAGCTCTGTAAAACTTTGTCGAGAGGAAAAAAAAAAAATGAAGGAAGGAGTGAAAACGTATCTGGGGAGCACACCAAAGGTGGACAAAATTCCCACAATTTCCATGTATTCATCCTTTCAATCAACCATCTAGGGAAACTTTCCTGAGTTGCTGGGGTTCCGGGGCCACAGGGTAGAGTTTGTCCTGTCTGTTACCCTCTGGGGCTCCCAGGTAGAGGAGAGACAGACATGTTATCTGTATGAGTGACTAGTCTTGTACAGAATTTTAAAGTATCATAGCCTTATAGTGATATATATGGAAGGTGAAGTCCGTCCAGGGCCGTGAACAAAACATGATTGGACATATAAGTTGGACGCTCAAGTTTCCTCGTCCATAAAGTAGAGGCTGAGTTCAGGATTTCTAGAGCAGTGGTTCTCAACCTTCTGGCCCTTTAAATACAGTTCCTCATGTTGTGACCCCCAACCATAAAATTATTTTCGTTGCTATTTCATAACTGTAATGTTGCTAGTGTTATGAATCGTAATGTAAATATCTGATATGCAGGATGGTCTTTGGCGACCCCTGTGAAAGGGTCGTTCGACCGCCAAAGGGGTCGCGACCCACAGGTTGAGAACCGCTGCTCTAGAGTATACACAGCTCCAATAACCCAGACCTTCCTGACTGACTGCGGGGCTCTTTGTTGACATGTGGATCCCTCTCTCTACAATTCTGCCAGCCCAGAGCCCTGAGGCTGCCCTGGGAGCTTGTTGCATCAGCTGGAAGAGGCATTGAGTGTTCCCAGAACTTGGGGAGGGGGTGGGACAGGGAGGAGTGGCTGGACCCAAGACTTGCCAGTTTCCAGCGTCTCCTCCCGTCCTCTATCCACAGTCTTTGTATCAGCAGAATTTGCAGTGGATTCTCAGAACAGCAGAGATACCCATATTCCTGAGTCACAGAAAAAGCCTGGTCCTCCTGGGGTGACCTGAGGACTCCGGAGAGGGGGCCTGACACTCCCGAAAACAGCTTTCTTAGCTGGTCACTTGACTCCTTTTTGTTGTTAATCCTCACCAGAGGATATCTTCCCCCATTGATTTTTAGAGTGGAAGGGTGGGGGAAAGACAGAGGGAAACATCAATGTGAGAGAGACACATTGATTTGTTGCCTCCCACATGCCAGGGGTCAAGGTTGAGAGGGTGAGGGAGGAGTGGGGGGGAGTCGAGGGAGCCTGCAACCCAGGTAGGTTGCCCCTGACCTGAATCAAGCCGTGATCCTTCAATCCATGGGCTGACGCTCTAACCACAGAGCCAAACTGGCTAGGGCAGTCATTTAACTTTTGATCCCCCAAATTCTCCATTCAGGTGATTTTCTTTTTCTTTGCTTTCCTTTTTTTTTCTTACCTTTTCTTTTCCTTTTTTTCTCTTTTCTTTTCCTTTTCTCTTTTCTTTTCTTTTCTTTTCTTTTCTTTTCTTTTCTTTTCTTTTCTTCTCTTCTCTTCTCTTCTCTTCTCTTCTCTTCTCTTCTCTTCTCCTCTCTTTCCTTTCCTTTCCTTTCCTTTCTTGTCCTTTCCTGTCCTTTCCTTTCCTTTTCTCTTTAAACCTTGAAAGAGCTTCCATTTAGTCCAACTCCTCAATATTCCAGGATCACTGAGGCCTGGAGAGGCAGAGTGACTTGCTAGGTCACCAGGTGAGCTAGGTGTGCCTTTAAGGAGAATATTTTATGTTCAGTAGCACTGGTTGTTCCCACTGCCCGGAAGACAGATCTTCTAGGACAGGGGTCCTCAAACTACGGCCCGCAGGCCACATGCAAATACAAATATTGTATTTGTTCCCGTTTTGTTCTTTTAATTCAAAATAAGATATGTGCAGTGTGCATAGAAATTTGTTCATAGTTTGTTTTTTTTTAAACTATAGTCCGGCCCTCCAACGATCTGAGGGACAGTGAACTGGCCCCCTGTTTAAAAAGTTTGAGGACCCCTGTTCTAGGAGCTGAGAACATTCAGGTCTCAACACAAATATTTATTCTTCCCTGGGATAATAATCACTGGTTTGGAGTGAATTCCTGACTCCCTGGCCATCAGCATTCCCTGGGGATCTGGTTGAATGCAGTTTCTGATCTGAAAGTCCTGGGCAGGGCCTGAGAACCTGCATTTCTGATGAGCCCCCTGGTGATTCGCTGCGGCCCGTCTGCAGACCACAAGGCTCTAACACGTTATTTCACTTTATTTTCTTCCTAGTACATGTCACAAGGTGATATTATTGTATTCATCTGCATATGTGCTTTTTGTAGCTCTTCCCACCAGATATAAATTGCCTGACTGGGGTGCCTTGTCTGCCTCATGACCTGTTATAGCCCCAGGCCCAGCACAGTGCAGACACACAGTAGTCCCTCAATCCATGAGGTCCCCTGGGTGACAGAGGGAGTCAGGTTCTGGATGGCAGGGACCATGTCCTGTTTTCTCTGGGCTTCCTTCTGGCCCACCAGGGCTCAGTGACTGGAGGGAGGAGGTGGAGCAGCTCCTGACCCTTGAGCCCATGTGTTCCCAATAGGACCGGACTAGAGTGACAATGGGAAGAAAAACAGCCTGAGGCCCATCGATATCAGGTGATATGTGTGTATAAAATTCTTTTTTTAAAAAAATCTTCACCCAAGGATATTTTTCCATTGCTTTTTAGAGAGGGTGGCAGAGAGAGAAACATCGATGTGAGAGATACACATGGATTGGCTGTCTCCCGCACACTCCCCAACCAGGGCCGGGGATAAGCATGCAATTGAGGTATGTGCCCTTGGCCAGAATTGAACCCAGGACCCTTCAGTCTGCAGGCCGGTGCTCTATCCACTGAGCCAAACTGGCTGGGGCTAAATTTCATTTTTAAAACTAGAAAACTTGCTGCAACCTTTGTCTGAGTCCCTTCTGTAGCTGCCTGGGTCCTCGCCCAGCCGGGTTGCTTGGAGACGGGCAGCCCTGGGGCAGGACATAATCATCCTAACCCTTGCACCACATTCACATGGTGTTCCTGGCCAGGCCCTTGGGGCCTTGACTCCAGTCCATCTGAAATCAGTTCCGTTTGTCCAACGTGGGCCATGCAGATGCCCTGAGGATGAGGCCACTGGCAGCTCTGTGGAGGCCATCCCAGTAAAATGCCTCACCCAGCCTCAGTTTCCCCCACCTGAGGGCAGGAGAGAACACTGGGGGTACTGAGTGAGCTTGAGGTCTAGCCCAGCTTCTGCTAATTCCCTCCCTTCCATTGCCAGGATTCCCCACCTGCAGTGCCCAGGTGGACCAGATGACCTCCCAACCCTGGGATGGGGCAGCTTGAGAGCAGGGACACCTGAGTCCACTGGGTCCTGCACCACGGCAGCCCCTGAGAAGCCCCCACTCCCTTTTCTGCCTTCCCCCTCTCTCCACTCCCAGGACTTGTCTGAGTCCAGCCTCTCCCCTTAGATCCCTGCTCTCTGTCTTCTAATCCAAGATGGCTGGCAGCTGCTGATTCAGCAGAATTTTATCCAGGGCCTCCCGTCTGCCAAGTAGACCTGGGGGCAGTCTCTGTCTGTAGCCTGCTGTTCTGGGCGGTGCTGGGCGACCCTGGCCTCTCCCTCCTTCCCAGGGCAACTGGAGAGTTCTGCACTGATTCGCTCACACAACTCATTTATCCCCCAATTATCAGTTTGTTCACACTCTCCCTTTTTCACTAACACACCCGTTTACTCACTCCATCCTTCTGGGCCAGGTCCAGCAACAAGTCTGGGAATAGACTGGCTTTAGCATGCAAGCACAGGAGCTGGGTGCCACCAGGCACAGGAACTGCACAGGTGGAGTTCCCCAAAGTCTGAGCTGGAGAGGCCCTAACAAAGCTCAGTCCCCTTGTTGAATAGATGAGGCAGGGGTGGCCCATAAGGGCCCGGGTGGCTCTCGGTCACAGGGTGAAAGAGTCAGCTCTTCCAGCCCTGTGCACGAAACTGGGACATCATGTTTTCCAGTTCTGAGTTGGTGCCGATGGGGCTGGGACTGGGTTATAAGCGCCAGCACCAAGGCAGGGCAATGCTCTTAGGGAACTGCACGTGGATTCAGAAGGAGTTGCCCAACCAGGGCTGGAAGGGCCTTCCCTTCAGAGATCTGCAAACATTTTACTTTACAGCCGTGGACACTGGAGCTCAGTATTTGCAGTTCTGGGCACCAGGACAGATATGAGCTGAACCGAAATGTGTGCAACGAGTCGTAGGATGGAGGAGTGAATGAGGAATTGGGAAGCTGAGTGTAGGAAAGGGGAAGAGGCGGGAGGCAGTGCATATTTTTTGAGGCCTCGCAATAAAACCATAAATTTCACAACCATCATCTCCAAACCTCATAACGATCCATGGGTAGAAATAATTACTCATCCCAGCTCCTCCTTGCCTTAAATCAGGGGTCCTCAAATTTTTTAAACAGGGAGCCAGTTCACTGTCCCTCAGACCGTTGGAGGGCCAGACTATAGTTTAAAAAAAACCTATGAACAAATTCCTATGCACACTGCACATATCTTATTTTGAAGTAAAAAAACAAAACGGGAACAAATACAATATTTGTATTTGCATGTGGCCGGCGGGCCGTAGTTTGAGGACCCCTGCCTTAAACTAATAGTGTGTGCTCTGAGGCCTCAATTTCCTCCTCTGTAAATGGAGAGCCTCATTTACATATTATTATTATTATTATTATTATTATTATTATTTTGTATTTGGATTTGTTTTATTTGAAAAATAAACATGTAATTTATGTTAACAAACTTGACATTTTTTAAGACTGAAAGAAAATAAGCAGTTTGTATTGCTGATTTAATCTACTAAAAACAAAAACCTAATTTTAAGTGTCAGTCAAATCACAAACATAGAAAATCTTTCTTGGAAGGTTTTCCAAATTATTTACCTTTTTTCAAAACCAAAAATGTCTCCATTTTTCATAACTATATCATTCAAGTATAGATAAGTATTATTAGATTTATAAATGTAGACTTAAAGATATTATAATTAACTAGAGGCTTGGTGCACAAATTGGTGTACCTGTAGAGGCCAGCTAGGGGGAGGGGTTGAGGATGGTTGGCCAGCCAGTCCCGCCTCCTGATCGAACTCCCAGTTGAACTTCAGGTCGAACTCCCAGTGGGGGGGACAATTTGCATATTAGCCTTTTATTATTTAGGACTTTTTCCAAATTTTTGTTTAATAGCAAAAGCCAGGCTTACTTTACATAAATATAACAGGTAATATTTAATGAGAAAGTCAGAATATTCTAACTAGTCTTAGTATGAGTGAAATCATTAAAAGATTCAAGTATTGCTTTCCCAAAGAACCATTGAAAAAAATGAATGTTAGTTATTTTTAAATCAGATTTTAAGACTCTAATTCAGATACTATACATATGATTATTGGGAGGACTGAGTTCTGTTCCAAGTACTTTGCTTAGAATAGCAAGCCCGGGATCGATGCTTGCTCTGATTGTTATTAGGACGTAGGAGGAAGCTGAGGTTCAGAGAGGAGCAGGACTAGCCCAGGGCCACACAGCCAGAGGGAGGAAGGACTGGCCGTACTCTGTTCCACTCCATAACCTGCAGTACAGCAAGGGTTAAAGTGGAAGCTTTGCCCTTCACCGCAGGGGCCTGGACTTGGCTGCCCTCTCTGTTCTGAGGAGGCAAGGCCAACTGTCCAATGCAGGATGAACCCAGGTCACCTGCAGCTGTGTACACAGACAGCCCACAAAGGCCGCTTGGCGAGCGGGGCAACTGCTCTCCTCTGAGGCCCAGAGGGCTGGGCTGAGCCGCCCTCTCTCGCCACTACCTCCCCTTTTCTGAGTCTCCGTTTCCTTATCTGAAAAGGGATATACTGTTGTTTTTCTGCCTCATGTTGTGGGCATTGAGTGAGTTAGAGGCTGGGAAATGGTTTTTCACACTACTCTGTGGTGCGAAACAGAGTTAAGACCAGTGATTTGGGGCTGGGGTGGATATTATAACTTAATGGGGAAGGACTAAAGGGAGGTAGAGTTCAGTCCAACATAAAGATGAACTTTCTCGGCGCTCAGGCCTTGGGAGTGGAAGGAAGTAGGGGAGTGGGTAACTGTCAATCCCAGGGATGCAGAGGGGCTCCTGCCATGGGGTGAGAGTAAGAGTCGCTTAGGCTGGTTTGGCTCAGTGGATAGAGCATCCGCCTGTGGACTGGTCAAGAGCACATGCTTGGGTTGTGGGCTTGGTCCCCAGTGTGGGGCATGCAGGAGGCAGCCGATCAATGATTCTCTCTCATAGATGTTTCTATCTCTCTCTCCCTCTCCCTTCCTGTCTGAAATCAATAAAAAAATATTTTTTTAAAAAAAGAGTCGCTTAGGTGAGACAAGTTCCCCTCCCTGTGCTCTCCTCTTCTCTCCTCCCCTGCTGGGCAGAAGGAACCTAGAGATCTTTCCACCTGAGGCGGTGTTGTGAGCAGGTGGCTGAACCAGAATTCTGACTCTGACGCGAGCTTGCAGTGCAACTTTGAGCCTCCCTCTGGGCCTCGCTTCCCTAGTTCTCTCCTAAGTAAGGATAACAAATGCAGTTTGGTAATTGTGATCATGTGGCTGTGAAAAGAATTATTATCTTCCCAGACTTTGGCCAAAGGACTAGGACAGTAGTAAAGAGGAAGCATTGTAACTTGTAGAACTACAGGTTAGAGTTGGGAGGGACCTGAGCATGAATCTAGAATCTGCTCAGATGATACATTTGGGACTGTGCTTTGTGGCTTACAAAGCATTTTCTTTAGCTTCGTTTTATTCAGTCCTCACAACAATACCCTGAATTTACAGATAAAGATACAGACCCAGTGACCTCATGTAACTCGTTCAACCTCACGTGGTCTAGGGCACTGACCGGAGGTGGGAGAGAGGCGGTCCTGGGCTGGAATCCCAGCTCCAATAGGACCATGGGTGAGTTTCTTCAGCAATCTACACCTCAGCTTTCTTACTGTTAAACAGGGAGATTAAGTATTCATCATAGGGTTGTGGTGAAGATTAAATGAGATAACTTGTGAAAGAGTTTAGTGCAGAAATGGATGCAGAGTAGGTGCTGAATAAGTGTGTTGAATAAAGAAAAAACAAAACACACAAGGAAACTGCAGGGCTGGGCTTCTGTTTCCTCTTTCAGGGCTCTTTGCCCCTCCCCCGCCCCCCAGCGCTTTCTTGTCATGACCCCCCTCGTTCATGCCACAGCCGAGGCACCCCAGGTTGAAGAAGGGAGCTGCGCCTTACGAGGCTGCTCTAAGTAGGCAGCAAGAGGCAGCTTGGTCTCAGGTGACCTGAAGGAATTAATGACTGCCCTGAGGTCAAGCGCACTAGTTGCCAAAGAGCAAAGCTTCCCTGTAACTGGCCCTATGAGCTGACGGAGGAGGAGCCAGGCTCCTGCCCAGGCGGTCAGGAGTGCTGAAACGACATGCAAAAGGCTGGCAGGCCAGTCCCTGGGCAGATAGATCGCCTAATAGAGACATTGGGGCCCAAGCACTGGGATTAGCTTAAAACTGGGCTGTGTTTTTGACCCACCAGGTGGGCCTTGGCATCCTGTCAAACTGTCATCACACCCCGACGTTAACAATAACAGCGTGGAAACAGTGCCGGGCAGTCTGCCGGACTCAGGGTGCCAGAGGAAGCGACCATGCAGGAGTTCACCACGCGCTACCCCAAGAACTGCCTGCTGACCGTCATGGACCGGTACTCGGCCGTGGTGCAGAACATGGAGCAGGTGGTGATGTTCCCCAGCCTTCTGCGGGACATGCAGCCCAGTGCACACGGGTGTGAGGCCCAGGCTGGAGCCCCCAGTCTCTACAACTACTTCACCATGCTCAAGGCCATCCGCGTGGATGTGGAACATGGGCTGCTGCCCCAGAAGGAGGGACAGGTCAAGATGGCAGGTGGTGGAGCCAATGCGGCTGAGAATGAAGCTGCAGAGACGGAAGAGGGCGAGGAGGTCTTGGGGCAGCTGGACCTACAAGCCCAGTTCCACCTGCACTTCTCCAGCCTTCATCACATCCTCACTCACCTTACCATGAAAGCCCAGGAGGTGACGAGGACCTACCAGGAGATAACGGGACAGGCCATCTAAGCCTCGGACTCTAGGGAAGGTAACGGTAGCCATGCTAGTGGGTGACAGGGTCCACTGAGGGACATTCCAGGGGAGCATGGGGAGCAGTGGTGCAACCCAGTGGGAGGGTGTCTCAGACAGAGCCACCTTCACTCACTTCAGGGTTCTGGGAACATCACCCAGGAAGGTCCAAGGCCAGGCCTGCCTTACTCTCCTTCTGACCCAGAATTGGTGAGTAATGGAGTGCCTGTGATAGAGACAGAGGGAAAAGTGACCTGTGAGTGCATACCTGATGTATGCGCATGTGTTTATGCATGTGCACATTAGTTAATAAGTATGGGTATTTACTCAGGTAAATTGTGAATTCCATGTGCGAATTCTATGTACCCAATATTTTTTAAAGTCACAGAACATGAAAAATTATGATGTCACATAGGGGTGACAGGTAAGGCTGCTCACAATATTCCTGCTCCTGACAGGGGTGCAGCCAGCCAATGGAAAGCTACAGGACTGCTTCCTGTGGCGGCATGCCTGTTGGGAAGCTCTGTTGTGAGGACATATGTGTTGGAGTCCGAGCCCACATGTTTATGTGCAGAAGGGTTGGAATTGTGAGGTGTGGGTGGGCAGCCAGCTATACAAGCAGGTGATGGCACTAGGTGACAAGAAGTGGACTTGGGGCAGTCATGGGTGGGTCACTCCTGGGTAGATGAGGAGAAACTTGGCCACATCACCTGCCAGTTTTAATCCTGGGCCACCTGCTAGCCCTGCTCCCACAAACTGGCTTCCCATGTCCATGGGAATCTCAAAACCACAGATGGAGGTAGCTGGGGCAGGATTTTTATCCCCATTACCGGTTAGGAAATGAAAGCCAGAGGTGAAGTGACTCACTGAAAGTCATATCGTAAGAGGACAAAAGCAAGACTGGCCCCAACTTTGAACTGGGTATTCTTTTCATCACACCCCGTCTTGGCTGTATGTGTTATCTTCATAATCTGCCTGAAGGCCACTCTGTAATGATGGGGATTAAACAGGGACCCGAACGGTCTATGGTGAGCTCCACTCAGCCATTCTTCCTTCCACTACCTCAAACCCAAATCCGAACTTTAGCCTGGCTTCTCTCTCCCCTCAAGGCTCCCTAGGTCGCCTCTCAGAGGTTCTTGAATATAACTAACTGAATTGGGTCAACAGTTTCGGAGTCAAGTTCTGGTTCCACCACTAATGAGCTGTGAGGCCTCACTTTTCTGAGCTTCAGTTTCCTCACTGAATAATAACAGTGGTAGTAAAAACAGGTATTTGAATAGTTTTATAGGTTAAAATCACTTGTATGTTATCTAATAGAATTATCATCCCCTTTTACAGACGAAAAGGCTGGAGGCCTGAGAAGTAAAATGAGTCCAAGGTTATTCAGGAAATGTAGGAGCGGAGATGCGAATGAGCCCTGGCCTAACTGGCGTCTAAGTCCTTTCCTCTGTGCTAGTCCATTTCCTGAGCACCATAGAATTCTGCAGCCTGGGCTGGAGGTGGGAACTGGGGGGGCGGGGGGATTGAGACGGCGTGGGTAGAACACCCACTCTTTGACCAACCCCAAACTGCTTCAGACATGCGCAGCAGTTCTACACAACACTACTGATTTTCGTGGCATAGCAGAAGTTAAAAAACCTGGGCTCTGGTCCCGGCTCTGTATGACCCCAGATAATTTACCTTTCTTCTTTTTCTCTCTTATTTTTGTTGATTTCAGAGAGGAAGGGAGAGGGAGATAGAAACATCAATGATGAGAGAGAATCATTGATCAGCTACTTCCTGCATGCCCCACACTGGGGATCGAGCCCGAAACCTGGGCATGTGCCCTAACTGGAATTAAAGTGTGACCTCCGGGTTCATAGGTCTATGCTCAACCACACTGGCCAGACTCTTTTTATTCCTCACCCAAAGATATGTTTTTATTGATTTCTAGAAAGAGAGGAAGAGAGAAACATCGGTGTGACAGAAACATCAATTGGTTGCCTCCTGTATATGCTCCGACAGGGACCCAAACTGCAACCCAGGTATGTGCTCTGACCGGGAATCGAACCTGTGACATTCCGGTACGGGCCACACCAGCCGGGGCTAACTTACTTTTCTGCATCGCAGTTTCCCTTTTGGTAAAATGAAGTTATTGCAGCTCTGATAACATGATTTTCTTACAGTGCTATGAGACTGCCAGGCTTCTCCTACAGCAACATCAAGCTTTTTCATTATTTTTCCTATTCAGGAGGAACATGACAGTACCTCAGTGATGTGGTTTTACACTGACTTGGTTTTTTAATATTTCTGCATTCCACAGATCCCTGTATCTGAGAGAAGGCAGACTCTGTGATGAGGACTTGGAGCAGTCACTAGCCCTGACGATGAGACCAGAAAGGCTAGACCTGCACTGGAAGTGAGGCGACGTGGTTCTCTGGGATGCTTCACTACCTTCCTTTGGACACCAATTCATGGACTTGTCACTGCGTCACCTTTAGGATGCTTGCTGCTATTTACAACTCTCCCTCTCTCCTCTTACCAGCCTGGGATAGTGGTCCGTGGATCACGTGGGGCTAGATGATACCTAGCCAGTGTGGCATGGTAGGAACACAGGTTTTAGCATTTGACCAATTCTTAGCAATCGTTCACTTTGTGATCTCTGGCGAGTTATTTAATCCATTGGAACCTAAATTTCACCATCTATAAAATGGGGATAGTATTGCCTACCTCACAAGGTTGTTCTAGAAATTAAACAAAATAGAATCAAAAGCACCTGGCATATAAGTGCTGTTATTTATACATTCATTCCCCCACCGCCACCTATATTTCTGTATTTGCTCTAGCCTTTGTTTTTTACACTCCAGAACTAAGAGGTAGCAGAGTCCCTGGATTGAGTGGTTCACTCTTGTTCCCGCCAAGCACAGGTGAACTATAAGCCTATTTAGTTCAGCAACAATCCTATATAATAAAAGGCTAATATGCAAATTGTCCCCTCGACCAGGAGTTCAACCAGGGGGTGGGGCTGGCCCGCCAATCGCCGCAGGCCCCTCCTGGCTGACTCGGCCCGATTAGTCCTGGTCGATTAGTCCTGGTTGGGGTGAGCTGGCCGGACCCCACCCATGCATGAATTCGTGCACCGGGCCTCTAGTCTATATATATAAAAGCCTAAGTGACCGTATGATTGGTCACTATGATAAACACTGACCACCAGGGTCACTATCCCTGACGATGAAACCAGATGCTCCATGTGGGAGCTGTCCCCTGGTGGTCAGTGTGCTCCCACAGCGGGAGCATTGGTCAGCCAGAAGCCGGGCTCACAGCTGGCAAGTGCAGCAGGAGCCTCTCCCGCCTCTGCAACAGAGCTACCGAGCAGTGGCAGCAGGTGCAGCGGGGCTGGGATGAATGGGAACACCGTGGCACCGGGCTCCAGCTCCGGGTCCTCCCCAGCCGCCTGCAGCTTCGCCCACTGCTAGATCCTTCAGATGTCAGACCTAAACCGGCAGTCCAACATCCCCCGAGGGGTCCCGGATTGCGAGAGGGGGCAGGCCAAGCTGAAGGACCCCACTGGTGCTCGATTTTCGTGCACCGGGACTCTAGTTAAAAAATAATACCTTGTATTTGTACATTAACTCTAAAGTACTTCCTCAGTCATGATTTTATATTCAACAAGTGGCACTTGAAAAGAGATGGAACTCATCTGATTTTGCCCAGAAACCACGCTTATAATCACACTGCCACCTACTTTGAAGTCACATGGAAAGAGAGAAACAATTTTATTAATCGCCCAAAATTAATCTGATTATAAAATCTGAGTCTGGAAACAAAAACTTTCTGGACAAGCACTTGAATTTGAGCAATAAAGAGTAAGCTCAGCCCTAGCTGGTCTTGCTCAGTGGATAGAGCATCAGCCTGCAGACTAATGGGTCCCGGGTTTGATTCTGGTCAAGGGCACATGCCCAGGTTGCAGGTTTGATCCCAGGAGGCAGCCAATCAATGATTCTCTCATATCATTGATGTTTCTCTCTCCCTCTCTGAAATCAAATCAATCTATAAAAGTTATCTATACTAATAAAAGAGAAAAATGGTAATTGGCGTACGACGATACCCTTTTCATTGGCTAATCAGGGCTATATGCAAATTAACTGCCAACTAAGATTGGCAGTTAACTGCCAACAAGATGGCGGTTAATTTGCATATGTAGGCACAATGCAGGGGGGCGAAAGGGAAAGCAGGAAGAAGCCCCCTGCCACTAACAGTGATTGGAAACCCAGGGGGGAGCTAAGAGCTGGGGGGCAGGGCAAAGGCGGCCCTAGGGCCACCTTTGCCCTGCCCCCCAGCCATGATCAGAGAATCAGGTGCCTTTTCCGCCCTGGCCAGTGATAGCAGGAAGTAGGGGTGGAGCCAGCGATGGGAGCTGGGCACGGTCGAAGCTGGCAGTCCCAGGAGCTAGGGGTCCCTTGCCTGGGCCTAAAGCGAAGCCCACGATCGCGGGGCCGCTGCCACTGCAGGTCCCCGCTGCCCGGGCAGGACGCCTAGGCCAGAGGCGTCAGGCCTGGGCAAGGGGCTGATCCTGCGATTGGAGGGTGATGGGGGTCAACGCCTGAGGGCTCCCAGTATGTGAGAGGGGGCAGGCTGGGCTGAGGGACACTCCCCCCCCCCCCCCCCCCCCCACACACACACCCAGTATACGAATTTCGTGCACCGGGCCCCTAGTATATATATAAAAGAGCAAGCTTGTAAGCTCATCCCAGTTAGGTGGGATCTTTTACTACTAATTTGCACTGAGCTCCACTGAGCGTTAGCACTGAGCCCACTCTCTCCAGGATGATCCATCTAAGAGCAAAGACCCCTTTGTAGAATCAGTCTTCTGTTCTCCTGGTCTTGAGTCTCCTGCTCATAAACCACCTGCTATATTGTTCAGAGAGCTCAAAAATGCAAGCCTGCCCATGTTATTCCTATTTAAAAACCTTTAGTGACTGCCTACTACCTAGAGCAGGAGTGGGGAATGTCTGGCCCACATGCTGCATATGGCCTGAAAAATTATCTGGTTTGGCCTTGCCAAGGCATTAGGGTTGAGTTAAATGTTTGAACAAATATAGCAGGCTGTTTTAAGTTGATAATTTTGTATGGCTTGCGAATGATGTTATAAATATCCAATTGGCCCTTCACAAAAAAAAGGTTCCCCACCCCAGACCTAGAGGATCAAGTCAAAATTATTCTACATGACTTACAAAATCCTCCATAATCTAGCTTGCTTTGCTTTGCTCTACAACGGGAGCAGGCAAACCTTTTCTGTAAAGGGCCATATATTAGATATTTTAGGCTTTGCAGGCCATAAGGTCTCTGTCACAACTACACAACTCTGCCCTCTGCTGTTGTAGCATGGAAACAAGCATAAACATGTGAACATGTGAGCATGGCTGTGTTCCAAAAGAACTTACTGGCATGGGCCTGATTTTGCCTACAGGCTACAGTTTTCAACTCTGAACTAGAACTAAACTTCGTTTTTAAATCTGTCAGATGTCTTCTTAAAATTGGGTAAATGGAAACTGACCATTCTGTTTTTATGACAAAAAGGAGTCAGAATGTTCAGGATGAGCATTTTAATCACAAGGTATTAACACACAGATTAATATAAACTTCAGGTATGAAATCATGCTCCACAAAATTCAGAAATAACTGTTCTCAGTGAAACCAAAGAAAGTGTTTTGGAGACTTCAACGCACTGGATGGAATTCTTCAAATTTTTCACCATAAGTTTTCTTATCTATAAAAGGAAAGATCACAAAAGATTTATGTTTGTTTTAAATCATATTTCCTAAAGAATAAAATTAAAATGTAATATTCTTACAGATAGAAACCCCTAAAATTTCCTTCTTTTCTTGTCCTCAACCACGGTTTGGTGATACTGAAACATTTTGCTATACTGGATGGATTTTGAAGACTCTGTGGGGACATCCAGATGGCTGCCTTGGAGGGGCTAAAGGGGTGAAGGAAGGAAGAACAGGGAGGGGCCCAGAGCTGAGGTGGTCAAGCACTCAATGCATGAGGCTCTTGGCACACCTGCCAGTAGTAACCTGCTGCTCAGAGACAAAAGGAGCCCATGAGACTATACACGCTCCTGCTGACAGAGGGAGCTAGTGGAAATATGGAGGCAAAGAGCTAGAGGTCTGGAACTGAGGTCTGCTCTGCCATTGGTTCTCACTCTTAGGAATCAATATTCCCAAGGTTCCTTCCAGCTCTAACATATAACAGTTCTGAGTATTCCCCATGTGTCATACAACCACTACTCATGGCTTTGTACTAGTCTTTGAGCTCTTCATTGGCAAAAACAAAACAAAACAAAAAACTGTACCTTTTTGATCCACCATTAATATTACATATGTGACTAAAGGTTATAGGAATGTAAAATAGATTAATAACATTTAGAATAAACAGGACCTTAGAGATCATCATTCAGTCTAATAAAATTTCAATGCTTAATATTATACATATAGGAAAGTCTACTTAAAAATCTATGTATTTACACATTTAAAATGTTGCTTTTCTCTTCCTTCCTTCACATATGTACACATCTGTATTGTGGGTATGTGTAAAATAAAAAGAAGGCAATTATATCAAAATTATAGTTGAACAGAGATAAGCAGTTTGCTGAGGAAATTCCTGTCTGTAGTTGGGTGAAAACGTCATTGAGATGATGAAACTTGAGCAGAAATTTGTTAGATGGGAAGGGTGGAAATGGAACAAGAGGAGGATCAAGAAAAAATTACAGTATGTACAAAGTGATACAGGGTAGGTTCAGGACCCAGCATTTCATGAGGCAGGGTTCTGTGTTGTTCAGGTCAGCTATTATTTATCAAACTAGTGGCCCGGTGGACAAAATTTGTGCATGGAGGGGGTGTGTGTGTGCTCTTCAGCCCAGCCTGCACCCTCTCCAATCTAGGATCCCTCGGGGGATGTCTGACTGCCGGTTTAGGCCCGATCCCACAACCGGTAGTCAGACATTCCTCTCGCAATCCGGGACCGCTGGCTCCTAACCGCTCACCTGCCTGCCTGCCTGATTGCCCCTAACCACTCTGCCTGCCGGCCTGCTTGCCCCCAACTCCCCCCCCTCCCGTCGGCCTTCTCGTCCCCAACTGCCCCCCCCCAGCCTGCTCGCCCCCTGCTGGCCTGCTCACCCAAACTCCCCCCCGCCCCGCCCCAACCCCCTGCCGGCCTGATTGCCCTCAACTGCCCTCCCCTCCTGGCCTGATCGCCCCTAACTGCTTCTGCTTCAGTCCTGCCACCATTGGTTTGTCAGGAAGGACGTCCGGAAAGTCTCCTGGTCTAATTAGCATATTACCCTTTTATTAGTATAGATGCCTACTAGGTGTTGGCTCTGTCCTAGAGGCTGGGACATTCAAAGATGAAGCTGCAGTCTAATGAGTGACACAACTATGTATAAGTAATGTGGTGGATAAAAGGTATGGGCAAAGTGTTTCTACCAGGCAATTAACCCGAGACATGATCTTCAGCAAGACCAAAAACAGAGGTGACTGAAGGCAAGTGCAATGATTCAAGCAAAAGATTATTAGGGCCTGAACCAGGGTAGTAGCAGTGAGACAGAGAGAAGAGTTCAGAGGTGAGAAATAGGAAGCAGAACAGTAAGACTTGATGGGAAGTAAAAGAGAAAGACTTGAAGATGATTTGCAGGCTTCTGCTAGAATACACAGGTGGACAGTGGTGCCATCACTGAAGCAGGACACAGAACAGAAGGTCTGGGCAGGCAGAGGGGACATGAGGGTCTATTGCTGTCTGAGGTACTTAGCCAGAAACCTGACACATGAATTCAAGAGAATTCTGGTCTATAGACAACCATGTGGGAGTTAACAGAATAGAGAAGATACCTGAAGCTACAGACATGGAAAAGATTAACCAGGGGAAATGATGCAAAGTAAGAAAGGTTTTTTACAATTAACTTGAAGTACCTTTTTCAGGAAAATCCTCTGGATGTGCTTTTATATATGAAAACATATCATGGTCCTTCACAGCATACATATAGTCTTGACGTTTTAAAAGATAATATCCAACAAAAAAAAAGGAAGTAACATATAGAAGCTGGCGATGCAAACCTGAAAATCAAATCCCAAAGAAAACAAAAGTCAGTCAGTCAATATAATGTAAGATTATATTCTTACATTTCAGATATATAATTTGTTTTTCTTCTAAAAATTTTTTTTAAAGGACTTTCTATATGGCTATTCTGAACAAGCAGCCTTGATCTTGAGATGTTGTACATTAAGTCTACAACAATCACTACCAATAGAACCAAGATTTTTAAAAATAAGGTTTTATAAATTTCTTCACGGAAAAAGGTGTGTAAGTACCAAATCCCAAATGCTAGACTGAGAAAAGAAAAAAAATTTTCTTCTTTGTTAAGTTAACTTTAGACCTAAACTAATCTATATTCCAGGATATGTTCAGGATATGATGCTCCGAGGGAAAGTCCTCCACAAATGGTCTAAAAGCAATTTTGTTGGTCTTCATATACTGATTTATATTTGCATAATTAGTGGTTACTACAACAGCAGGCTAACTACAAATATATCTCAATTCTCTTTTGTACCATCTAAATTTCCTATTTGCATGTATTATCCATTCAACAACTATTATTTTAAAAAAACATTAAATATTTAAAAAATCACTCTATTATAATGAGACTAGAGAGGATCAAATCACATGCCCTAGAGAAAAATTTAGTTTGAAGGGGAGATCCAAGGGTATGAACTTTATATATGAAATGTTTTTTGCAAAAGGCTAACTGCAGGTTTGATTTTCTAGCAAAGCCCCAGATTTCTATCCCCAGCCCTCCACTTCTTATCCCACACACCTTCCTTTGGAGAACTCGTTTATTACTATACTTTTATCTACTATCCATGTGCTAGTGACCCACAAGTACATCCAACTCAGACACTCATATTGAAATACATCCAAGTATGTCTATTTGAATATTCCCAAATGAACTCATTTCCTTCCTACTCATGCATCTTTCTCCTAATTCCAAGAATAAGACCTTTTACCCATGAATCTAAGTCCTGGGTAATAAACACAGTAATCATCCTTAATTCTACCCTCTTCCCCATATCCAGCCACTGAGTGCTGTTAATTCTACCTTGTAAATATTTCCTCACTTATCTCTCACTTGCACTAATTGGTCTCCCCTTCATCTAATTTTTCACTCCATAATGATCCCAGCTTTTATCCTGTCACTAGAGGAATTTTTACTAAACTATAAACCTAGCTTGTTGGTCCCTTCTCCTTCAATTATGGTCAACAGGAGTCCAAATTCTTGCATATGACCTCCGAAGCCCTTCATGAGCCAACTCTCACCTTCATCTTCTGGCACTCCCTGAGAGGCAGTGTGCTCCAGCAGCACTGAACTGCTTTTTGCTTTTAAAAAAAAATATATTTTTATTGATTTCATAGAGGAGAGGAGAGGAGAGGAGAGGGAGAGGGAGAGATAAAAATATCGATGAAAGAGAATCATTGATCGGCTGCCTCCTGCATGCCCTCTATTGGGGGTTGAGCCCACAATCTGGGCATGTGCCCTTGACCGGAATCGAACCCGGGACCCTTGAGTCTGCAAGCCAATGCTCTATCCACTGAGCCAAACCAGGTAGGACTGAACTGCTTTTAACTCCTCACAAAAACTAGGCTTCTTCATGCTTCTACATACCACACACTGATTATTTCTCTGCCCAGAAACCCTCTGATCCTTCAAGGCTCAACTCAGACATCACTTCAGCTAAGAAGTCTTCCCAGAACTTTCCTGAATTTAAAAGGGTGAGCTCATCTCTAGTAATATGTAAATTGCTATAGTAATTATTTCTTTCTCTACTACCAGGCACCACCAATGTTTCATTCATTTTTGTATACCAGCACATAGATAGCAGTTAATATTTAATTAAGTGAATGAATGACCTTGGGCCAGGCAATTTACTAACTCTAAAACAAAGATAATACCTATCCTATCTTTCTCACAGCAGTAGTATATAAACAACAAAAAAAAAGCATATAAAATATTTTTGAAAAATGTGTAAAACAACAAAAATGTAAAATATTACTATGCCCTGGGACTGGATAGGGCCCAGGCTCTTTTGCATTCTCCCTTGCCCCAAACAGCCACTGTTCTCCCAAACTGGGCCACTTGCAGCACAGCAAACCAAAGGGTGCTGGCTGGGTTGTCCCATGTGCCACTGGACTACAAAGACCGACTTTCTGTGCTTACCCATATCTCTCACAGCAAGACTTCATAAACATGTTAGACGCTGTCAGTGACCCAGCCCTAAAGGCAGGCTTAGCCTCTTCCCAAGTCCCCATTTCCCTAACCCAGTGGTTCTCAACCTTCTGGCCCTTTAAATACAGTTCTTCATGTTGTGACCCAACCATAAAATTATTCTTGTTGCTATTTCATAACTGTAATGTTGCTACTGTTATGAATCGTCATGTAAATATCTGATATGCAGGATGGTCTTAGGTGACCCCTGTGAAAGGGTCGTTCGACCGCCAAAGGGGTCGCGACCCACAGGTTGAGAACCGCTGCCCTAACCTCTCTTCTCTCTCAGTGGTGTCTCCCTCTTACCACATAAACCACCGCTCCACAATCATTTTCCCCTTTCCTTTACTCAGTTAATCTAAGCTTGGAGCCATGGTGCTCTTTGCAGAACACCGTAAATTACTGATAAACTAGAAATCAATAAATATTTAGTTTTGTGGACTACACATAGATACCAACTAACTAAATTTAGGGCAGGTAAGTGGTAGCCAGTAACGAGGTTTTAAAAACAAATGATAGGAGAAAAGTTTAAGAAAAAATTCTTTTTTTTTTTTTTTTTAAAATATATTTTATTGATTTTTTACAGAGAGGAAGGGAGAGAGATAGAGAGTTAGAAACATCGATGAGAGAGAAACATCGATCAGCTGCCTCCTGCACATCTCCTACTGGGGATATGCCCGCAACCCAGGTACATGCCCTTGACCGGAATCGAACCTGGGACCTTTCAGTCTGCAGGCCGACGCTCTATCCACTGAGCCAAACCGGTTTTGGCGAAAAAATTCTATTTAATGTTTTCTGTTAACTTGAATAAGATCTGCACAATTTGATTTCATTGATAGAATATTCCAATACTACCCACAGAATGCCAGGTCCTCTCCAGGGCTACACTTTGAAAATCCTTTCCCACTCCTCCAGCTCTGTCACACCTGTTCCCTATGTGCATAAACTTGTACCACAATTTGTCTTTTTAATGGATATGCTCTTCTGGTTTGTAAATATTTGGAGGGTTGAGACCATGTTTTATATTTCCTTGCAAACTACACAGACTTATTCATCCAATAAATACTTATTGAGCAGTACTATATGCCAGACATTGATTATGAATTCAATAAATGCTGCTAATTATACCATTTCAATAAAGTCAAGACCTATATTTTCCAAAGCAACCTCGGGAAACCCAGGGAACTCAGGAACTCTGACCCCTAGCTCTGGGCTAAGTGCTTTATATGCATCATCTCATCTAGTTCTCACAGCCACACAAAGAGGCAGACATTCACCTTATTTCATAGATGAGGAAACTAAAGCTCATAGCGATAAGCTGCTTCCCTAGAATCAAAGAATCAAATGGTTGGTAAAGTGGAAGTGGTGTCAAGCCCAAATCGTAACCACTAAGCTCTTCTGTCTTCCAGAAAAGACACAAAACCTAGTTTGATAAGGCGAGATTAAGTGGTATATACTTCACATGTCAGCCAATCTGTACTTGCTCTGGAACAGTTCCCCTCTGATCTGTACCTCCTATATGCTCCACAGGCTCTCCCTGCTCATCCACTTTCATCAAAACAGGTAACGGTCTCACCTAGACCCATTTGTCCACCAGACTAAAAGCTCCTCAGGGTCGGGGATGGAGTTCCTCACCCACATACCCTGAATGTCAGCGGTCGCCAACCGGTGGCCCGCAGGCCATGGTGGTCCGCGAGGTCCAAAAGGTTGGCGACCGCTGCTGCATGTACCACTGCCTGGCAAAGAGAAAGAGCTCTGTAAATGTTAAACAAACTGTAAACTGTCTGCCTGACAACTGCTAAGGACAGGGAACTTCGTCCAGCACCTTTTGTGGGCCAGGCATGTTACCTACCTCATTAATTACCACAGCAAATATGCAAAGCTCAATTACTCCCGTTTTATAGAGGAGGGAACGTTGGCTCTGGGCTGCCTAACCAACTTGCCCAGGGTGACCCAGTTGGGAGGCAGTGGAGG
Source organism: Myotis daubentonii (assembly GCF_963259705.1). Lineage (NCBI taxonomy): Eukaryota > Metazoa > Chordata > Mammalia > Chiroptera > Vespertilionidae > Myotis > Myotis daubentonii. The sequence continues at coordinate 38,534,981 of NC_081848.1, read as the reverse complement.
AAGGCCATTTAGTTCCAAAGCGGCGCGCTTTCTCTTCCATGAAGAGTAAGACTTGGTACATGAGGAGTGGCAGAGAAGGGAGAAAACCCCATTCCCCCATAGGCAGAAATGGCCAAAGATCACTCCTTTCTGCAGAGGGGGGTCATGTCCAAGGGAGAAGGGACCCCAGTACTATTTGAGCAATGGAAATGCTGAGGTTTGGTGGGCTGGAAGGTGACCTCCGGGCATGACATACAGCTGGCAGAAGGCAAAAGAGGCCCCAGTGCGGTGATTCCTGGTTGCTGGAATCACTGCAGGATTAGCTTTCTTCCTAACTGGGCTCCTTGGCGCCACTCAGTATTGCTTCACATTGTTGACAGAACTGACACAGGTCTGATCACTGCATCTCTGCCCACCTCTCCCAACAACCCAAGCCATCCAAAGCTAAAAAGGTTCCCGCCGGCCTAGGGAATGGCCACGGGGTACCTACTTGCCTTACTGCCCTCGCCCGCACACTCACTCATCAAACCACCTGCCGACCACAGGCCCTCGCCTTCATTTATTCCTACCAGCCCCATAGGTCTGGGAGGCTGCTAAGTCATCGCTAAGTTCAAAACCTCCCAGTTTCCCTGCACTTTTCCCTGGGGAGATCCACAGCCCTCGGCACACCTACTGTGTCGGCTGTTAATGGCTCTGACAGGGCGCCGCTGATACACTAGGACAGCGGTTCTCAACCTTGGCTGAACATTGGAATCACCTGGGAATCTTCCTAAAATCCTGATTTCTGGGCCTCATCCTCCGGAAATTCTGTTTCTTTGTTATGGGGTGGGGCCACAACATTAGTAACAAAGAAACAGAATTACGGAGGATGAGGCCCCCAAATCGGGATTTTAACAAGATTCCCATTGCCCTGACCGGTTTGGCTCAGTGGCTAGACTAGACGGCCGGTGGACTGAAAGGTCCCAGGTTCGATTCCGGTCAAGGGCATGTACCTTAGTTGCGGGCACATCCCCAGTAGGAGGTGTGCAGGAGGCAGCTGATCGATGTTTCTCCCATCGATGTTTCTAACTCCCTATCCCTCTCCCTTCCTCTCTATAAAAAATCAATAAAATATATTTTAAAAAAAAAGATTCCCAGGTGATTCTAATGTGCAGCCAAGGTTGAGAACCACTGCACTGGGAGAAAACAGAGCCCGGCGGCTTGGAGCCTCCTGCTCAGAGCGGGGCCTCTACACGAGCAGCATCCGCGGGGTCTGGTAGTTTACCATCGGGGCTCCTCCCAGACCGAATGAATGCACATTTTAACCAGACCCTAGGTTAGCAGTAGCGCGCTACCGTGTGAGAGCACGATTTTCAAATACAGACTCTGAGGTCCAAAAACAGGCTCTGCTACGTATTGGCCGTATGACCTTGGGCAAGCTGCTTGACCGCCGCGGAGGCTGCTTTCTCGCTGTGGATAATGTCTCCCCGTGAGGTGCTTTGAGGATCCAACGCCATAATGTACCTAAGTGTCCGTAGTCCAAGCAGCCTGGAGTGAAGGCTCATTTTGCACACACCACAGCGCGACACGAGAGGGGCGCGGGCAGTCCACCGCCGGGCCCTTCGCAGCCTCACTGTGGGGTCGTGACTTTCACTGCACCCCGTTTCCGAGAGCCACACGCCCCCCTGGCCCGGCCCAATTCCGAAGCGCTCACGGGCGCGGAGGCCCTAAGAAGACGAGGCAGGGCCTGCGAGGCGGCAAGGCCCGCACAAGGCTCGGCAGCCTACGGCGGGGCCGGCCCGCAGCCCGGCGACCCTCTCCCCTCCCACCGGATCCCGCCGCGCAGCCCTCACCGGCCGTCAACACGGGCCTCTGCCGGATCGCGTTATCAAGGAGGCCGGAGCAGTAGCCCAAGAAGCCGAAGTAGGCGAGCCGCGGGTCGGTCAGCTTGGGCGGGGGCAGGCTCCGGGCCTCATCCGGCAGGAACTCTAAGGGCCTGCGGCCCGGCCGTCCGGTCATCATATTGAGGCCGCTCTTACTTGAGGCCTGGCCTCAGACCGCCCACTGGGAAGAAAATCACCACGACCACCGACGGGTCCCACGTCCTAAACTTTCTCCTCCCGGCACCGGGCTGAAGGGCACTGCGCAGGGCGGTGCAGCGCGCAAACGCTTCCCCGGACGCACTGCTGCACGAGCTTGCACGGGAGGTTCCGGGGCACTAAGTGACCCATCCGGCTAGCCTGTCCGCGGGCGCTCATTTCAGCCGGCAGGGTAGGTACCAGGAGTCGAGGGGGTACACAAAAGGAGCCAAGTTGGGAGACTAGGAGGTACTGCTCTTTTTCGCCCAACCTTCCCCCCCGGAATTGTCTCTTCCTCTCCCGCCCCTGAATGTCCCTTCTGCAAGAATTTATCTTTGCATCCAATTTATCTTTGCACTTGATGGATAGTTTCAAGAAACGTAATTAATTGAATTCCCATAAAAGCTGTTTTCATTTTCTGGGTTTCCAGTCGTCCATTCGTACCGGCACACCCTGCAAAGCCTAAAATTAAGGTCCAGCCATCAACAAAGTATTCAGAGGACCCAGGACTGGATCCTTTAGCTAAACTCTTGAAATTCAGCCTGGGCAGCAGCACCTTAAAAATTTTCACCTTGCCTAACTAGTTTGGCTCAGTGGATAGAGCGTCGGCCTGCGGACTGAAGGGTCCCGGGTTCGATTCCAGTCAAGGCCATGTACCTTGGTTGCCGGCACATCCCAGTGGGGGGTGGGCAGGAGGCAGCTGATTGATGTTTCTAACTCTATTCCTCTCCCTCTCTGTAAAAAAATCAGTAAAATACATTAAAAAAATTTTTTTTTTCACATCTGGGTCTTCAGGTCCTTGTACGTGACTGAGGGAAGAGGTGTTTTCTAAAGAAGGACGCTATAACATTCTGCTATAATTCTTCAGTCTCTGCTCACTTACCTCCAATACTGGGGCGTGTCTATCCTGGAACAGTTTTTTCTTCAGCAAACCCTTCCTGATATTGAGCAAAGGTATTTTCTTTTTTTTTAATATATATATATATTTTATTGATTTTTCACAGAGAGGAAGGGAGAGAGATAGAGAGAGTTAGAAACATCGATGAGAGAGAAACATTGATCAGCTGCCTCTTGCACATCCCCCATCAGGGATGTGCCCGCAACCCAGGTACATGCCCTTGACCAGAATCGAACCCGGGACCTCTCAGTCCGCAGGCTGATGCTCTATCCACTGAGCCAAACCGGTTTCGGCGAGCAAAGGTATTTTCTTTTTGTGTTCATTCATTAGTGGGATCAATACTAATTAAACCAGAAGTTAATACAAAGGTATATGTATCAACCAAAGTGGAATAATTATCAGTTAAGAGTCATTAAATAAAGGACAGATCTTTTAGGCCTATAGAAAGGACTCCCAGATCCGCTAGATTTCAAGTTAGGATTCTCCCAAGGAACACATATTGCAACACTTTCCTGGAAGGCTGCAAATGCTTCAAAGATTCATACTCTCTGACCCAGTAATTACATGTCTGGGAATCTGTCCTATGGAAATAGTATGTCATTTTGCACAAAATTTCTTTTTTTAACCACAGTGTTTCTTGGAAAATATCAGAAGAATGAAAACAAACAAAAAAATCTTCCATAGTAGGATTATGTAAATTTTGAATATTAGATGACTCATTAGGCAAACACTTAAATATTTAAATAATGCTTACACATCCTTCTCTTCTTCATCCATCTATGACCAATAAATATTAAAAGAATTCTCAGAACTTCTCTAATCATCATGGAAATTCACATTAAAACATTTTTAAATGTATTAGTAACCTTGTATTGCCAGAACAATCTTGAAAAAGAACAAAATTGGAGACCTCACAATTCCTGATTTCAAAACATACTACAAAACAACAGTAATAAAGACTGTGTGGTAATGACATGTAGATAGATATATAGACCAGTGGAACAAAATAGAGAGCCCAGAAATAAAACCATCTCGGAAGAAACATCTCAAATTAAGTAAAGTATATCCAAAAATAAAATTCTTCTTCACATTGAGAAAGTTAAGAAATATTTTCAGGCCCTGGCTGGCTAGCTCAGTTGGTTAGAGCATTATCCTGATTTGCCAAAGTTGTGTGTTTGATCCCTGGTCAGGGCACATACAAGAATCACCCAATAAATTCACAAATAAGTTGAACAGTAAATCAATGTTTCTCTCCCTTCCTTTTTCTCTAAAAAAAATAAAAATAAAAAATATTTTCAAATATAAGGAATAATATAAAAAATAGCTACATTTCTGTCACTATAACATTTTGTTGTATTTGCTTCAGGTCTTTATTTAAATTATTTTTATTGTTGAAAGTATTACAAATGTCTCCCTTTTTCTCCCTTTTTGCCCCTCTCTACCTAATTCCCACCCCACCCTAGGCCTTCCCCATGCTATTTGTCTGTGTCCATGGGTTATGCATATATGCATATTGCTTCAGGTATTTATTGCCTGATGTATATATGTAAAATACACATATACACAACATTTGTATATATTCTCCTTTAAAGTTTTTTTAAAATATATTTTTACTGCCCTAGCCAGTTTTGCTCAGTGGATAGAGTGTCATCCTGCAGACTGAAGGGTCCCGGGTTCGATTCTGGTCAAGGGCACATGCCCAGGTTGTGGGTTCAATCCCCAGTAGGGGGTATGCAGAAGGCAAGCTAGGGCATGTGCCTTGACTGGGAATGGAACCATGACCTCCTGGTTCATAGGTCGATGCTCAACCACTAAGCCGTGCTGGCAGGGCTATATTCTCCTTTAAAAATATGAAAATAAAATAGTACAGTGCTAAAACTCCTTTTGATCTCAGTCTTCATTCTCATTCTCTTTCCTTCCTTCCAAGAGGCAACCTTAGTCCTAATTCCATATATTATTAGTGTCATTTTAATATTCACATTCATAGATGAATTCATAGACAACATAAAACATGATGTGTGTGTGTGTGGTTTTAAAACTGTACACATTCTCTACAGATTATCTCCTTGTTTAGTATTGGAACTGCTGAATTTCAGAATATATGAATTTTTAATTTTACTATATAATATCAAGTTCCTCCATAAAGAAACTGATCCAATTTCTATTTATATCCACAATTTATGTGGACATAGCAATATTTTCTGTTATCAGACTTTAGTTTTTGTCTATGGTAAAAAATGGGATCTCAATGTTGTTTTAATTTGCATTTCCCTATTATCTAGTGAAGATTGTATCTTTTTTAAAAAAAATATTTTTTACTGATCAGAGAAAGAGGGAGAGGGATAGAGAGATGGAAACATCCAGCCCACAACCCGGGCATATGCCCTGACTGGGAATCAAACCAGAGATCTCCTGGTTCATGGGTCGATGCTCAACCACTGAGCAACACTGGCCAGGCAATAGTATCTCTTTCTACAGTTATTTGCCATTTGGGTTTCTTTCTGTTTGCCTAGTTATATACTTTGCTTATTTTCTTTAGGGTTGTCTTTTTTCTAAGTGATTTGTAGGAATTTTTAATGTGAAGTAATATAAATCCTGTCTGTTATATATGTTACAAAATACTCCCCCCCATCTATTGTCTGTCTTTTAACTGTATTTATAAGGTCTTCTATTATACAGAAGTTAAAGTTCTGATGTAGTAATATTTATCTCTAATATTTTTCTTTATGGGTTGTTTTGTGTCTTTAAAAAAATATTTCCAAAGCAAGGTCCTAAATTTTTTTTTAAAGAATTTTAGTTTCCAAAACAAAGCTCTTGATATCACTTTTATGCATTTCCCCACCTCAGTAAATGGTGCCACCATCCATTCAGATGCAACACCTGAAATAAAGGGATCATCTATGATTCTTTGCTTACCCTCAAGCCCTATATCTAATCCATTTCCAACTACTGTCAATTCCAATTCTAAATCCATCTGCTTCTCCATCACACTGCCACCACTCTTCTTCCATATTCCATAACCTTGCTCCTAGGTAATTCTCTGCAGAGTAACTTTTTGAAAATATATTTCAACCTCCAAGTAAATAAGAAATGTAATAGAAAAAGTGATAAAGAGCATAAACAGTTTTCAGAAGAAAAAGTACAAATGGCTCTTAAACATAGGAAAAGACTCTAATCTCTCTCATAAGAGAAATGCAAATGAAAATTACCTTGAGATATCATTGGCAAAGATCTAAAATACTAATGACACACTCACTAGGTAGGCAAGTTTGTGGGGAAACAGGTATCATTCCTTGCCTGGGGAACATAAACTGGTGCAACTTCTATGACGAATTTGACAACATCTACCAGAATTATAAATGCACATAGCCTTCAGAGTAGTTTCCAGGTGGAAGTCATTAACAAGGAAACTATACCAGTGCTGGTCTGGGAAGACAGCTCATCTCCCCTGCCCCTGCAGTTAGTTCTCTTCTGGTTCTGGCTCTATGCCTTTCCCCGGGGAAAGATACAGTGGCCAAGAATACCAAGTCCCTCCCACTTTTCTTTTATCTTGTGAGATTTTGGTACACTGTATATAAATTAAGCAGCAGATAAAAAAATGACTTGTTTATAGGTCTTGTTTGTTTAAAGTTTGATAGTAACTTTGGCTTGTTCTTGATTTTGCTTCATTCTCGGTTTTCAAAATATTTGGAAACTATACTATTTTGTAATTGCTGAAACCTAGCAATTTGTTGTTGAAAATCGTCCACATCTCTGCAATGTTTAGATATACAAATACAAAGTATATTGCTTGCGAGAGTCCTGGGCTGTAGGCAGAAGTCCGAGTTCTAGTCTGCGCTGGCACCAACAAGCTATGCCTGTCTCAGGAGTCATTGCACTCTTGGCAATATAAGGGGTTGAATTGCTTTAAAGACTATATTAGGACTTTGAATTCTTAAGCCAAACAAAAACTTACATGAAGCTTAATATATGAAATAGATCAAAGCATATTTGCTTTGGTAGAAGATGGGACAGGGCCCAGAGTCTCTGAGGCAACTCTCGAGAACCTTAAGGGCTCTGTAGAACATTCTGGAAGTCTCTGCACCAGGTGAGCTCTTCCAGTTCTGACATCACATCACATGACATCACATTCACAGTAACAAGCTTCTAAGTATAATTAAATTTGGCCTTGTTGAGATGTATTCAAATTCATCTTCTAATCTTCTTTTTGGCTTGCTTACCAATTGGCAAAGATGTGAGGAACTACACTGGGACCCTCGGGTTAATGCTGATACTATAAACATTCAGATTTAAATCATGGCCTGTGTGATGTGTTTTCATTTATTCAACTGTGCCCCAAACTGGAGCTATCAAAGCAACTGTGGTCTCTGCTCTCAAATTGTTAGTCTCCTTGGGAAAACAGATAAACAATTTCAGCCATTAATAGTAGTAGACCCCTGGAAGCACATGGTGGGGGTACTCAATTCTGGTGGAGCGGGGAGAGAAGGTAGAGGGAGAGGACTCATAAAAATATGAAGATATTGTCCTGGCCCTGGTTGATTTGACTCATTTGGTTGGAGCTTTGTCCTGTGTACCAAACGGTTTTGGGTTCAGTTCCCATTCAGAGCACATGCCTAGGTTGTGGGTTCGACCCCCCAATTGAGGCTCATATGAGAAGGCAACCGATCAATGTTCTCTCTCACATTGCTGCTTCTGTCCTCCTCTCTGAAATTGATAAGCTTAAAACAAAAAAAAAGATATTTATTAAACACTTAATATGTGCCAGGCAGAGTTCTCAATTTTTTTGTGATCATTTTAAAGATGAGGACATTGAGGCAAAAGATGGCTAAATAACTTGGCTACAGATTTTTTCTTAACCCTCACCCAAGGATATTTTCCCATTGATTTTTATTTTTTAAAATATATTTTTATTGATTTCAGAGAGGGAGAGATAGAAACATCAATGATGAGAATCACTGATTGGCTACCTCCTGCACGCCCCCTATTGGGGATTGAGCCTGCAACCCAGGCATGTGCCCTTGACGGGAATTGAACCTGGGACCCTTCAGTCCACAGGCCAACACTCCACCCACTGAGCCAAACCAGCTAGGGCTCCCATTTATTTTTAGAGTGGAAGAGAGAGGGAAAGACAGAAAAACATCGATGTGAGAGAAACACATTGGTTGCCTCTGGCTTGCGCCCAGGCGTGGGTGAGGGAGGAGCCTATAACCGAGGTAAGTGCCCCTGATGGGAATCAAATCCAGATGCTCTATCCTCTAAGCCAAACCAGCTAGGGCATGGCTAGATTTTTAAAAATCATGGAGGCAGAATTTAAATCAGGCTGTTTGACTCCAGGGCCCCAATTCTTAATCACTACACTGTACTACCTTTATATTCATAGATATGGTAGCAATTAAGTTGAATCTTGAGGTATGAACAATCAGATGACAGAGTAGAAAAATCAGCAAAGAGGAAAGAGTAAGGGGCACGAATGAAAGAAAACAAATGTACGAAACAGCATGGTACGCTGGGAACTCTGAGTTGCTAGGTCAGCTGGGGCACAGGGTGCAAAGGGCACTGTGGTGAGGAACACAGGCTTGAGGGGCTCCTCCCACACACCCTTGGCAAAACCCCATCTTTGTCCCTGCGAGGAGACTCAAAAGCAGTCTGGGAAAACAGAGTGAATTTAAGAGATGGATAGCTGGATTAGCATCCCAGGATGCCAATGACCTTGGAGTCTCTCTGATCCTCTAAAAGGGGATAATGGACAAATAAAAATGTGTCCAAGTTCCTATTGTCAGCCAGATAAATGTCGGCTGCATTTGAATGTGAAGCAGATATGAGGCAAACTGGGGCCCTGGATAAAAACTGTGTATGAAATATGCTGAAGGAAGGGTGAGGACAAGTACAGGCTGTCAAATCACTTAAGCTTGCTCAGTTGAGGAAAGTCTGAGAAATGGCAACTTGATCAAATTTATAGTGCTTGCTGTTAGAATAAATGAATCGTACAGGATATCCTTAACTCAATATAAGAGTAAATGTGGTTTGTAATCTCTGCTGACAGGCCAAATCATTCATTAAATATTCCACCTAGCTTTGTGAGTATGGTCATTGTATAATTTCAATGGGAAAAAAAAATCTCCTGAAACAAGGTTTACAGAATGGGGACAGTACACCATCTGCTTGTGTGCATTCCAAAAATGTTTTTGTGTAGAAATATAAAATAGTATTTTATTTATGTCTTCCTTGGCACATGATTTTAATTGTGCTTTATAGCCTGACAATGATTATCACAGGCTACAAATAATCAATTCTGTTGATCAGACTCCCTGCTTGCCTGCAGCAAGCACAGCAGTCTGAATGATCTGACAAATTTAACAGGAAAGGCAAGATTTGTTCTGGATGTATTTCACTGCTTATGGAGGACAAGTGGCTTCTCACCATGGTGACAATCAGGTTGCTAGGCTGGGCAAGGCCAAGTCTGAAGAATGGTTCTCAAACAGATCTACTGAATGGTTCATGCCACCAGCAACTTTCTTCAAGTTCTGATTAATTTCCCATGAAATAATTGCTTGAAATACATCCAAGCAGTTTCTTTATTCATTGCTTCTTTGTCTTGCTGACAGGAGGGTCAGTCAATACTGAAATATACAGTTTGAACCAAGCATATGTGATGCCCACTGCACAATACGCTGAGGTCAGTAACAAAGGGAGAAAGGAGTACTTCAGCTTCCAGGAGGTGAAAGGGAATACAAATTCACAGAAGACTTCCAGAGGCCCTAGGCCAAGGAGGTAGAAAGTTTCCATCCAATTAAAAAGAGGCTTTTCTTTCCTGAAGAAAAAAGGAAAGGTTTGATTTAGATGAGTCATTCTGGTTTTGCAAACATTTCTCAGCTAAAGCTTCCCATCTGTGCTGTCTTGAAACCAAAGCCAAAGTCAAAAGAGTGCATCCAATTTCACATTTAGAAAAAAAATGATAATGATATACCATTATATTATCTCAACAATCCAAGCATACCCAATTATCATCTACCTCTGCTGTCACTTAGCTGAAGCTCTGAGAGGGAATTAGCTATGCAATTGGAAGAGCAAAGAGGGCTGGATGCTGTTATATTAGAGTAAAAATATGTCAAACAATATATAATTTTTTTGTTTTGGTAAAATAACATAAAATTTGCTATTTTATTTTTACTATTTTAAAGTATACAATTCAGTAGCACTGAGTATATTGACCAAGTTGTACTTTCAAAACATTTTCATCACCCCAAACAGGATTTCTGGAAATGTTAAACAGTAACTTCCCAATCCCTCTCACCCCTGTTCCCATAATCTCTAATCTACTTTCTGTCTCTATGAATTTGTCTATTCTAGATATTTCATATAAGTGGAATCATACAATATTAGTCCTATTGTGTCTGGCTCATTTCACTTGGCCTAATTTTTCATGGTTCATCCATATTGTAGCAGATATCAGAACTTCATTCCTCTTTCTGGCTGAATAATATTCATATACATATATATGTATATATACACTATTTTGTTTATCCATTCATTTGTTGATGGACACTTGGGTTATTTCCACATTTTGGTTACTGTGAATAAAGCTATAATGAACATTGGTGTACAAGTAGCTGCCTGAGTACCCGTTTTCAATTTTTTTTGGGTGCATACCTAAGAGTGGAATTGCTGGGTTACATGGTTATAAATAAGTTTTAATATAATTAAATATATAGAGTTTTATGAACACAATCAGATATGAACCATAAACAAGCTTTAAAAATTATTACAGATATTTCATAAAGTTTAGAAAAGCAAAACATTCCATCAATGATTGTATTCCACCTATAATTCTAAGATATGTAAGAATTTTTATATCTTTTAGTTTTATGCATCTGTATTTATGTGGTCTTACTCATAATGCGTATTTTACATTCCATTTTTTAGTTCTTTTTTTTAAAAAATATATTTTATTGATTTTTTACAGAGAGGAAGGGAGAGAGATAGAGAGTCAAAAACATGGATGAGAGAGAAACATCGATCAGCTGCCTCCTGCACATCTCCTACTGGGGATATGCCCGCAACCCAGGTACATGCCCTTGACCGGAATCGAACCTGGGACCCTTCAGTCCGCAGGCCGATGCTCCATCCACTGAGCCAAACCGGTTTCAGCACATTTTTTAGTTCTTATAAAAGGTTTTAATTTGAGCTAGGTAGTCCCTCCTCAAATATTCCCCTAAACCAGTGGTTGGCAAACTGCGGCTCGCGAGCCACATGCGGCTCTTTGGCCCCTTGAGTGTGGCTCTTCCACAAAATACCGACTTCTGTGCATGGGCCACAAAGTTTCAATCCCTAAACTATAGATATGACCCATGTTGCCATGTCAGAGTGATGGGGTTATGGGTAATTTTCTCTCTTTACTTGCTAATTTTTCATAATGTTATATTACTGTTAGTAAAAATAGTTTTTAAAAGGCTTATTGCACATTTAGGAGCAAAGATTTCACAAGAGAAAATATAATTTTAAATGTACTTTTTTGGATTACCTGAATAGAGTCTTCAGTGAGGAAATACTATAGATGGTAAACAGTAACATGAGTAGGATTTTAATGGGAAGTTCTGTTGGAAGAAGAAAAGAAAAAGCAGACAATAATTTAGTTGGTAAGGAAAAGGTTTATGAGACTTTAGGTCATATAAACACACTGACACAACTATATAGTGCTAATAACGCTTTTTGAGCTTAATTGTGCATTTAATTGTGCATTTCTGTGATATCTAAAGGTACTGAGAATTAGGGACAGGTTTTACTTGAGAGAATGGGTGAGCCCTTTCCTCCTAAGAGCTTTTAAGGTTGTTTAAGTCAGGTAGTATGGATCTCTAGGCCCTGATGAAAAGGGCATGGCAATCAAACCTACTGCTCTAAAAAGAAGCTGCTTACCTGGTGCAGTAAAGAGCAGAGGGAAGAGGGAATAATGTCCTGTTGTAGTCAGAATCAGAAAAATTGAAGCATCGCCTGCTTTCCCCACAGACAGAAGGCTGAAAATAAAAATTCTCATAATAATTCCTTAAAACAACAAATGAAACTTATCATTTTCAAATAGTTTGAATAAATTGCATCTATTGCCACTTCTAAAACTGGCATAATACAACATACTAATATTTGCTACAAGTCCAATTCAATTGCAAATATATTTTTTTAAAATATATTTTATTGATTTTTTACAGAGAGGAAGGGAGAGAGATAGAGAGTAAGAAACATCGATGAGAGAGAAACATTGATCAGCCGCCTCCTGCACATCTCCCACTGGGGATGTGCCCGCAACCCAGGTACATGCCCTTGACCGGAATCGAACACGGGACCCCTCAGTCCGCAGGCCGACGCTCTATCCACTGAGCCAAACCGGTTCCGGCTCAATTGCAAATATTAATTTTTTAATGGGAAACTTCAAGCAATTGATAGAAGAACGTACCACACTGAATTGGGGAATATTAAAAAAAGGATCTTGCTTCCTTGAGTAACTGCCTGCTCCCAAAAAAGAGATATTGTGGGATTGGAGCTGCCTAGTGGTACGTAGCCAGGAAACCGAACTTGGGGAATTTAATTTCCAACCCTATAGCTCTTCTCTTGGACTGCCCTGCAACCTGCTGGTGTTCAGTAGGAATTTTAACTGAAGACATTAGAAATTTTGCTCTATTTTTTAATTTGGAAACTCTAAGTCGCTAAATGAACCCAGACAAGCCATATACTGGCCTGACAAATTTGCTTAATATTCTTTCAGAGCTTAAATGATTTCTCTCAGGATTAAAAATAAAACCAAAAACCTCAAGGAAAAAAACCCATGCTAATTCAATTACTACCTATCCATCTACTGACTTTACATTATATATAAAATGGACACTCCTGCATTTAAAATGCCTTTTTAGCATGGCACAGTGAAAATATGAGATTCAGCGTCCTAAGATTCAGGTTTTAGTCCTACTCTGCTACTTGCTGGCTATGTAACTTTGAATAAGTCACTTGAACTCTCTAAGCCCCAGTTTTTGCAGATGTTAAGATATGGGATGATAGTCATTTATCCTAATTATCTTAAAGGTTTATGTGAGGCTCAAAAGAAAGAATGCAAAAAGAAGATGAAAGCCCCAAAAATAACAGGTCTGAAAACTCTGAATGCTGTACCTATGTTAGATATTATTGCATAATGGACTCAATCCTTACCTTAACTAACAACACTTAACAAGGAACAGCAGACCTTCTTTCCAAAGCCTATGCTTTTTTCATACCGTGCTGCTGCTCAATATCCAGATGTAACCGTCTGGTGTCATTCATGGTTCTTAAATCACCACAGTACCCCTTACACCAAAATATCCAGGAACAATATGCACAATTTTGCAGACCTCAGAACCTTCACAGGTTGCAAAGATCCCAAGTTAAGCATCCCTGCCCTTTTCTAGTATAATCCTGTTCCTATACATCTTTGCCTTTGCCTACCCCATTGAACATGTCAAAAAGGGACAGAGCAAATAGAAAACAATAATGTCACTGTGAATATTCCAGAAATGCTGACTGACTGAGCTATCTGCTTACCTCATTGGGAGAATTGCTAGAAGTATGGCTTTCTCATGGACGTGCCACCCAAACATGAAGGAGCTCAAAGCACAAAGGATCAGGCACCGGAGAAAGCCTTTGGGCCCTTGGGGTTTAAACCAAAGACAGAAAATAGAGGGCTAGAAACAACAGGCAAAGATAAAACTTCAGTATCATTTAAAACAGGGATTACAGAAACACTGTTCAGGTGCATTTGCATCATCTCTGAAAAACAGTAGATCAAAAGACTATTCTCCATTAAACTGGGATAATTCATCACTTTGTGAACAGTCCAACAAAATTAACATAAAAACTACTCAGAGAAAACGGCATTCAGTATATAGAATTCATCAAAATTAGTAAGAAATGATAACTAAATTCTAGGATGGCCAGTATAACCCTATTAAATCTTCATAATTAGTTAATAGTCACTGAACCTAGAGGTCAAGTTACAAAAATGTTGACTCCGTCATCATCAATATCCAGGCATTCCAGACAACTTTGGATTTTGGGTCACTTAGCCATGGGAATGGTAAATCTGGGCTATCATGACTACAAGCATCTTCCTCTCTCCCCACAGCGTGGCCCATGCCCCTTTCTCCGTGGGCTTTTCTTTGCCCTCATCCCAAGGTGAACAGATCATCTAAGAGTCTCTCTCACAGAGATTCTCTCTCACAGAGCTTTACTAATGATCCCTCCTTCTGGGAAGGACCTATGAATTGCTAAGATGTCTCAATCTGCAGCAGGGGTACGACCATGGAATTCATGCTGTGGTTGAACAAACTGGAAGCTGAAATTTAACCAGCCACACAAAAAAACACACACAGAGAAAACTCAAGAAATGAGTACCATGTGTGAATTCTTACCAATATGGCAATCAGAGTGCAGATGAGGGTGGCCAAGGGAGTCACTGAAGGAAGGACTGTGTGTTGGAACTGCTGAACCAAACCACTTGTCATTGAGGCCTTAGGAATCTTGTTGGGATCAAGAAGTTTCAATTTTAAACCTACACAGCAAGTAGACATTTTACTTTGTTTTGATCAATGGCACACCATATTTTACCAAACAATTCCTTGAGGAAAAAATAAGCTACGAAATCTTACAACTAGTTCAAAGTTAAGATTTCATTAATTCAGTTCTGTGCTAGTCTACCTAAAATGCTGCTGGTCTTGAGATTATACCATTTGAGGCAGCTGTCTGCATTGGGACAGGAAGTCTGTGCACCTTAACAGGCAGGCACCACGAACAGCAATCTGCCTCTCCTCTAAAATGAAGTTTCTGAAATACAAGTCTGACTATGTCACACTCCAGCTCTGAATCCTTCATTGCCTCCAGCATGAAGTTCATGTTCCTAAGCATGGTGTAGTGTCTTCTAGGATCTAGCTCCTTCCTGCTTCTCCAGCCTATCTCCTCCATTTTCTTAAATGCGACTTGGCCACAATGAACTGACATACCCCTCTCAACACTTACATCCCCTTGGTACATGGTACTCACTTTGCTTAGAATGGCCTCCTCACTTTGCAGAGTTAACTCCTAATTCACTTATTCATCTGAGGAAGCTTCTCAATCAAGAAATAAAGCTGATTTTCTCATGGGTCAGGTATATCTTGTACAAGTCTCTATCTAGTGTTCACCACACTGCACTGTATCTGTTTACACACTCATTTCCTCTATTGTACAGGGAGGTACTTAAAGGCAGAAATGGTAATTCATTCCTACTCCAAGCACTTTGGAGTTCAAGAAATACTTATTAAGTGAACCAAGTCTAAGGAGGATGATATAAGCCCTATTCCAAACAAGCTAATAGGACAGGCGGGGCAGTCTGAGCACCTACATAGTTCTACCTAATGCCACTGAAAATCAGTGGAATATGGGGAAGATATATACTACCAAAATATTTTCTGTCATTCACCTCTTCCCTTTTCCTTCAGCCTATTCTCTCTTAAAGCCAATAACTATGTCCCTGAAACACAGACTAATCTGCCCCACAGTCTTCTCATGTAAGACATCTTTAAGACAGATGTATAAAGTAAGTCAGCAGCCCTAGCCGGCTTGGCTCAGTGGATAGAGCGTTGGCCTGTGGACTGCGGGGTCCCAGGTTCAATTCCAGTCAAGGGCACATGATTGGGTTGTGGACTTGATCTCCAGTAGGGGGCATGCAGGAAGCAGCTGATCAATGATTCTCTCTCATCATAGATGTTTCTATCTCTTCCTCTCCCTTCCTCTCTGAAATCAATAAAAATGTATTAAAACAGCCCTAACTGGTTTGGCTCACTGGATAGAGCATTGGCCTGGGGACTGAAGAGTCCCAGGTTTGATTCCAGTCAAGGCCATGTACCTTGGCTGTGGGCACATCCCCATTAGGGGATGTGCAGGAGGCAGCTGATTGATGTTTCTCTCTCACTGGTGTTTCTAACTCTCTATCCCTCTCCCTTCCTCTCTGTAAAAAAATCAATAAAAAATATATTTTAAAAAAATGTATTAAAACAAAACAAAACAAAAAACCCAAAGTAAGTCAGCAGTTTCCTGACTCAGATAAGGCAAGTGGCCCTTGTACCTCATCCCATACTGGTTACTCAAAGATTTTTTGAAATATGTTAAGAAATTACTGCCATGACCAGGTAAGCTCAGTTGCCAGAGCGTTGTTCTGATACACCAAGGTTGCATGTTCCATCCGCAGTCAGGGTACACACAAAAAGCAACCAATAAATGCATAAGTAAGTGGAACAACAAATTGATGTGTACTTCTCTCTCTCACTTCTGCTCTTTTTATAAATCAATTACAAAACATTTTTAAAAAAGAAATTACTCTTTAAGAATGCTATGTACATCAAGGCTAGATTCACAGTGGGTGAAGGATAGCACCAAATTATGATTTCCTACAATAGCCCCCATGCATTGAGCATTTATCATGTGACAAGGGATTTATAGCCATTACTTTTAGCCCCTGAGGGACACAGAAATGGAGTAACTTGCCCAAAGCCACCACTAATAGGTGGTAGAAATGATCCCAGTTCTGTCTGGTTCCAAAGCTCCTGTTACTGACAACCTAGCATTTCTTTATTGTTGCATTTGTTTCACACAGCATGCTTCATGGAAATAGGTAAAGTACTATTATCTCCTTATTACAGTAAAACAAGACTAGAGGAATCAAATGACTTGCCCAGTGCCACGCAGCCAGCAATTTATGCAGGTGGGCGTCTAACTAAGTAATCAGATTCTAGATTAGGAGCTGGTAAACCCCGGCCCTAGCCTGGGGGCCACATCCAGCCTATGACCTGGTTTTGCATGGCCCTGAAGCTATGAATGATTTTACATTTTATCGGTTGTAAACAAACAAACAAAACACCTATGTGATCTGCAAAGCCTAAAATATTTACTATCTGGCCCATTACAGAAAAAGTTTGTGTACTTTCTCTCAATCCTACTACTTGCTATTGAGCTAGCTGTATTCACAAATGAAGACTGTGAGTTACTCCAAAGTGACTTATTTTTGGTAGAATCAACTCAAGGTATAAATTATTTTTTATCACAACCCAAACTTAAAAATATAGCCTAGGTTTTCCATGTCTTCTCATCTCTTGCTAAAATGCATGGCTATCATTTCCTTATTGGTTTAATACTTAGAGTCATAACTTACACATTCTTCCATCCTGCTTCTTCCCATATTAAAGTTTAAAAGTAGGGTTAACTATTAATGTCCTACTTAAGGCACAATTACCTTTTAAAAATGTCTAAATATTTTATTTTTCCCCTCAAGGAAAGGGTCAACAACCTCATTGCCACGAAGAGCTTTTATAAGACGTGCAATCTGTTTACTGCACCGAAGCCTCAGTCCCTAGAACCACTCCCCTGTTCATTCAGAAAGCTGAAATGCAGGGCTGGAGAACAAACAGTTCAACCTCATTCAAAACACAAAACAGGTTTTTTCATTTCCCAATGTGACCAGTCCTTTCAATATTCAGAGTCTAAGTAAGAAAGCTTGCTATCATACCGATGACAGACAGCACTTTGTCCAGAGCATTGTACAAAGCCCAGAAGTTTGGAGCCCAATATGCATGGCAGAGGCCCCGCTTGAAAGGGAAGAGTCGGGAAAAGACTTGAGGCAGCTGGTTCTGTTGAAAAGAGATTAAACAGTGATCAATCTTTCCCAAATTCAAAAAGAGTACTATGTCTATGGCACAGTGTATAGGAAGTTATGAGGTCTGAGTTCCAGTCTTTGTTCCTCCAAGTAAGTAGTATGATCTTGAGCAGGTCACAGAACCTCTTTTGTTTAACCTTCTCATTGGTTCAGTAGGACAAGATACGAGAAAGTACTTTGAACACCAGTCCAACATATTATAAGTATAATAATGGAAGAATTTATGAGCTGCAAAGGAGAAAGACTGCAGTGTGTCCAACTCTACTGAAGAGAAGGTGAGAGCAGGGAAGACTACAAAAAATGTAGTGCTCTCCAGTTTTAGCAGGAATTAAAGTTAATTAGTTGAATTCAGGGTGAGGGAAGAAGGGAAAAAAATATTTGTTGAACATCTCTAACATTCTAGGCACTTTAGAATGCTGTCAGTTAATGACTATGAAAGTGCTTCAAGTATTGATTTTTGGGGTTACAAATAAATTTTAGCAAGTAGGCAAGCTAGCAAATACAAAATCTATGAATAATGATGATCGACTATGTGTGACATGTAGTTAAACATACAGATATCTGAAGATGCACAAAAATGACTCAAGGAATACCATCCTTATATTTGGAGAGTCATACTAAAGAGGGGTAAGAAAGGACTAGTTTTGCCTATTTTATAATTTATTATTTTTCTAAACGACAACAGCAGCAGCAAAAAACATGTATTATTTTATAAAAAAATAAGAGGCTTACCAAGGCTAGAAAAGGACCCAATGACAGGGCAGAAACTAGAAAAACGATCAGTCCCAGGGAAATAAGGCGGACGAAGTTGAAACTGTTCCATCGAACAGACCCATCTACAGAAAAGGAACATTCTCATTAACCAGGAGCACGGGAAATCATAACTTATACCATGTTGTAAACCTGGAGGGATCCCGACAGTACACCAATTTCATGATGTGGCAAGAGCAGAGGAAAGTCAGAATGGGTAAAGAGGTTATAGGACCAATGTGCTTCATCAGACCCTCTTACCAAGCAAGCCACCAAATCAAGACAAATTAAAATATAGGAGGTTTTGCTATTCCACTAAAACTTGCCTGGTTTATTTGCAGTGAAGCAGTAAGATCGTAGCAGATATATCCCATAAGCTGGTGCTACGTAGAGGTAAATGTGCTTGAAATGTAGGAGAACAGCAAAGAGAAGTGCTCCTTCCATATGCCTTTTCTAGGAGATTTAAAAGGGAATATCACTTTAAAATTCAGAGTAAATTAAATGCAGTAATGTAGTATCCTGGATTGGATCCTAGAACAGAAGAAGGACATTAGTGGAAAAACTGGTGAAATCTGAATGTACTAAAATTGGTTTCTTAGTTTTAATAACCATACCATAGTTACATAAGATGTTAACGTTAGGGGAAATGGGCAGGGGTATGGGAATTCTCTTTGTAACTTTTCTATAAATATAAAATTATTTAAATAAATAAAATGTATTACACAATAAAGAACACCAGAGATGGTTGCACAATAATGTGAATATACTTAACATTACTGAACTGTCTTAAAATTGATTAAGTTGATAAACTTTATGTTGTGCTTTTTTACCACAATTTTTAAAAATAAAAATATTTTAAAGATATTAAAATCAAATCCTTTTTGTTCTTGTGAACGAACATAATGCTGAAAATTCAGAGTACATGACTTTTATAATTTCCCCATCTCAGACAACTAGGTGTTGCATACAAGATCATAAGGCAGTGTGAGGAAAATAAAGTGTGTAAAATAAAAAATATATATATTTTAAAACATCTATTTTGAAATACTTAACAAATGAAATACAATGTCTTAGATGTGTTTCAAATTAATCCTTTGTGTGTATAGATTACTATGCTATTTTCTCTACTTTTGTATAAGATTTAAATTAAAATAAATTTTTAAAAATTTAGGCAAAATTCTACATGCAATATAAGGTAAACACAGGCAAGTAATTCCAGTATATGAATCTAGTGGGTTCAAAAATTCCTTATTTCAACATATATTTATTAAGTTCTAAGCTTGATGCTGAAGCTCAGGATACATCATCTTAACAACACACTACACATTTTCCCTAAGGAACTAAAGCCCAGAGAATTAAATTACCCTGCCCTCCCACCCTTACAAAGTTTTACAATAGCTCTAGCTGATTTCTAGAGGAGCTAGGGATGAGAGTATAAATGAATAAACATAATGCTATGCTACCAAAAAATTATTTAACTCTTAAACTATAGATCAGGTAATTTAATATAGTACTATCAGGCTGAAGGCATCAAGGATAATACTTGATCCTAACAAACTACCTAAAAGAACTAACGGTATTCTGATTAAAAAACTAACAAACAAACCGAGTTGACTATAACTAAAGAAGTGTGAACTCGCCAAAACTGGTTTGGCTCAGTGGATAGAGCGTCGGCTTGCGGACTGAAAGGTCCCAGCTTCGATTCCGGTCAAGGGCATGTACCTGGGTTGTGGGCACATCCCCAGTAGGAGATGTGCAGGAGGCAGCTGATCGATGTTCCTCTCTCATCGATGTTTCTAGCTCTCTATCTCTTTCCCTTCCTCTCTGTAAAAAATCAATAAAATATATTTAAAAAAAAAAAAAAAGAAGAAGAAGTGTGAACTCTACCTACCTCACAGGAATTTTGGAAGGATCAAATGAGATAATATCCTGGGGTTCAGCAAAGGAAACTGTCAAAGGGACCATGAAAGGCCAGGTTCCTTCTCTCACTGTCTCGTCAGGTGTGGTCTAGAATAGATGAGTTGGGAATGATAAGGAAAAAGAATAAGATGCTTCCAGATCTCTTTTCACCAATTTTATAATTTATTTAAGATTCAGAGAAGGTCTTGCTGGTTCTATAGCTAAACTTTAGTTTATTTGTTCAACAGCTATTCAACAATCATGCACTGAACACCAATTATGTTCTAAGTACTTTGTGGCTTTTTATGGCTTAAAAAACAACAACACTTATCCAGATATTTATAGTTGCCAAATAACTTTAAAAA
Source organism: Myotis daubentonii (assembly GCF_963259705.1). Taxonomy (NCBI): domain Eukaryota; kingdom Metazoa; phylum Chordata; class Mammalia; order Chiroptera; family Vespertilionidae; genus Myotis; species Myotis daubentonii. The sequence goes on along the minus strand of NC_081848.1, from coordinate 38,514,332 downwards.
AGATTATCAAATGTGATCTTTCCAAAGTCCATGTGAGGTAGTTAACCCCATTTTACAAATAAAACTGTAACAAAGGGCAAATTTCATTTTATGAATGAGAAAACTTAGGCTGAGAGGGTTAAATGACTTGTATTGGGTTAATGGTCTCCAAACCTAACAGTTTATATAAATTCCCTGGAGAGTCCTAAACCACAATCCCAGAGATTCTGATTCAGTGTACAGAGGGATGGCCCAAAAATATGAATTTCTGATTTCTTCCTCTATAAAAAGGAGACTAATAATTATAACAACCTCACAGAAGCATGAAGGCCTATCTGTTGCCAAGTTGCAAGGATTGTTCAATAAGATATTACATATAATGCACCTAATCTGAAGTAGTTGAGGCATTTGGTAATCCCTGTGTGAGTCACACAACATATTAGGGTTAGTCAGGATTTCAACTCAGGTTTTCTGATTCCAAATCCCATACCCTCCGTTACACTACACCACATGCTTCTGATGGTAAAGCCCCACCATAATAGTTATTACATTATAAAAACTGCTGAAGATTTCATTCCTAGGTACATGATCCCAACCACATGTAGAAACTCAATTCATTTCAGGACTGTCATACTCTAACAAGTTTTTAAGAATACAGTTTTCTCATCTGTAACATGAAGAAAATTGTCAAAAGAGAAGATGAAATTTGTGAAAAATACTCAATAAAAGTTGTTGGTAACTCAAAACAGTTGGTCAAATAAATGGACCCACCAGTCACTATATTATTGCCTCTATTAAAAAGCAAACTTAAAGGAGAAAAATCTAATTAGCCTATTTTGTTTACCTGAAATAATCGAGCAATGGAGAGTAGCATTAATCCCATTAAAAAACCATTGTATTGGAAATGGATATCTGAAATTAGGTCAAGGAAAGACAACAAAGGATACCAAATTCCTAATGAACCTTGCCAGCAGACTGAGTTTAAAAACTAAAAATGCTTTCTTAATAGATAAATTAAAGACAAAAATATTACTACTGGATTGGACTTCTCATAAATGTGTTTCTATAAACAAGTCAAACCCTGGACAAACTCTTAAATTAAGATTTATATTTAAGAAAAAACAAGAAAACTTTCCCATGTTTTTCTACCTTAAAGATCTAGCAGCTAAGGGGCAAAATGTTTTTGTTTTTTTTAAATTAGGGATGAGAAAGGAAGGGCCACTAGCATGCAGCGCCCACTGTTTCATAGTACATATACAGTAGGTCCTCGGGTTACATCGGAGATCCGTCCCTATGGCGTGATGTAACGCGATTTTCGCCTTAAGTTGGAACCCACCTACATAAGCACTCACATTACTCACATGGAGCACATACACATAAGTAATGAAGTGAAACAGTAAAAAAAGTTTAAAGATAACAATTCCTGACCTTTACTTGTGGTAAATAAATAGTAAAAAACATAAAGCACATACGTACAGACGTCGAAATGACGGAACTTTTTTTTTTTTTTTATAAATAAATGGGAGATGGCAAGGTAACCATGAAATGACATACGTCGAGTCCGACGTAACCCGAGGATTGTCTGTACAATCTTATTAAGCCTCACAATGAACCTGTAAGGTAGACTGAGCTCAGCGACATTAATCTATTCATGGCCTAAAGCTACTATGATGACATAACCAGGATTTGAGTTCAGATCAAATTTGAACCAAAGTCTGGGTGTTTTCCTCCACACCAGGCTACTTCTATGAAAACTATAAAAATTAGGCTTCTGTTATTAAGATTTCAGAACTTTGCTCATTAATATGTGGTAAGCCAAGCTGGCAGAAAGCATGAAGGCCTGTCTGTTCCCATATGTAACACTATGATATGCTCTTTCCTATAAAAGGTATTAGACTAATGTATTACAAAACTGTTTAATAACTATGTATTAGATTAATCTAAAGACAGTTAACAAATTTAGTATATTGCTTTACTTTTGGTTTAATTGGTTATCACATATCACCACTAAATTTTCAGGGACAAAGTGCTGTTAACAACCAGAGCTTGGTAAAGCTGGGCACAGACTACAGTTTTGGGAACCCACTAACCCACCTCACACCCATTTTCCAAAAGCAGCTTATGTTTCAGAATCACCAATATAAAAAGAATCTTATAATTAATATATAACAGAATAAAGGAATAGTACATAAAATGTCAAGGATACGGTCCACAATTAACAACCCAAAGTTCCACAGCAGTAATACTGACAGAATAAACTTTGGCTTCTCTGTAAGCTCTTTACCTGCTTTTTTCCCATCAATGCATTTACAGCACCTACATTGAAACACCAGAAAAGAATCATAAACAACTTTGATCTTCATTAGAACATCACAATACTTCTAAAGAGTACAGTGTGATACAGTCTGGTACATTTCATTAGCCACTGCTAATAAAACTGTCCATGCCATTTTTGACTGCTTTAAAAGGTGATAGTGGAAACAAATCCCTCAGGGGTGGTTCCCTGTCTCTTTCTCAGCTATGCTGATTTGGAACAAAGTCTTTGTATTTAACTAGAGGCCTGGTGCACAAATTCGTGCACGGGTAGGGTCCGGCTGGCCAGATCGGGTGGCTGGGGTGAGGGTAGGCAAAAGGTTGGTGGGCCAGCCCCACCCCCTGGTTGAACTCGCAGTCAGCCAAACTCCCACCCAAGGGAACAATTTGCATATTAGCCCTTTATTATATAGAATAATAATAATAATGAAAACATAAAAGAAAAAACAAGCCACCAAACCCCCCAAAAGTAACAAATTTGAAAATTGAGAGAACACACACTAGAACACACACTTTTTCAGTCCTTTAGAGTAAAAAATGCAGACCAGGCCCTGGCTGGTGCATTTCCATTGGTTAGAGTGTCATCCTGTGCACCGAAAGGTTGCCAGTTCAATTCCTGGTCAGGGCACATACTGGCATACTCAAGTTTCCTCATAAAAAGAGATAGTAACCTTACAGGTAATTCAGAAAGTTAAGTGACTAATCTACACATAGTGCCTGGTTCTGGGAACTGGCACATAGATTTCAACAATTTTTATCTTATTTAACTGCTCTCTCTGCATTGCAGATGGACTTGAACTTGACTCACTCTCTCTTTCTGCCTGCACATATTTTTCCTGGGAGCTTGAATTCAAACATTTTGAGTTAAAGGCAGTGAATTACTAATCACCTTCCCTTTCAACACTTGCCAGGCCATAAACATTGAAAATTAGGCTGTCACACAGGAGTTACTCTATGAGAATTAGCAGAGGTTAAAGCATTCCCAAGGGACTCTTTCTTGAAATGGGGTGAGTGAGGGTTCAGTCTAGAAGTCTGAAATGAACTAGTAATGACAAGGGTCAACGAATGGACACCAGGTACTGCTCTGTCACAGTCATACCAGCAGGCCTAAGTATTATGACAATAGAAACCAACATTAACCAGAAACTTACTACTGGGATGTCATTGTGCAAAACATTCTAAATATGTGTATTTAACTACTTAAAATTAATTTATAGGGAAAAGATACAAAACATAAAAAAATATAACATGAAGGAAAGAATTCAAATAACTAAAAGCATTCCATGATTTCTTGAGTTTACTAGGATGAAAATTCCATTGGTGGTTAGCACAATGCATATGTGTGCATGAGTGTATGTGTGCTGTATGTATGTGTGTAAAGAACAGGGCAGGTGCCTGGCCTGTGTTGCTCAGTGGTAAGTGTCAACCTACGAACCAGGAGGTAACGGTTCGATTCCCGGTCAGGGCACATGCTGGGGTTGTGGGCTCAATCCCCAGTATGGGGTATGCAGGAGGCAACCGACCAACGATTATCTTTCATCATTGATGTTTCTATCTCTCTCTCCCTCTTCCTTCCTCTCTGAAATGAAAAAAATAGGGCAGGTCACAGAAGCCAGTGGGGGTTGGGGGTTGGGACTGCTACAGGGAAGGAAAGAAAAGCATATGGAGCCATTTGGACAGGAGAAATGGTCTTGGAACTCTACTTGGGACTACATTTCACAACACTCACAATAACTGGTTCTACCTCTGCCTTGTAACCTGACCTTCTCTCCCCTTTTCTTCCACAACATTCAGGGACACTGCTTACTGTAATGATTTACTGTGCAGTTTAAAGCACAACAACACAGTTTTGGACTGTTCTAAAATTTGCTATTATATGACATTGTTTCCCCCAAATGAGTTATAAGTTAATATTGTAATTATTTCTTCAATATTTTCCACACAAAATGATATTCTCAGACTTACTCATGCACAGCATACACAAAGAGTATATCTGTAAAGATGACAGAAAATCTCTGGAAAAGTAAGGTCTTTGAGCTGGCATAATTCAGATTATGGATATTCAGCATCTCTTGATCAAAATATTTGGCAACATGTGACAGGGCATACTCAAACCATGCAAAAAAAGGCGGGTAGTCTAAGGTCCACTCTGAAGTTTCCTGTAGTAAAAATTGAAGATAGAACATATCCTAAGTAACTGAATAAACAAAGAGGATACAGAGATTCTCTGGTTTTTAAAAAAGCACATGAAATACAACTGCATTTAAAATATGCCACAAATAGAACAATTTCTATTTTAACATTGAGCAGAACATCAAAACTTGTATCATAAGTTTGATCTTCAATTTCCTTAGAATCAACTAAAGTACAAAGGAAATTAACCTAAAACCGTGGAATAATAAACTTGATTATGACATAGTTCTATTCATCTATGCAAAAAAGAGAGCTATGGCATAACCAATGACTCACTAGCTTGGGTTCAAGTTCTGTCTCAGAGATGCAATTTCCCTATTTGTAAAGTGAGTATCATATACAATTTAGTAATTCATACCAGATATAAAAATACAGACATGGTTTTTATAAATAACAATAGAAGAGAATGGTTTATTACCAGATGTTACACATCATATTTGATTATTTCTTTCCTCACAAATTGCAAAATATTAGGGAAAGACAGGATTGTAGAAATAATTCATGCCAAATCCTCACTTGCCAGATGAGAAACTAAGGTTCAAAGAAATGAAATATACTTTCTATGCTGTGGCAGAGCCAGGCATAGAGCCCAGTTTTTGAAACCAATCCAATGTGCTTTCAAAAAGGGTGTGGCAAATATTATAATTACCAATTTATGGTTTGGTAAATGCATTTTGAAGTAAAGGGATTCCCTAATAGTGCCAGAGGGCAGAAGAACTGAGGAAAGAACACACTTTTTATAAAGATTTATTTGACCTATGACCACATGGAAAACTGTTTTAATATCAATAATACTTTATGATTTCACATATCTTGAAAAAAAAACACAATCCAAAAAAGGTGAAAATCGAAACTTACCTCATAATACCACCGTGATACTGGCAAACTGTGAGTGATAGCTAGCCAGTTTCGGTGTACTTCAAAATCTGTGGAATGACTATTCAAAACAATCAGATGAAAAAAATGAAATTTTGTCAATTATCAATGTCACATTTCTGACATTATGCTTTTACATGGATCAACACCCCCACACAGTCACAACTCACTATCCTTTATAGACACAAAGAGGTATTACAATAATCCTGAAACACCCCACTTATCTGGAGGCCAGACCTTTTGAAAAAGATGGGGAAACTACAATTAAGTGAAACGGTTCTCAGAGTTATCTAAAGGGCTGACCAAAAGCCCATACATTTTCTAAAGGAAGGTCCTCAGTCTGTTGTTCAGAGGTGACGTACTCTTATTACAAACTAACTCTAACAAGATTCATTATCTGGAAAAGGCCGCACATACAAGCTGTATAGATTTTCAACGATGAGCAGCTCATCAGACAGGGAAGATGCAAAAGGCTCCTGCTTTTGCCTTTCCCACATCTCTAGCATCTCCCTGTTTACTGCTTGCCCCCTTACTATGTATAAATATAGTCGACTCTCCCCGTAGGGGAAGAAAAATTTCCCCTTATAACCTAGGTTCTGTGGCTGGTCTAAGAATGAAATTGACATAAGACAGATTAGCAGGACAAAAAGAAAAGCCAATTTTAATCATTGAGGTATGTACAGGAGCCTCAAAAGATATGGCACTCAAAGGCACCAGGTGGTTGAAGTTTATATGCCATCTTGAGGTAAAAGGATAGGGGTCTGGGTTTTCAAAGGGAAAAAGGCAATTTATGGGAAGGTGAGAAATGTATGGTAAACAAAGGTTGCCCAGCCAGGCAGATATCTTTTTGGTGAAAATGTGATTTCAGGTAATAGTTCTCTTTCTAGTACAGGCCCCCTTTTCTCTTACAAAAGGGTAACTTCTACTGTTTTCAGAGCTTCTCTTGTGTCTGCAGTTTCTCAAAATAATCAGTCCAAAGTAATTCTTATGCCAAAGAGGCATATTTTGGAGTGGCATGTTCTGCTACCTTTCTACCCTCCTTAGTAAAAAAAAATTTTTTGGTCCAGTGCTGTACCTCCTTTCCATATCTAGAACAGCACTTGATACATGGATGGGCTCAACACATTCTTGTTGAATTAAGCACTCACCAAAGTCAACAGTCAGTTCCGCAGCAAAACCTGCTTTACATTTTCAAATGTTTTACACAAACTTTCCACAGTGACAATCCTTTCCTGAGTTTCCCAGACAACTCCTTCTAAGTCTCTTTCAGTACTTTCCATCCCAATATTCACCAAACTGATGAATAGTATTGATGAATAAGTATTGATGGTCTCCTAGGTTCAGTTTTTGGTCCTCTTTTTATGCAACTTACTGGACAATCTTATTCACACTTACAGGTTCCATTATCAACTGTATAATAATGACTCCCAGATCACAATATACAACCTTGGTCTCTTTCCTAAATTACAGAGACACACATCTCCAACTTCCTGCTGACAAACTTCCTGCTGACAATGTCACCAGAATTTCTTACAGATTCTTCAAAATCACAATTCAAAACTGACCCGATGACCTAGCAATTCCATTTATATATATTCAATAGAAATGCATACGTATGTACTGTTGTGTCTTCAGGCCTCCAATTATGTCAGTTTTCAGAGCCCTTCCTGACACCCAATCTAAAGTAAGTCCCTCTTGTTAGTCCCCTTATAGGATCCTATTCTTTTCCTTCATAACACTTAACACAAGTATAATTATGCAATTACATATTTGCAATGGTTTGTTTCTGGGACTGTTTTCCTTACTAAACCCTTTATAGGGTTAGGGGCCATATCCTTTGTCTTTGCCTCCAGTGCCTCGCCATAGTAACTAGTACATAATAAAGCAGTTAGTATACAATTTGCTGAATAGATTTACATTTATCCTATAGTTTCCACCTCACTTCCCAGAGGTTCCCATTTTGAGAAGCAGAGTATCAACTACAATCATGTATGTTCTTAATCCTGGACCAGTACTACGAGCAGTATTCAAGGTAACAATCCTAAAGACACATTTCTAGGCTGAGGTAACAAAAGTAAGAAACATCACCTTATATGCACAAACCTACAGTTTTTAAAAAAATCTCTTTTCACTCTGATTTGAAAGGAATTTCCTACATTTTAGATTTTTCCAATTTGCTTTTAAAATGTAAAGATGCTCATTTGCTTCCAGTTCTGCAGAAAGTCCAAGTGATCAACCCCTTCTTTCCCCCAAGTCCCTGATAAGTCACTTTGCTGAATCTACATCCACATTTCACTGCGTATCTAATTACATATACGCATCAGTACAGACATACATTCTACGGCCCGCGGGCCGGATCGGGCCCGTTTGAAATGAATAAAACAAACAAACAAAAAAAGACCGTACCCTTTTATGTAATGATGTTTACTTTGAATTTATATTAGTTCACACAAACACTGCATCCATGCTTTTGTTCCGGCCCTCCGGTCCAGTTTAAGAAGCCATTGTGGCCCTCGAGTCAAAAAGTTTGCCCACCCCTGTTCTACACATACAACTCTTCCCTACTCAAATCAACAAGAAGTCATCAAGAGCTTGAACCAAAGGATACCAATAACCAAACCCTAAACAGGGAAGGAAGGGGAAAAAGAAATGAGGGGGAAAGTCAAGGGAGAGGAGTTAGGAGGGATGAAGAGAAGATGGAAGCCAATATTCATAAATATTGAGTACCCACTGTACACACATTACCACTTGGTGGTTGCTTTCTGATTGGTTTCCTCGCTCTCAGTCTTGGTCATGCATCTTTTTTTTTAAAAAAAATCCTTACCCAAAGATATTTTTCCATTGATTTTTAAAGAGAGTGGAAAAGAGGGAGGGAGAGAAGGAGAGGGGGAGGGGGTATGAGAGAGAGAGAAACATTGATTGGTTGCCTCCTCCATCACCCTAATTGGGGTGGGATTGAACCTGCAACAGAGGTAGGTACCCCAGTAAGTGCCCTGACAGGGAATTGAACATGAGACCTTCTGGTGCAGGGGCCAACCCACTGAGCCACACTGGCCAGAACCTTGCATCCATTTTTACACTTCAGTCTAACCCTGTTATCTGACCCTGCCTACCTCACTTACTGCTCTTTTTAAAAAGTATATATATTTTATTGATTTTTTTATAGAGAGGAAGGGAGAGGGATAGTTAGAAACATCGATTCAGCTGCCTCCTGCAGGCCCCCTACTGGGGATGTGTCCTCAACCAAGGTACATGCCCTTGACCGGAATCGAACCGGGGACCCTTCAGTCCTCAGGCGGACACTCTATCCACTGAGCCAAACCGGTCAGGGCCACTTACTGCTCTTGAGCCACAATGGCCACTCTCTGTTCCTAAAATGCCGAGTTCTTCCCTACCACAGGGCCTTTGAACTTGCTCTTTCCTGTGTCTGAGCTGCTTTTCACATTGCTGCTTTTTCATTCTTCTGATTTTAACTCAAACATCACTTCCTAAAAGAGTTGTACAGACCTGTCCGGTCGTCACAACCTTAGACCTTTGTGTTTGTCTATCTGAGCCCACCAACTCCCCCCATGCAAGGGCGGGAGATGCCTTCCTCCCCCGGCATCTCCAGGGCTGAGAGCAGTGCCTAGCGCTGCAGGAAGCTGATGGACGCCCGCTGAGCGAACAGTGGAGGCGCGTGTCCTTATTCTGCACATTCGGGATGAGGAAGGACCCTGAGGCTCAGACAAGGTTCAAGTAAGAGAACGCCTAGCCTGAACCCAGACTTCCAGGGCTAAAATCGAGTTACAAGGTTAAGTAACAATCACTAGGCAGGATGGGGAGCTTAGTGAAGACGAAGCGGCGATTTCACCATTCCAAGTTCCCTTTCCTGCTCCCACCTGGAGTCATCCACACGTCTCTCTCCCGCCCTGACCGACCGCGGGCCTCCTTGCCCAGCCCCTGGCCGCGCGGGCCCCTTACTAGGTGGGGATGAGAAGGCATTTGAGAAGAGTCACCCCGAGCGCCAAAGCCGAAAACCAATTGCCACCACTCGCCGCAAGACCAAGCGCCGCCATGGCTGCCGCACCGCGCGCTTTCCACCGACTGGGTCAGCATCCGGGACCCCGCGCATGCGCATGCTGGGAAGGTCCAGGGAGCCGGCCCCGAGTACTGTGCGCATGCGCGGACCCGCCCCGCTGGCGGGAGGCCGTGGCTCTGGCATTTAAACCTCGCGCTCACTCGGTTCGCACACCGTCGCGCCACACTCGCCACTCGGGAGGGACTCGTACGCCTGCGCGGGTCTCTGAGGCGACCAGTTAAGTTTCATTTATTCTGTCATTCTCCACCCCCGCCCCCCATGACTTCATTCTTAAGTTCAAGTCGTTGCTGGGCGTCCGCTCCGGGTCGTGATTGTGCCTGGGGAGAGAACTGCATCTCACAGCGACCTTCCCGCGCTAGTGGGGGAGACGGAATTGTGATGAGTTACAACAGGAATGCCAACTCCAGGTAGAGGATGCTAGGAGCAAAAGTACAGGGTGAACAACACTCTGTGCCTCCAGAGCTCTGAGCGCGGGTCTCCGTGCGGCACCTGCCTGAGCCCGGGACGGAGCTCATGCTCGAGGAGGGCTAGGCGCTGGTGCTACTCACACGCCCTCTGCAGGTAACCTGGGTCTGGTTAACCCTTTGAGTGCCAACCAATATCCTAGGAACTATGCTAAAATTGCCAAGGCATTTTTGCTGATTTTACAGCAGTTTAGGAAAAAAATTATGAATCGCAAGTTTATTTTTACATATTCAAAAACTTAAGGAAACCTTTACTACGTTGACATATTTAGCAATATCATCATCACTAATAAAACAAGACTTAGAACTGGACGCCATTTCAAAGCTTTGATAGCGCTCCTGGCACTTTTGGCAAACTCCCCAGCACTCTAGGGGTTAAAATCCAGATTCTGCTTCCTCGGCCCAACGCACTCCCAGACCATGTCAGTGCTGCTGGTACCTGGGCCGTTGGGACTGAGGCACAAGGGATGAATAGAGTTCGTCTTGTTTCCCTCGTGCCCTGATTTTTGGACAAATGACGAATCTCTCTTGACCTTGTTTTCCTCCTCTTGTAAGTAGGGCATAAAAGTGGTGTCTGCCTCCTAAAGTGGTCGTGAGGATTAAAGGAGGATGCATGTACGTTACTTGATATGTTGGTGCCAGGACCGAATAGATGTTCAATAAATAATGTTTCAGAGAAGTGAAGTGCCTTGCTGGAAGATGACCAGCTGGTGGGCGATAGTGTCCCTCTGCTCATATGAGCGCATGCCCTCCCGCAACGTCACATGCCCACCGTGCGAATGCAGGGGGTACTCACATTTATATCCCAAGCTCAGTCTTCTTCTCTCACCTCTAGACCCTCTGTCCATCTGCCTCCCGGACATCTCTTAGGTGTTTCAAAGGCTGTTATAACAGATTACCACAAACGTAAAAGCACAATCTGAAAACAACACAGATTTACTAGTATTTCCTGACAGTTCTGGAGATCAGAAGTCTAAAACCAGTCTCACTAGGCTCAAGTCAAGGTGTTATTAGGGTTGGTTTCTTCTGAGGCTCTGAGGGGAGAATCTTTTATTTTTCAGCATTTAGAAGTAGGCCGCCTTCCTTGGCCTCTAACTTCTTGCTTCTATGGTCACATCTTTTACCTTTCTGGACTCAAATCTCCCCATGCTTCCTTCTTACAAGGACACCTGTGATTGCATCTGGGGGCCATATGGATAATTTGAGACAATCTCCCCATCTCAAAATTCAAGTTAATCACACCTGTAAAGTTCCTTTTGCCAAATAAGGTGATAGTCACAGGATCCAGGGATTAGGACATAGGTATTTTTGAAGGTCGTTATTTAGTTGGCCACACACCTCAAACTCAGTATATCCCCAATTGAACTTGTGATCTCTCAGTAGTATCCACTAAGACAGTGGTCGGCAAACTCATTAGTCAACAGAGCCAAAAATCAACAGTACAACGACTGAAATTTCTTTTGAGAGCCAAATTTTTTAAACTTAAACTATATAGGTAGGTACATTGTTATTAACTTAATTAGGGTACTCCTAAGCTGGCCTTTGCTAAAAACGTCCTCAATCTGATTGAGGTATATTCGCTGAGGTCGACCCCTTCCAACTCTCCCATCCACACTCGTCTTGTACACTTGTTTCATCTATCTCCTTTCGTTCATCCTCTCTATATGTCCAAACCATCTCAACATACCTTTATCAATCCTCAACACTACATCTTCTTTCACTCCACAACGTTTCCTAAAATTAACTTAATAAACTTTACTTAAAGTTTTAAGTCTTAGTTAAACTATAGGTATGTGGAATAAAACTTGATATCATACTTAATAATAATATTATTTATTGATAAAATTAAATTCCTTACAATTTATCTTATAATATCCATAAAATTAAATCATGACAATGACTTACAAACACTAATGTGAACAACAGCCTTGCATCTTCTTGGAAAGTTTGGGTAAGTCAGGTTTGTATGTTGTTTTTAATTGTAGGCACGATTCCAGGTTCTCATCAGTAAGACGACTTCTCAATTTACTCTTGATAAGGTTCATGCTTGAAAATGATTGTTCGCATAAATATGTAGACCCGAATAAGGAAAGAACAGCAAACGCTAGTTTTTTCCGTTGATTATATGAGTCAGGATTACTATTCCAGGTGTTATAGACAATAGATATAATTTAACAGGATATAAATCCTAAGTAATTGACAGCTATTCCCTGCTAATAACCCATCCTTATATTGTAGATTATATCTCTATATAGACTCTCAGCTGTGTTTCCATGTTCTTGCTCGTATTGCCCAGGTCCTTTTATCCTTTTATTTCACAAACAAACAAACTGTTCCCTTGGGTCAGGGTCTATATTTACTTTTTGAGCTAAGTCTATTCTTTTATTGATGCCACAAAAGGAAGTGGACAGATTTTTGGGAGAGATGAGAGTCAAGGGAGAACCAGACCCTCCAGTAAAGGGCCTTGTGGCCCAAAACATTCAAGGGAATCTGAATGTTCAAGGGTATCAAACACATTCACCCAAATATTTCTATGCTGTCTCTCACTGAACCACTTTCTTCTCTTACAGCCTTGCGTTTAGCATAGGAGACTGTAAATTCAATTTCATTTCCTGGTCTAAACCCATTTACGATTAAATCCTGAGCTTGATTTTCTGAACAGCCTGACCTCCAGATACAGACGATAATTTTTTTTAATTAAATCTTTATTGTTCACATTATTACAGTTGTTCCTCTTCCCCCACCCATAGCTCTCCTCCACCCAGTTCCCACCCCACACTCTGCCCTTACCCCTCCCACTGCCCTAATCCATAGGTGCATGATTTTTGTCCAGTCTCTTCCTGCACCCCTACACCCCTTTCCCCCCAAGAATTGTCAGTCCACTCTCTTTCCATGCCCCTGGTTCTATTATATTCACCAGTGTACTCTGTTCATCAGATTTTTTATTCACTTGATTTTTAGATTCACTTGTTGATAGATATGTATTTGCTGTTCATAATTTTTATCTTTACCTTTTTCTTCTTCCTCTTCTTAAAGAATACCTTTCAGCATTTCATATAATGCTAGTTTGGTGTTGATGAACTCCTTTAGCTTTTTCTTATCTGTGAAGCTCTTTATCTGACCTTCAATTCTGAATGATAGCTTTGCTGGATAAAGTAATCTTGGTTGTAGGTTCTTGGTATTCATCACTTTGAATATTTCTTGCCACTCTCTTCTGGCCTGCATAGTTTCTGTTGAGAAATCAGCTGACAGTTGTATGGGTACTCCCTTGTAGGTAACTGACTTTTCTTCTCTTGCTGCTTTTAAGATTGTCTCTTTGTCTTTTGCTCTTGGCATTTTAATTATGATGTGTCTTGGTGTGGTCCTCTTTGGATTCCTTTTGTTTGGGGTTCTCTGCGCTTCCTGGACTTGTAAGTCTATTTCTTTCACCAGGTGGGGGAAGTTTTCTGTCATTATTTCTTCAAATAGGTTTTCAGTATCTTGCCCTCTCTCTTCTTCTGGCATCCCTGTAATTCGGATGTTGGTATGCTTGAAGTTGTCCCAGAGGCTCCTTACACTATCTTCATATTTTTGGATTCTTTTTTCTTTTTGCTTTTCCGGTTTGGTATTTTTTTCTTTCTTCGTATTTCAAATCTTTGACTTGATTCTTGGGATCCTCTTGTCTGCTGTTGGATCTCTGTATATTATTCTTTATTTCAGTCAGTGTATGCTTAATTTCTAGTTGGTCTTTTTTCATATCCTCCAGGGCAAGGGTCCTCAAACTTTTTAAACAGGGGGCCAGTTCACTGTCCCTCAGACTGTTGGAGGGCCGGACTATAGTTTTTTAAAAAAACTATGAACAAATTTCTATGCACACTGCACATACCTTATTTTGAAGTAAAAAACAAAATGGAACAAATACAATATTTGTATTTGCATGTGGTCTGCAGGCCATAGTTTGAGGACCCCTGCTCCAGGGTCTCACTAAATTTATCGGCGGTTTCCAGAAAATTATTGAAAAACCTTATAACTGTGGTTTTGAACTCTATATCCAGTCGTTTGCTTTCCTCCATTTCTGTCATTTGTGATCTGTTTCTTTGTCTCTGCATTTTGGCTGCTTCCCTTGTTGGTAGAGTGGCTTTGTGTGCTAGGTGTCCTATAGGGCCCAGTGGCTCAGCCTCCCCAATTACCTGAGGTGGACACTCTTTGTGCACCCCTTTGTGGGCTTTGTGCACAGTCTTGTTGTAGTCTTGTTGTAGTTAAGCTTTGATTGTTGTAGTTATCACTGGGAGGAATTGACCTCCAGGCCAATTGGCTGTGAGAATCAGCTGTGTCTGCAGGGGGAGAACTTCTGTGCTGAAGACACAATTCTGGGTTAAGACTTGCTTCAGTGGGGCTTTGGTGCTCACTGAGTCTTCCCCCTGTGTCCCTTATGGATCTGAGGAGCTGTAATCTGGTTGGTTCCACTCTGACCACTGGGTACACTGGCTCTTGGATCTAAGGAGGTGCTAATTTAGCCTCTCCCTGAGGTTACCCAGCAGGAGCTATGAAGAGATCTGCAGATTCCCCTTACTTTATTGGGGTTTGGAGGTGCCCAGATGTGGCCCAGCTGTGAAGCAATGCAAGCTGCTGTGGGGCCTTGGGCCTTCTCTTGGAAGTTCTGGGTCTGTCTGGCCCAGCTGCAATTTGTTAGGTAATTTTCAGATTGCAAAGGGCCAGGGCATTCATATGCAAAAGCCTCTGCTGCAGCTTGGGTGGGGGGAGGTCTCAGGGAATCAACAGGGTGGAGCAAGCAGCTATGGCTGATCCTCAGCCCTGCCCTAAGGGCCCCGCATCTCAGTGTCCTGGTAATTGCTGCAAGCACCTCTGAGGGAAAGCAGCCCTCAAGTTCCGAGTTCTGCCTGCTGCCAGACAGTCCAGTTTCTCCCCGTATGAGTCCTGGGTCCCCAGAGACTTCCCGGAACTGGAGTTCAGAGTAGTCAGGAGCTTGTGACTCCCTCCCGATTGAAAAAGACAGTCGTGTCCTCAGTCGCCAGCCCTCTCCGCATGCACCTCCACACCTTTATATTTTACTTCAGCACCACACCTCCTCTGAGTCTCAGTATTATGCTTTTCTCTTTCCTTCTAGTTGTATAATTTCCACTCAGCCAGCCTTCCTGTGGTTCTGGATGATGTCCGTTCCGCCTTTTAGTTGTATTTTTGAAGTGGTTGTGCGAGGCAGCAATTTCTGGTGTTTACCTATGCTGCCATCTTGGTTTCTCTCCCATTCGATGTCTTTTGATTGGAGCATTTAATCCATTTACATTTATAGTTATTATTGAAAGGTACTTGTTTGTAGCCATTTTTACTTTTTGTGGCTGTTTCTTTCTGAGCTTTTTATTTCTTCTTTTTACACCAGTCCCTTCAGTATTTCTTGCATTGCTGGCTTGGTGGTGATAAACTCCCTTAGCCTTTTTTTTGGTCTGTGAAGCTTCTTATTTCCCCTTCAATTTTGAATGATAGCCTTGCTGGATAGAGTATTCTTGGATTCAGTCCTTTGCTTTGCATCACTTTGTAAAATTCCGTCCATTCTTTTCTGGCCTGATGTGTTTCTGTTGAGAAATCATTTGATAATCTAATGGGAGATCCCTTGTATGTAACTTTCCATCTCTCTATTGCAGCCTTTAAAATTCTCTCTTTGTCCTGAACATTTGCCATGGTAATTATGATGTGTCTTGGTGTGGGTCTTTTTGGGTTCACCTTGTTTGGGACTCTCTGTGCTTGTGTGACTTTTTTCTTCCCCACCTCTGGGAAGTTTTCTGATATTATTTCTTCGAATAGGTTTTCTAACCCTTGTTCCTCTTTGTGTTGTTCTGGCACCCCTATTATTTGTATGTTGTTTCGTTTCATGTTGTCTCATAGCTCCCTTAGGCTCTCCTCCTGTCTTTTAATTTTTTCTCCAATTGCAGTTCAGTTTGGGTGTGTTTTGTTTCCCTGTCTTCTAATTTGCTAATTTGGTCCTCCACTTCTCCTAGTCTACTGTTAAAGCTTTCAATGGTGTTTTTTTATTGCATCTATATAACTCTTCATTTCTTCTTTGTTCTTACATAGTTTATTGATTTTTTCATCCGTTTCTTCTTGATTCTTGCATAAGTTGTTGATTTTTTCCTCCATCCGGTTTATGCATTCTAGGACCCTTAATCTGAATTCTTTTTCTGTCATGCTGCATGCCTCTGTTTCACTTAGCTGCTTTTCTGGCGAGTCCTCCTTTTTTTTCCTTTGGGGGTTTCTTTGTCTACCCATGTTTGATCTCACCGACATATCTGGATGTTGAGTCATTCAGGGGCTGCTCCTTGATGTGGCAGTGGTTCCTTGGGCTGTGGTTGCTCCTTGAGCGGTTGTGGTAGCAGCTGCTCCTCAGTTGGCAGCAACTCCTCTGGTGGGTGCTGTTCACAGCTGTGGTGTGTCCTCTGGCTGGTGGGGGGATGCTTCACACACAGCTGCTGTTCCTCAGACAGAGGATGTGCTGATCACGAGGCTTCTGTTCCTTGGATGGGGGCAGGCTACACACACAGCTGCTACTCCTTGAATTGGGGCGGACTGCTCACGTGGCTGCTGATCCTAGAATGGGGGATGGCTGCACAGTGCTGTTGTTCCTCTGATGTGGTGGGCTGCTTGTGGGGCTACTGCTCCTAGGACCAGCTGCTGCTCGTCGGACAGGTATAGGCTGTTGTGGCTCTGCTCCTCAGACCGGAGTGTACTGTGTAGGGCTGCCACTCCTCGGAAGTGGACTATCTGCTTGTATGGCTGCTACTCCTCAGACCGGGATGGGCTGCAGCTGTTCCTTGGAAGGGGGCGGTCTGCTCACACAGCTGCTGTTCCTCGGATTGGGCAGGCTGCTCGTGTGGCTGCTGCTGCTTGGGCGAGGGCAAGATGTTTGTGCAGCTGCTGCTCCTCGGACTAGTGCAGGGTGCGGGCTGTGCGCAGCTGCTGCTCCTCAGATGGGGTCAGGCTGCACAGGGCTGCCGCTCCTCAGACATAGGAAGACTGCTCGTGCAGCCGCTGCTCCTCAGACAGGTCGGACTGCTTGCGTGGTTGCTGCTCTTCGGATGGGGAAGTGGGCTGCTCACGCAGCTACTGCTCCTTGGACAGGGGAAGGCCACATGAGGCTGCTGCTCTTAGGCTCGAGGCAGGCTGCTCACCGGGCTGATGCTCCCTGGACAAAAGCACACCGCTCACATGTCTGCTGCTCACGTGGTTGAAAAAATAATGTGAAGAGAAGTAGGAAATAAAGGAACAAACAAACAAAAAGGAGAACAAAGAAAGAAGCAAAAAAAAAAAAAAGAAAGAAAAAGAAAAAAAACTAAGAAAATAATAATAATAAAAAATAAAAATGAAAAATAGAGATGTCATTCCTTTGGCTGGTTTAAGATCCCAGTTTTCTGGAATGTCTGTGATTTTGTCGTTGTTGTTGTTGCTGGGACTGCAGAATGAATTCTTACCATTTGCAACAGCATGGATGGAACTGGAGAGCATTATCCTAAGTGAAATAAGCCAGTCAATGAAAGAAAAAAACCTCATGATCTCACTCATTTATGGATAATAAAGACCATTATAAACTGATGAACAAAAATAGATACAGAGGCAGAGCAGCATCAAACAGACTGTCAAACTACAGCGGAATGACCGGGGAGGGTTGGCGGGCTGGAGGGGGTGGGGTAAGAGATCAACCGAAGGACTTGTATGCATGCATATAAGCATAACCAATGGACACAAGACACTGGGGGATAGGGGAGTCTGGGGAAATGTCAAGGGGGAAAAGAAAGGAGACATATGTAATACTCTTTGTAATACTTTAAGCAATAAAAAAAAGAAAAAATTAATGTATCCTGGTGAAATCACAGATCAGCTATGACCAAAAGGCCTTACAAGTAACCAGAAAGAAAACATTGCTTTCAAAAGAGCGATAATTACCTGACATCTGACATCTCTAAATGATTTCTGTACTACATGCTCAGGGAAGAAAAAAACATTATCAATGAAGAATTTAATTTCTGGCAGAAATATGTTTACAAAATGTAGGCAAAATATAGAACTCATTCAAAATACAATGGTGAAAAAGATCCTCCACTTCCAAACAACGAAAGAAGTGAATTAAAAACATGGTAAAGATGGAATCAAAATTCAAACTAAGTCAGAATGCTCTCCAGTTTCATCCATGCTGTTGCAAATGGTAAGAAATCTTTCTTTTTTATAGTAGCACTAGGGGCCCGGTGCACAAAATTCGTGCACTGGGTGTGTGTGTGGGGGGAGTGTCCCTCAGCCCAGCCTGCCCCCTCTCACATACTGGGAGCCCTCAGGCGTTGACCCCCATCACCCTCTAATCGCAGGATTGGCCCCTTGCCCAGGCCTGACGCCTCTGACAGAGGCGTCAGGCCTGGGCAGGGGACCCTCATTTCCCCCCATCACTGGTTCTGCCCCCAGCCCAGGCCTGATGCCTCAGCCAGAGGCGTAGCCCCCCATCACCCTCCGATCACCTGATTGGCCCCTTGCCCAGGCCTGACGCCTCCGCCAGAGGCGTCAGGCTTGGACAGGGAACCCCCATCTCCCCCCGATCACTGGCTCTGGCCCCCGCCCAGGCCTGAGGCCTCTGGCCCAGGAATCATGCCTGGGAAGGGGACCCCCATCTCCCTCTGATCGCTTGCTCCATCCCCCGCCCAAGCCTGACGCCTCTGACCCAGGCTTCAGGCCTGGGCAAGGGGACCATCATATCCCCCCAATCCCCGGCTCAGCCCCCGGCCCAGGCCTGATGCCTTGGCCAGAGGAGTTGACCCTCATCACCCTCCGATCACCAATCACGGGATTGGCCCCTTGACCAGGCTCTTAGCTCCTCCCTGGGTTTCCGATCACTGTCAGTGGCAGGGGGCTTCTTCCTGCTTTCCCTTTCGCCTCCCTGCATTGTGCTTACATATGCAAATGAGCCACCATCTTGTTGGCAGTTAACTGCCAATGTTAGTTGGCAGTTAACTGCCAATCATAGTTGGCAGTTAATTTGCATATAGCCCTGATTAGCCAATGAAAAGGGTATCGTTGTACGCCAATTACCATTTTTCTCTTTTATTAGTGTAGATAGTATTCCATCGTGTATATGTACCACAGTTTTCTTTTTTTTTATCTTTAATTTCTTTATTGGTTAAGGTATAACAAATGTGTACTCATCCCCCCATTAACCTCCAACCTCCCTGGCCACTGATGCTCCCATCCCCCTGTTGTCCGTGTCCATTGGTTTGGCTTATATGCATGCTTACAAGTCCTTTGGTTGATCTCTTCCCCTTACCTCCTCCCTCCCCTACTTTCCCTCTGGGGAGTGATAGTCTGATCGCTGTTTCTCTGTCTTTGGATCTGTCCCTGTTCATCAGTCTATGTTGTTCTCTATAATTTACAAATGAGTGAGATCATGTGGTATTTATCTTTCTCTGACTGGCTTATTTCACTTAGCATAATGCTCTCCAGTTCCATCCATGCCATTGCAAATGGCAAGAGTTCCTTCTTTTTTACAGCAGCATAGTATTCCATTGTGTAGATGTACCACAGTTTTCTAATCCACTCATCTGCTGATGGGCACTTAGGCTGTTTCCAGATCTTAGCTATGGTGAATTGTGCTGCTATGAACATAGGGGTGCATATATCCTTTCTGATTGGTGTTTCTGGTTTTTTGGGATATATTCCTAGAAGTGGGATCACTGGGTTAAAATGGGAGTTCCATTTTTAGTTTTTTGAGGAAACTCCATACTGTCTTCCATAGTGGCTGCACCAGTCTGCATTCCCACCAGCAGTGCAGAAGGGTTCCTTTTTCTCCACATCCTCTCCAACACTTGTTGTTTGTTGATTTGTTGATGATAGCCATTCTGACAGGTGTGAGATGATACCGCATTGTTTTGATTTGCATCTCTCGTATAATTAGTGACTTTGAGCATGTTTTCATATGTCTTTCAGCCTTCTGTATGTCCTCTTTCCAAAAGTGTCTATCTAGGTCCCTTGCCCATTTTTTGATTGGATTGTGTATCTTCCTATTGGTAAGTTTCATGAGTTCCCTGTAAATGTTGGAGATTAAACCCTTATCAGTGATATCATTGGCAAATATGTTCTCCCATGTAGTGGGTCTTCTTGTTGTTTTGTTGATGGTTTCCTTTGCTGTGCAAAAGCTTTTTATGTTGATGTAGTCCCATTTGTTTATTTTCTCTTTAGTTTCCATTGCCCTAGGAGTAGTATCAGAAAAAATTCCTTCGGCATATGTTTGTGATTTCGCTGCCTGTGGATTCCTCTAGTATTTTTATGGTTTCCTGTCTTACGTTTAAGTCCTTTATCCATTTTGAGTTTATTTTTGTGTATGGTGTGAGTTGGCGGTCTAGTTTCATCTTTTTGCATGTATCTGTCCAATGTTCCCAACACCATTTATTAAAGAGACTGTCTTGACTCCATTGTATGCTCTTGCCTCCTTTGTTGAATATTAATTGGGCATAGTGGTTTCGGTCAATTTCTGGGTTCTCTATTCTATTCCATTGATCTATATGTCTGTTCTTGTGCCAGTACCAAGCTGTTTTAAGAACAGTGGCTTTGTAATGCAGCTTGATATCTGGTATTGAGATCCCACCTACTTTGTTCTTCTTTTTCAGGATTGCTGCAGCTATTCAAGGTCTTTTTTTTTTATTCCAGATGAATTTTTGGAACGTTCGTTCTAGATCAGTGAAAAATACCATTGGTAATTTAATGGGGATTACATTGAACCTCCAGATTGCTTTGGGTAGTATAGATATTTTGATGATGTTGATTCTACCAATCCATGAACACAGTATGTTCTTCCATCTGTTTATGTCTTCCTCTATCTCTTTTTTCAGTGTCCTGTAGTTTTTCACATATAAGTCTTTTACTTCCTTAGTTAAGTTTATTCCTAGGTATCTTAATTTTTTTGGTGCGATGGTAAATGGGATTGTTTTTTTAGTCTCACTTTCTGTAAGTTAACTATTGGTGTAAAGAAATGTCATAGATTTCTTGGCATTAATTTTGTATCCTGCTACATTGTCAAATTCATTTATTAAGTCTAATAATTTTTTGATGGAGTCTGTAGGATTTTCTATGTACAGTATCTGTCATCTGCAAATAAGGACAGTTTTACCTCTTCTTTTTCAATTTGGATGCCTTTTGTTTATTCTTCTTGTCTGATCACAGTGGCTAGTACATCCAGTACTATGTGGAACAGGAGTGGTGAGAGGGGACATCCCTGTCTTGTTCCTGTTCTTAGGGGAAATGGTTTTAGTTTTTGTCCAGTGATTATGATGTTGTCTGTGGGTTTGTCATATATAGCTTTTATTATGTTGAGATATGATCCTTCTATTCCTACCTTGCTGAGAGTTTTTATCAAGAAAGGGTGTTGGGATAATCCTATCTAATAGGAGAACCAAGATGGCGGCATAGGTTAACGCCGGAGTTTGCTGCTTTGAACAACTACTTCAAAAGTGAAACCAAAAAACGGAAGGGACATCACCCAGAACCACAGGAACGCTGGCTGAGTGGAAGTCCTACAACTTCCTACAACTAGGAGGAAAGAGAAACGCATACGGACACTCAGAGGAGGCGCAGTGCTGAAGTCAAATTCTGAGGTGCGGAGTGCACGGAGCGGGCTGGCGGCGGAGGGCGCGGTTGTTGTTTTCAATCGGGAGGGAGTCGCAGACTCTGAGCACCAGATCCGGGCGAGTCTTTAGGGACCCAGACTCAAACGGGAGAAGCGGGACTGTCTGGCTTCGGTCAGAGCGAGTGCAGCTTTCTCTCCGAGCTTTGCAGCGGGTGCTGGGACTCAGAGAGGCAGAGCCCCTTGGGACAGGACTGAGAGCCTCCATAACTGCTCTCTCCGGCCCACCCTGTTGATCCTGTGTGACCCGCCCCGCCCAAGCCCTGCACAGAGGCATTTGCCGGATAGCCTCAGGCAAAGGCTAGATTAGCACCTCCCTAGAGGACAGAAGTTCTCTCACTGCTGACACAGCTGATTCTCATAGCCACTTGGCCTGGAGGTCAAACCCTCCCTGGTATTAGCTACAACAATCAAGATTTATCTATAAGACTGCGAACAAAGACCACTAGGGGGTGCACCAAGGAAGCATAACAAAATGCGGAGACAAAGAAACAGGACAAAATTGTCAATGGAAGAAATAGAGTTCAGAACCACACTTTTAAGGTCTCTCAAGAACTGTTTAGAAGCTGCCGATAAACAATGAGATCTACACGAAAACTAATAAGACCCTCGATCTTATATTGGGGAACCAACTAGAAATTAAGCACACACAGACTGAAATAATGAATATTATACAGACGCCCGACAGCAGACCAGAGGAGCACAAGAATCAAGTCAATGATTTGAAATGCGAGGAAGCAAAAAACATCCAACCGGAAAAGCAAAATGAAAAAAGAATCCAAAAATGCGAAGATAGTGTAAGGAGCCTCTGGGACAGCTTCAAGCGTACCAACATCAGAATTATAGGGGTGCCAGAAGATGAGAGAGAGCAAGATATTGAAAACCTATTTGAAGAAATAATGACAAAAAACTTCCCCCACCTGGTGAAAGAAATGGACTTACAGGTCCAAGAAGCTCGGAGAACCCCAAACAAAAGGAATCCAAAGAGGACCACACCAAGACACATCATAATTAAAATGCCAAGAGCAAAAGATAAAGAGAGAATCTTAAAAACAGCAAGAGAAAGAAACTCAGTTACCTACAAGGGAATACCCATACGACTGTCAGCTGATTTCTCAACAGAAACTTTGCAGGCCAGAAGGGAGTGGCAAGAAATATTCAAAGTGATGAATACCAAGAACCTACAACCAAGATTACTTTATCCAGCAAAGCTATCATTCAGAATTGAAGGTCAGATAAAGAGCTTCACAGATAAGGAAAAGCTAAAGGAGTTCATCACCACCAAACCAGGATTATATGAAATGCTGAAAGGTATCCTTTAAGAAGAGGAAGAGGAAGAAAAAGGCAAAGATACAAATTATGAACAACAAATATGCATCTATCAACAAGTGAATCTAAGAATCAAGTGAATAAATAATCTGATGAACAGAATGAACTGTTGATTATAATAGAATCAGGGACATAGAAAGGGAATGGACTGACTATTCTTGGGGGGGAAAGGGGTGTGGGAGATGTGGGAAGAGACTGGACAAAAATCGTGCACCTATGGATGAGGACAGTGGGTGGGGAGTGAGGGCGGAGGGTGGGGCGGGAACTGGGAGGAGGGGCGTTATGGGGGGAAAAAAAAAGGAACAAATGTAATAATCCGAACAATAAAGATTTAATTAAAAAAAAAAAAAAGAAAGGGTGTTGGATTTTGTCAGATGCTTTTTCTGCTTCAATTGATATGACTATGTGATTTTTATCTCTCAATTTGTTTATGTGAAATAGCACATTTACTGATTTGTGGATATTGTACCATCCTTGCATCCCCGGGATAAATCCTACTTGGTCATGGTGAATGATCTTTCTGATGTATTGCTGGATCTGATTTGCTGGAATTTTGTTGAGTATTTTGGCATCTATGTTCATGAGGGATATAGGATTATAATTATCTTTCATTGTGTTGTCTTTATCTGGTTTTGGTATTAGGGTGATGCTGGCTTCATAGAATGAGCTGGCAAGTATTCCTTATTCTTGAATTTTTTTGAATAGTCTGAGGAGGATAGGTTTTATTTATTTTATTTTTATAAAATATATATTTTTATTGATTTCAGAGAGGAAGGGAGAGGGAGAGAGAGATAGAAACATCAATGATGAGAGAGAATCATTGATTGGCTGCCTCCTGAAAGCCCGCCACTGGGGATCAAGCCCGCAACCTGGGCATGTGCCCTTGACTGGAATCAAACCTGGAACCTTCAGTCTGTAGGCCGACGCTCTATCCACTAAGACAAACCAGTTAGGGCAGGAGGATAGGTTTTAGTTCTTCTTTGAATGTTTGATAAAACTCCCCTGTGAAGGCATCTGGCCCTGGGCTTTTGTTTGCTGGAAGCTTTTTGATGACTGCTTCAATTTGTTCCATAGTTATTGGCCCATTGAGATTTTTAGAATCTTCCGGATTGAGTTTTGGAAGATTGTATTTTTCTAGGAATATGTCCATTTCCTCCATGTTGTCTAGTTTGTTAGAGTAGAGTTGTTCATAGTATTTTTTAACAATTCTTTGAATCTTTGTGGGGTCTGTTGTTATTTCCTCTCTTTCATTTCTGATTTTGTTTATTTGAGTCCTCTCTCTTTGCTTCTTGGTGATCCTGGTTAGAGGCTCATCAATCTTGTTTATTCTTTCAGAGAACCAGCTCTTGGTTTCATTGATGTTTTTTATTGTGTTTTTTTTTTGGTCTCTATGTCATTTGTTTCTGCTCTGATCTTTATTATATCCTTCCTTCTGCTCACTCTGGGATTTTCTTGTTGCTCTCTTTCTAATTCTTTGAGATGTAGAGTTAGATGATTTACTACCATTTTTTTCTTGTTTGTTGAGATAGGCCTGTAGAGCTATCAACTTCCCTCTCAGGACTGCTTTCATTGTGTCCCAAAGGTTTTGGATTGTTGTGATTTCATTGTCATTAGTTTCCAGGATGCTTTTAATTTCTTCTTTAATCTCATTGGTAACCTAATTAATATTTAATAACATGCTATTCAGCTTCCAAGTGTTTGAGTATTTTGGGTTGTTTATATTGTAGTTTATTTCTAATATTATGCCATTGGGGTCTGAGAAGATGCTTGGTATGATTTTAATCTTCTTGAATTTGGGGAGACTTTGTTTGTGACCCAATATGTGGTCTATTTTTGAAAATGTCCCATGTGCACTTGAGAAGAACGTATATTCTGTGGCTTTGGGGTGAAATGTTCTGAAGATGTCAGTTAAGTCCATCTGATCTTCCAGAAGCTGGTCCACCCTTGCTGCTTGACACAGTTACTGCAGGGAAGAAACATCTGCACAGCTTATGTTTCAAGGGACCTGGCATATATGGCATATGTTTGCTCCCCCTCTTAATGCTATGTGTTTTAAACAGGACCACCTCCCTGAGAAAGGTTGTTTCCCCAGGTGAGGATTTTTCCCTGGAGTTAGGGAGGGAATAAAACCCCTTAACTAAGTGCCAGGCAGGTAATTAATCACTTTAACTACGAACAATCATGCTTAAGCTACATAATCTTTACTTAGGATAATCTCCTTCAGTTATTCCCTTGTAGTTTAATAGAACAATAGAGTAACCTTGGAATGGAGATAAGAAACGCCCTAACCTTTGAAATAGAATTGATAGGATTAAAATAAACTGGTATAAATACAGATGTAACAAGACAAATAAACACAGAACCTGGCTGGAGTTCCTGGCTAGAACCTGGCTAGAGAACCTGGCTAGGCTGCTGATCAACTGAATGCTCTCTCTGTGTCATTCCTTCTTCGCCGACTCTGTCCACACCTTTGGGAACCCCTGGACCTGCTGGGGTTGGATCCCAACACTGATCTAGTAAGTCATTTAGGATTGCTATTTCTTTGCTGATTTTTTGTCTAGAGGATTTATCCAGTGATGTCTGTGCTGTATTAAAGTCCCCTACTATGATTGCATTGTTGTCGATCTCTCCTTTGGTATCTTCCAGGAGTTTCTTTTTTATGTATTTGGGTGCTCCTGCATTGGGTGCATATATGTTTATCAGGGTTATATCCTCTTGTTGTATCGATCCCTTTAGTATTATGAAGTGGCCTTCCTTATCTCTTGTTAAGGCCTTCACTTTGAGGTCTATTTTGTCCAATATAAGTATTGCTACCCCAGCTTTTTTTTCATTTCCATTTGCCTGAAAGATATTTTTTCCATCCCTTCACTTTCAGTCTGTGTGAGTCCCTTGTTCTGAGGTAGGTATCTTGTAGACAGCATATATATGGGTCACGTTTTTTTATCCATTCAGCCACTCGATGTCTTTTGATTGGAGCATTTAGTTCCTTTACGTTTAAAGTCATTATTGAAAGGTACTTGCTTGTAGTCATTTCTATTTTTATGCCTGTGTTCTTTCTTACCTTCTTATTTCTTTTTCTTACAGCATTCCCTTTAGCATTTCTTGCATTGCTGGCTTGGTAGTGATAAACTCCCTTAGCCTTTTTTTGTCTGCAAAGCTCCTGATTTTCCCTTCAATTTTGATTGATAGTCTTGCCGGATAGAGTATTTGTGGATTCAATCCTTTGCTTTGCTATACTTTGTATACCTCCATCCATTCCCTTCTAGCTTGATGTGTTTGATAATCTGATGGGGGATCTTTTGTAGGTAACTCTCTGTCTCTCTCTTGCAGTCGTTAAGATTCTCTCTTTGTCGTGTACATTTGCCATCATTATAATGACGTTTCTTGGTGTGGGTCTTTTGGGGTTCATCTTGCTTGGGACTCTGTACTTGTGTAACTTTTTTCTTCCCAATATCAGGGAAGTTTTCTGTCATTATTTCTTCAAATAGATTTTCTAATCCTTGCTGCTCTTCTTGTCCTTCTGGCTGCCCTATTATGCCTATGTTACTTCATTTCATGTTGTCCCAAAGCTCCCTTAGGCTCTCCTCCTGCTTTTTATTTTTTTTCTCCAGTTGCTGTTCAGATTGAGCTTGTTTCTCTACCTTATCTTCCAACTCACTAATTCAGTCCTCTGATTCTTCTAGTCTACTGTTGAAACCTTCAATGGTGTTTTTAATTGTAGCTATATCACTTTTCATTTCTTCCTGATTCTTGCATAGGTTGTTGATTTTCTCATCCATCCGGTGAATGAATTGTATAACCATTACTCTGAATTCTTTTTCTGTCATGTTGCATCCTTCAATTTCATTAATTTCCTTTCTTGGTGACTCCTCATTTTCTTTTCTCTGGGGATTTTGTCATCTCCCCATTCTGACTATCTCCAGATGGTTCAAACGTCGAGTTGCGTGGGCCTGGGCCGTGTGCAGTGGCAGCTTTGCACCACCCTAGTTGCACTGAAGAGCTCTGACACTAAGATGTGTGGTTGTGGTGGGTTAGTGGGAACCAGTATCGCTCAGAGTCAGTGTTACCAGTGCTCAATGTGGCCTCGTGTGCGCACTTAGAATCAGGGACCCCGTCTGCACCGTGCTGAAACCCCCCTGGAGTGTGTTGAAAATCAGAGCCCCCTAGCATGCACCAGGAGTCAGAGTTCCCCAAGAATCCAGTATCAGAGTCTCTGTTGCTTTGCGTGGTCTCGCATTGAGAATCAGGGTCCCTGTATGCACATGCACCAATAATTGGAGTCACTGGCTATGTGAATGCACAGGGAATCAGGGATCCCAGGTGCAGGTGATAGGAAACATAGTCAAGTCACTGGTGCTTGGTGCTGCCCCTCGCCTGGAGAGTCGGGGTCCCGGGGCCCATGCTGTGGGGAACAAGTTCCCAATGTTCGTGCATTAGCTCTCAGGCTAAGGTTCCTGTAGCCCGTGCTGCGGGGAACAAGTTCCCAGTGTTCGCACCTTAGCTCCTGGTCTAAGACTCCTGTAGCCCGTGCTGCGGGGAGCAAGTTCCCAGTGTTCGTGTGCTTCCAGGCTAAGATTCCTATAGCAGCACTGAGGCCTGGGTGAGGGGTGGGTCCATCAGTTACTATGGCGCTGCCCGTGAGCCTGCGGGGAAGGGGGTGGCTCCATTACTCACAGAGATCTGCCGCTGGGATGTCTGGATTCTTGGTGTCCGTGTGTCTATAGCTGTGGTCGCAGGTCTCTGTCCCCAGTGGCTGCAGGGTCCTGGTTTGCATCTGAGACCAGACTGTGTGGCGCTGAGGCCAGAATCCTAGTCTCAAGCTGCTCTGTTTCTCAAGATGGCGTGGTCTCTGTGCCTGCGCTGGCCACCTACTAGTATCCATGCTGAGAGCAGGGCTCCACCATCTAAAACTGCCCGGTTTAGCAGCCCCTTAGAAGACCTGCAGAATCTAGCTGTCCCTAACTCATACACACACACACACACCACATATCCACACACTCCTCTATCACTCCCTCATGCTCTCACACTCTCTCCCTCCCTACCTTCCTGCCAGTTGCCATCTTTCCACATCCTCTTTTCTTTTGTTAATCCTCAACTGAGGATATATTTTCCACTGATTTTTAGGGAGAGTACAGGGGAGGACAGAGGAGAGGAAAGAAACACAACAATTGGTTGCCGGCCCAAATGGGGCCAGTAATTGCACCAGCAACCCAAGTACCTGCCTTTGACTGTGAATCAAACTTATGACCCGTCCATGCACAGGGCAATGCTGTAACTACAGAGAACACCGGCCATGGTGTAAAGCCCACTTCATTTTAACATGAAACATAGATTTAGTTCAATTGTCTGTAGGTGTGTAGCTCTTATTCAATGAGATGAATAAGCTCCAGGTACATTCTAAAATTCTGGAGAATTACACAGAAAGAGCATCACAGGTGGCTTCTTCAATACACCACGAGGGAGCTTACATCTAAGTGTAAGGTCTTTACAGATAATTAACAAGGTTTTATACAGAAAATGGTTTTGTGGAGTGGGAAAAGTAGTGAGGATGGAGAAAATATAGTAAACAGCAAACTTTAGTTTTATTCATGAGGGTCCTATTTCAAGAATGAGATGAATCCTGAAGAAAATATTTTTTTCTATGTGAATTTCTTTCTTTTTTTTTTTTTTGAAAACACAGTGTTGTTGTTTTTATTTTTATTTATTTATTTATTTATTTATTTATTTATTTATTTTATTGCTTACAGTCTTACAAAGGGTATTACATATGTGTCCCTTTTTTCCCCCTGCCCTTGACAATCCCCTGGCCTCCCCTACCCCCCAGTGTCTTATGTCCATTGGTTATGCTCATATGCATGCATACAGGTCCTTTGGTTGATCTCTTACACCTCTCCCTCCTGCCCCCCACCCCTCCCCGGCCTTCCCGCTACGTTTGACAATCTGTTTGAGGCTGCTCTGCCTCTGTATCTATTATTGTTCAACAGTTTATAATGGTCTCTATAATCCACGAATGAGTGAGATCATGTGGTATTTTTCCTTCATTGACTGGCTTATTTCACTTAGCATAATGCTCTCCAATTCCATCCATGCCATTGCAAATGGTAAGAGTTCCTTCTTTTTTACAGCAGCATAGTATTCCATCGTGTAGATGTACCACAGTTTTCTAATCCATTCATCTACTGATGGGCACTTAGGCTGTTTCCAGATTCTAGCTATGGTGAATTGTGCTGCTATGAACATAGGGGTGCATATATCCTTTCTGATTGGTGTTTCTGTTTTCTTGGGATATATTCCTAGAAGTGGGATCACAGGGTCAAATGGGAGTTCCATTTTTAGTTTTTTGAGGAAAATCCATACTGTCTTCCATAGTGGCTGCACCAGTCTGCATTCCCACCAGCAGTGCACAAGTGTTCCTTTTTCTCCGCATCCTCTCCAACACTTGTCGTTTGTTGATTTGTTGATGATAGCCAATCTGACAGGTGTGAGATGGTACCTCATTGTTGTTTTGATTTGCATCTCTCGGATGATTAGTGACTTTGAGCATGTTTTCATATGTCTCTTGGCTTTCTGAATGTCCTCTTTTGAAAGGTGTCTATTTAGGTCCTTTGCCCATTTTTTGATTGGATTGTTTATCTTACTTTTGTTAAGTTGTATGAGTTCCCTATAAATTTTGGAGATTAGGCCCTTATCAGATATGACATTGGCAAATATGTTTTCCCACGCAGTGGGTTTTCTTGTTGTTTTGTTGATCGTTTCTTTTGCTGTGCAGAAGCTTTTTATTTTGATGTAGTCCCATTTGTTCATTTTCTCTTTAGTTTCAAGTGCCCTAGGTGCTGTATCAGTGAAGAAATTGCTTTGGCATATGTCTGAGATTTTGTTACCTTTGGCTTCTTCTAGAATTTTTATGGTTTTCTATGTGAATTTCTAGAGTCCATTTAAATGCACCTGACATTTCCATGTTCAGTACCCACATTTCTACTCAATATTTAATTGATTATATCCAGACATAACTTCTGAATGCACACTGTGTATAATGTTGCTGTTCTCATTCTCAATGCATGATTCACAGGGAGATAAGAGGACTATTCTCTGCATTTGGGGACCCAGTGGTTTGTCCAACTGTGCATAATAGATACTCTGCCACTGGGGAGAGGGGTAAAATGTAGACTGTACTGGTTGCAGTTTTGAAATACTTCAATCATTAAATTTGTCATTTTCATTTTCTATGAAGTTAGCAGTCAAATACAGGAAAGACAATGGGTAAAAAATGCCATTAAAAAGGTCCAGTTGCATTTTCATAAAATTTTCAAATGAGCTAATCCGGAGTAAGGCTGCTTGCTTTTTAATCTTCGGGCTATTTAACTGTCATGAACAGTTTGAAAGTGCTAATCCAGTACTAAGAAATTAAGCTGGATTTTCTTAGCTAGTAGTTTATGCTAACACAACATTTATTTCCATTTCCTTCTGAAAATGTTTTTTTTTTCACTTCCATTGAGGACTCTGACCCCTGAAAGAACTAACTCTGTGTAATTCTAATGGGGATGTAAGTGGGATCAACTCTAAAGTGTAGGGTTTAAAACAACAGGGGAAAAATAAAGACAGTAATGAGCACGAGAGCCTCCAAATTTGGGTGCAGGGAGTACAGTTAGCATGAAAGGAAAAACATCCTTCAGGGTGTTGGGCAACAGGAATCCAGACTCATCTTCTCTCTTCACTGGACATGAGACCTTAGGCCACCTAGCAACCCTTTTTGAGTCTCAGTTTACAATACTGAAAGTGGAGTCAGTAGCTTGAACTTATGAAATAAAAAATCAATCTGCTCTCCTATGCAATTTTCTCTTACACCTCGAGTCATTCTTTTTTTTTTAATCTTTTTTTTAATTAAATCTTTATTGTTCAGATTATTACATTTGTTCCTCTTTTTTCCCCCCATAACTCCCCTCCTCCCAGTTCCCGCCCCACCCTCCGCCCTCACTCCCCACCCATTGTCCTCTTCCATAGGTGCACGATTTTTGTCCAGTCTCTTTCCGCATCTCCCACACCCCTTTCCCCCCCAAGAATAGTCAGTCCATTCCCTTTCTATGTCCCTGATTCTATTATGATCACCAGGTTATTTATTCACTTGATTCTTAGATTCACTTGTTGATAGATGCATATTTGTTGTTCATAATTTGTATCTTTACCTTTTCCTTCTTCTTCCTCTTCTTAAAGGATACCTTTCAGCATTTCATATAATACTGGTTTGGTGGTGATGAACTCCTTTAGCTTTTCCTTATCTGTGAAGCTCTTTATCTGACCTTCCGTTCTGAATGATAGCTTTGCTGGATAAAGTAATCTTGGTTGTAGGTTCTTGGTATTCATCACTTTGAATATTTCTTGCCATTCCCTTCTGGCCTGCAAAGTTTCTGTTGAGAAATCAGCTGACAGTCGTATGGGTATTCCCTTGTAGGTAACTGGGTTTCTTTCTCTTGCTGCTTTTAAGATTCTCTCTTTGTCTTTTGCTCTTGGCATTTTAATTATGATGTGTCTTGGTGTGGTCCTCTTTGGATTCCTTTTGTTTGGGGTTCTCTGCGCTTCCTGGACCTGTAAGTCTATTTCTTTCACCAGGTGGGGGAAGTTTTCTGTCATTATTTCTTCAAATAGGTTTTCAATATCTTGCTCTCTCTCATCTTCTGGCACCCCTATAATTCTGATGTTGGTACGCTTGAAGCTGTCCCAGAGGCTCCTTACACTATCTTCGCATTTTTGGATTCTTTTTTCATTTTGCTTTTGCAGTTGGGTGTTTTTTGCTTCCTCGCATTTCAAATCATTGACTTGATTCTTGCGCTCCTCTGGTCTGCTGTCGGGAGTCTGTATAATATTCGTTATTTCAGTCCGTGTATGCTTAATTTCTAGTTGGTTCCCCAATATAACATCGAGGGTCTCATTAGTTTTCTTGTAGATCTCATTAAGTTTATCGGTGGCTTCTAAACAGTTCTTGAGAGACCTTAAAAGTGTGGTTCTGAACTCTATATCTTCCTTTGACAATTTTGTCCTGTTTCTTTGTCTCCGCATTTTGTTATGCTTCCTTGGTGCACCCCCTAGTGGTCTTTGTTCGCAGTCTTATAGTTAAACCTTGATTGTTGTAGCTAATACCAGGGAGGGTTTGACCTCCAGGCCAAGTGGCTATGAGAATCAGCTGTGTCAGCAGTGAGAGAACTTCTGTCCTCTAGGGAGGTGCTAATCTAGCCTTCGCCTGAGGCTATCCGGCAAATGCCTCTGTGCAGGGCTTGGGCAGGGCGGATCGCAGGGGATCAACAGGGTGGGCCGGAGAGAGCAGTTATGGCGGCTCTCAGTCCTGTCCCCAGGGGCTCTGCCTCTCTGAGTCCCAGCACCCGCTGCAAAGCTCGGAGAGAAAGCTGCACTCGCTCTGACCGAAGCCAGACAGTCCCGCTTCTCCCGTTTGAGTCTGGGTCCCTAAAGACTCGCCTGTATCTGGAGTTCAGAGTCTGCGACTCCCTCCCGATTGAAAACAACAACCGCGCCCTCCCCCGCCTCGCACTCCGCACCTCAGAATTTGACTTCAGCACTGCGCCTCCTCTGAGTGTCCGTATGCGTTTCTCTTTCCTTCTAGTTGTAGGACTTCCACTCAGCCAGCATTCCTGTGGTTCTGGGTGATGTCCGTTCCGTCTTTTAGTTTCACTTTTGAAGTAGTTGTTCAAAGCAGCAAACTCCGGCGTTAACCTATGCCGCCATCTTGGTTCTCCTCTTGAGATTGTTTATTACAGCACCATAACCTAGTCTATCTTGACTGATATAATTCTCCCTTATCTTTTTTTTATGGTCAAAATTAGCATTAAGGAAATGTACTTTAAAATTCAAGTGGTGTTTCCTTCCCCCAAACAGTGTTTATAATCTTCAAGTTGTCCTCTTCCTATATTTTGGGGGGAGGGATGTGAATCAGAGGATAGATAACATTTTGTCTACATATTTTCTGTAGTATATAGGAATATAATCTAAAATGCAATAGAGAACCTGTCTTGAAGAATTGTCAGATGCAGCCTGGCTGTCGTGGCTCAGTGGTTGAGCGTTGATCAGTGAACCATGGGGTCACAGTTCAATGATCAATGAACCAGGAGGTCACAGTTCAATTCCAGTCGGGGCACATGCCTGGGTTGTGGGTTTGATCCCTAGTGGGGGGATGTACAGGAGGCAGCCAATCAATCACTGGTTCTCTCTTATCATTGATGTTTTTCTCTTTTTCCCCTCTCACTTCCTGTCTGAAATAAATAAGAATATATTAAAGAATTATTAGATGTTATTTTAGAATGTCTGTTTTGTTCTCACTCTTCTTTGGTTTATGAAATGTAGAATGAATTTTCCTGCCTATGGATAAAATAGAAAGGTATAACCCATAGATACCATGCAGGAGATAAACTAGCAGTCACTTTAGTAACAAGTTTATTTGGTGACAGTGTATTCTTTTTTCCAGAAGACCCCAGCGGTTCCAGGAGACCTGCAGCTTCCCCTAAGTCAGAGGGGCCCAGTTCGCCTTCAGAGAGCAAAGAAAATAAAAACTCAAGGAGCATCTGTTAAAAAGAAAAACTCTTTTTGCATACAAATAGGAAAATCAGAAATTCTCCAGTAGAAACGAGGGAATGATGACATCTGAGGGTCTGGTCCAAGAAGAGACAAAAGTTCTGAAACTTAAGACAAAAATGGCTGATAAAGAAAATGTCCATAGACCTACAAGGAGCAAAAATAATGTAACAATGGGAAACAATTGTATTCCGTTAAAACCTTCTAACGAATTAACCAATTCAACTATAGCCACTGATACATGTAACTTGGAGAATAATAACCAAACTCTGCAGTTGTTACTAATTACAAATGATCGCCAAGGTCAACATATGACATTAAGCCAAACGTTTCACATTAAAAACAATAATGAAAAGAAACAAGTGACTACAGAAAAACCAAAGGAAGGTGCTATTGTGCTCAAGAAACCTGTGCTTGGATTTTATCGTGGCCAAATTGTTCAATCTAAGGTTAATTCATTTAGAAAACCTGTACAAGTCAAAGATGAGCATTCTGCAAGAACAAAGAAACTTTCAACTCCTATCTCTAAGGCCACAAAACCTCAGCCTATAATCACCAGCAGTGTAACAGCAAAAAGTCACAGAGCCTCAAATATGATGACAATGACTACATTTGTGAGGGCTACATCTCAGAATGAACAACTTTTACGTCCTCCTATTAGAAGTCACCACAGTAATACTCATAATACCCAGGACTCCCTGAAACAAGGCGTTGCCAGTGTTACGGTTCGGAAAGGGTCTCATGAGAAAGAATTACTGCAATTAAAAACAGTTTTATCTAGTGTCAAAACCATTTCTTCTCAGGAAGTAAAAAGAAGTAAGACAGTATCAAGAAGCATCACATCTGAAATGATAGCCGGGCCTCATGAGAAAGAATTACTGCAATTAAAAACAGTTTTATCTAGTGTCAAAACCATTTCTTCTCAGGAAGTAAAAAGAAGTAAGACAGTATCAAGAAGCATCACATCTGAAATGATAGCCGGGCCTGCTTCATCTTCTAATATCAAACAGATAGGAAAGTCAAAAACCATTGAACAGTGCAGGCATACTATAGCAAAAGCAACTATCAATAGAAGGGCTCAGCCCAAAGAAACAGTAGGAGAAAGAAAAGCTCGTCTGAGTGAGTGGAGAGCCAGCAAAGGAAAAATGTTGAAAAGGCCTCCTAGCTCAGTAATAGCCCCGCCTGAACCTGAAGGACAGAATGAAAAACCAGTTGGGTCATTTTGGACTACCCTGGCAGAAGAAGATGAACAAAGATTACTTACTGAAAAAGTAAACAAGACATTTTCTGAATGCCTAAACCTGATTAATGAGGGGTGCCCCAAAGAAGAAGTATTAAACATACTGAGTGACCTGATTAAAAATATTCCAGATGCCAAAAAACTTGTTAAGTATTGGATATGCCTTGCACGTCTTGAACCACTCACAAGTTCTATTGAAAATATTATCTCAATCTTTGAGAAGGCCATTCTGGCAGGAGCTCAGCCTATTGAAGAAATGCGACATGCAATTGCAGATATTCTAACAATGAAGAGTCAAAAAAAAGTTAAATTTGGAGAAAATCCTGAGGAGGCTTGTGCAACCAAGGAAAAAATCCAAGAAGTCAACATTGAAGATATTGGTGTTAATCTAGAGTCAGGAAAACCTGAAATGGAAAATAAACATCATAGAAATGTGGTATTTCAAGATTGTAAAAAAGAGCGAGTACACAACACAAAAGATCCAACCAATGATGTTAAAACCCCCAACAAAGAAACTAGGGAGGATTGCTTAATTAAATATATCGTGTCTACTACACCATACTTTCAAAGTGTAAAAAAGAAGATGCAGTTTGACGAAATAAATTCTACATCTAAAAAGCTCAAGTTTCTAACACCAGTTAGACGTTCTCAGCGACTTCAAAACAAGACTTCTAAATTGCCTGATATGTTAAAAGACCATTATCCTTGTGTGTCTTCATTGGAACAGTTAACAGAGTTGGGGGATGAAACTGATGCTTTTATCTGCCGCCCTAATGCAGCACTGTGCCGGATGTATTTGGAGACTGAAACAACAGAAGACAAATGAAGCTATGATAAGAACTAAGGATTTTATTATTCCTGGGGTGTTCGTTGTGGGTTCATATGTATTCGTTCAGGAGTTGGCCATGTTACCTAAGTATTCATGGCAGTAAACTCCTTTATAATATTCACATCTATGTTCTTTTAATATAATTAATAAATGTCATTCTATTTTCAATGGTATTTCTAAAATAACTACTAGTTAAGTTTTTATATTACAAAACAAGTTTAACTGTTAAATAATGTCCCCTGAAACATGGGGCAAAGGGAGGCAAGGGGGGGCAAAGGGGCAAGGGGGGGCAAAGGGGCCCCTTTTTTTGATAAAAGTTTTTCTTATTTTTGTTAAAATTTTTTTATTGATTAAGCTATTACATATGTGTCCTTGCAGAGGGAACTGAGTGTGTGAATCAGCTGACCTTAAAGTAGAGCGTATCCTGGATTATCCAGGTGGGCCCAGTGTATTCACAAGGGTCCTTAGAAGAGAAGAGGGAGAGACAGAAGAGATTCAGGAGGCAAAGGGGGGCCAGGGAGCCAAAAGGGGGCAAAGGGGGGCAGGGGGGCAAAGGGGCCCCTTTTTTTGGTAAAAGCTTTTTTATTTTTTAAATTTTTTTTATTATTACATATGTGTCCTTATTCCCCCACTACCCCCCATTACCTCCATCCCCCCCACTTATGCCCCTTCTTCCTAATAATTCAAAGTAGCACCAAAACTATTGATAACTACAATTTTAAGAAGTAATAATGCAGAGCTCAAGAAAACAGGCAGTCTCTAAAGTCTGAAAGCAAACTTATTTCCACTAGAAAAGCTAGAAGTATTGTCTCTAGTGAGAAACACCAGTTGTCTCTTTCTCTTCACACAGTAAGATATGAAATTAATATGCATGCAGTGCTCATTAATTTACCCGATAGGTGTTTTGAAAACTCACCAGACTCACCTTAAACTATTATTAATGTTCTCCAGCTGCCTCAGCTTAAGAAAAAAAAATAAGGATGGTAACTATTCAAATAACCCTCAGAGTTTCCCTAGCTCCCAGACATTAACTAAAATCCTTGGGCCTTTCTCTTCTATATCACCCCAGTAAATGTAATAGGGTATGGTAGGCAGAACAATGCTTCCCCCCCAAGGAAGTCCATATCTTAACTTATGACTATCTTAGATTACAAGGCAAATGGTAATTAAGTTTGTAGTGGGAACTGAGTGTGTGAATCAGCTGACCTTAAAGAAGAGCGTATCCTGGATTATCCCGGTGGGCCCAATGTATTCACAAGGGTCCTTAGAAGAGAAGAGGGAGAGACAGAAGAGATTCAGACGGAGACACAGCTATGGAAGGGCCCACTGCCAAGGAATGTGGGGAGCCCCTGGAAAAGGTAAGGAAACAGGTTCTCCACTAGAACCCCCTGCTAATTGTCTATCTTGATTTTCAGCCTTGTGAGATCTCTGTTAACCTTCTAACCCAGCCGTGGGCAAACTACGGCCCGTGGGCCGGACCCGGCCCGTTTGAAATGAATAAAACTAAAAAAAATAAAAAGACCGTACCTTTTTATGTAATGATGTTTACTTTGAATTTATATTAGTTCACACAAACACTCCATCCATGCTTTTGTTCCGGCCCTCCGGTCCAGTTTAAGAACCCATTGTGGCCCTCGAGTCAAAAAGTTTGCCCACCCCTGTTCTAACCCATAGTAATTGGAGTTGTTTTAAGACAGTGGGTTTAGAGCAGCAACAGAAAACTAATACAAAAGCAGAGACTCCCAAGGATGTCCACATCTTTTCAAATGGAAATTGTAAAATTAAATGCATGCCAAGTAGACTGGTTTTTTTTTTTTAATATACTTTATTGATTTTTTTACAGAGAGGAAGGGAGAGGGATAGAGAGTTAGAAACATCGATGAGAGAGAAACATCGATCAGCTGCCTCCTGGACACCTCCCACTGGGGACGTGCCCGCAACCAAGGTACATGCCCTTGACCGGAATCGAACCTGGGACCTTTCAGTCCGCAGGCCGACGCTCTATCCACTGAGCCAAACCAGTTAGGGCTAGACTATTTTTTGAGGTTCCAGAGTACTTGTCTCTTCCTAATCAAGTTTTTTCTGTTACATGTTTCCTTTCTCCATTATATTTAATGAGGACCCTAAATAAAGATGTTGACAATGTATTGGGCACTCTGTGGGCTAAACATTTTACTAACATAAAATAATATTGAAAAAGAACCTGTTAAAGTTGAATTAGATCCTACCAAGTTATAATCCAAGTTTTTATCAAGAAAGGGTGTTGGATTTTGTCAAATGCTTTTTCTGCATCAATTGATACGATTATGTGATTTTTGTCTCTCAATTTGTTTATGTGATGGATAACATTTATTGATTTGCATATATTGTACCATCCTTGCATCCCCAGAATAAATCCCACTTGGTCATGGTGCATGATCTTTCTAATGTAATGCTGGATCTGATTTGCTAGAATTTTGTTAAGGATTTTAGCATTTATGTTCATGAGGGATATTG
This sequence comes from Myotis daubentonii, assembly GCF_963259705.1. Taxonomy (NCBI): domain Eukaryota; kingdom Metazoa; phylum Chordata; class Mammalia; order Chiroptera; family Vespertilionidae; genus Myotis; species Myotis daubentonii. Next base: position 38,476,310 of record NC_081848.1, on the reverse strand, counting down.
GCTTGTAATTCTCTTTCTTTGTAGTGTCTTTTTTTTCCTTCTTTGTAGTGTCTTTATCTGGTTTTGGTACTAGGGTAATGCTAGCTTCATAGAAAGAGATTGGAAGTGTTCCTTCCTCTTGAATTTTTTGGAATAGTCTGAGGAGGACAGGTTTTAATTCTTCTTTGAATGTTTGGTAAAACTCCCCTGTGAAGCCATCCAGACCAGGGCTTTTGTTTGTTGGAAGTTTTTTTTTGATTACTGCTTCAATTTCAACAGTAAATTAAATGAGGCATGTGGCCCGCTGGCTGGGAGTTTGACATGCTGGTTGTCCAGTTTGTTGGAGTAGAGTTGTTCATAGTTTTTTACATCCTTTGTACGTCTGTGGGAAATCGAACTGTGACCTCTTGGTTCATGGTCCAACACTCAACCTCTGAGCCACACCAACTGACCATGCTTCATAAACATTTACTCAAATAAATCTAGTATGTCACAAAAAAATGTATACACACTTTAACAGCCTACCGCTCAATTTTGAAAATGAAATGTATTTTAATAAACACTAATTTTATAATTATTCAACGTGTGTATGTACATATTTTTGGGACATCCTGTATATTCAAGACACTCTTGTGGGCACTGTGAGGGTTATTCAGGTAATTTATTGTCCCCTCCAGGAACTCAGACTAGGAGAAACTAGTCAGGTGCCTAAATCGCCATAATACCAGGAGGAATGTGCGAAGTGCTCCGTGTAGAAACAAAAATACCTCTATAAAAACAAAGAAGAGGGAGAGGGTAATTCAGTTGGAGATATCTATATCTACACAGGTTTTCTGGAGAAGTTGTTGTTTGAGATGGTCTTAAAGAAAAGGTAATCATTTCTAGGATGGAGGATGGGAAGGAATGGTATTTTAGACAGATAGAATAGCAGGAAAAAGGCAGCATAGAGGAAGAAGAGTTTGGGATATGTTCAAGGAATGGCCAATGTCTGGGTAAAACTGGAGCATAGGTTGTATGGGGTGGTGGGAGAAGGTGTGGGGTAAAGACCAGGTGATGTCTGACCTTGGATATTACTGAAGTGAACATTTTGGACTGCTTAGCATTTTTTCATGTACTTCCAGTAGCAACCCTTGATTTTCACTCAGGGATTTACTCCACCTTATTACCAGTCCATATTGATTGGTCAGGGAAGATCCCATTTCACACACAGTCCAGACCAACCAATGCTTGGCACAACACTGCTGACAGTGACACATGTCCACATTAGATCACTTAAAGCCCCAAACTCTCAATTTTTCTTATAATTTGTACTTAACATATGGGAGAAATGAGTTCCCCTTTTTCTAGGACTGAACCTAGGAGTGTGCAGGCTGGAAATACAGCACCAGAAATTAATAATAATAATAATAATAATAATAATAATAATACAAACCTGAGAGATGGAGAGAGAGAAACTAGTCCTGGCGAAATCAGCACTTCCGCTTAACTTCTTCATCACATGAGGCAATAAACGTACATAACCTCCTTCTCCTTAAATGTTGTTAAGCCCAGTTTGAGTTGCATCTTTTTCTACTTTCAGCCAAAAGAGATTTGGCAAGCACAGCCATGCTAGGAGTTTTTTATTTTATCCTGTGGGAGATGGATTTAATAAAGGGATTCACATGGGCTGGTGACATGAACCAATATGTGTTTTGTCGAGCTCACTCTGACATCTGGTGGAGAGACAGATATTCTGTAGCTAGATGGACCTAGATTTGAACCCCATTTAGCCCTGTGATTTCAGAAAGTGTCAGTCAGGACTTTACCAGAGAGACAGAACCTGTAGGAGGATATGGGGAGTGGAAGAGCGAAGGAGGGAGGGAGGAAGCAAGAGAGGGAGGGATTGATTGATTGCAAGGAATTGGCTTTTAGGATTGTGGGGACGGAAATCCACAGGGCAGGTCAGCAAGCTGGAAACTTTCAGGTAGGAGCTGAAGCAGCAGTCTATAGGTGAATTTCTTTCTCCTTTAGGAAACCTCAGTTTTGTTCTTAAGGCCTTTTTAACTGATTGGAAGAAGCCTATTCAGATTATTGAGAATAATCTTCATCTAAAAGTCAACTGATTGTAGATATTAACCACATCCACAAAATATCTTGGCAGCAACACTTAGATTTGATTTGGTGTTTAGTTAAATAACTGGGTACCAAGTTAGCCCATAAAATAATCATCATAGGAAGTTACTTAATTTTCTTATGTCTTTGTTTCCTCAGCAATAAAACTGAGATCTGATCCTTACTTACCTCATACATGAAAATACATGTAAAGCAGAACTGTGCATAAAGCAGAGCATAGTGCTTGACACAGTAGCAGTTCAGTTCATGCGCATCAGTGAAGAGGTCTTTGCAGCAGTTTTGAAGAGCAGGGTTTGGGTTGGATACGAGTATTTTTTTCCAAGCTGGATACCTTCTTTTTAAAAATATATATTTTATTGATTTTTTACAGAGAGGAAAGGAGAGGGAATAGAGAGTTAGAAACATTGATCAGCTGCCTCCTGCACACTCCCCACTGGGGATGCGTCTGCAACCAAGGTATATGGCCTTGACCGAAATCGAACCTGGGACTCCTCAGTCTGCAGGCCAATGCTCTATCCACTGAGCCAAACCAGCTAGAGCCAAGCTGGATACTTTTAAAATCCTATATAATAAAAGGCTAATATGCAAATTGTCCCCTCGACTGCCCCCCCCCACCCCTGCTGGACCCTACCCGTGCACGAATTCGTGCACCAGCCTCTAGTGAAAGTAATAGAATTACATGTAGGCTGGGGGGAGTTAAACCAGTTCAAACTGGTAGTCAGGTTTGAAAAGCTAGTCTCCCTTCTAGTCCAGAATCTCAGGACTTTTACTCAGAAGTAATTGTCATTGATACTTTCCTACTATCTTTCCAGAATTTTGTTCTATATGTATGTGTGTACACACACACACACACACACACACACACACACACCTTTTTCCCCCTGAATCTTGGTATTTTAATTTAATAGTACATCTTGGAGAACGTTCTATTTCAGCATATACAAATCTACTTCTTTTTAAAAATGGCAGCAAAATGTTCCAACTATTTATTTAATAAATCCTCAACTAATGGTCATTTAGATTACTCACTATTTTTGCTATTATAAATAATACATGAGTAGACATTTTTTGTATATATAGCTTTGCGTAATGTACAAGAATATCCATGAGATAAATTTTTAAGAACTGGGAATGCTACATTAAAGGGTTTGCATATTTGAAATGCCGATAAGTAGTACCAACTTGTCCTTCAAAGAGATTGCATTAGTTTACACTCCACCAATAGTATATGAGGGTGCTTGTTTCCCTGCCCCCTTATCAACACTGCCATTTGGGTTTACACCTGCTTTTTTTCCTTTAAAGTACTAAAATGCACTTTAAAGGAAGCAGGCGTTATAACAATCCCTTCTCTGAGCAAGAGCTATAGTGTTGTTTGGGTTTTATCTTTCTGAAAGCAGAGCTGGGCCTTCTTCTCTCCTGGGTTCTCCATTCTGAAGGGTGGGGCAGTTGACCTGACCACAGAATACCCCTGGATCACTAGTCAGAAGGTTAGGCCAGACTCTGGGCCTGTGCCCTGCTTGATGGAAATGCAAAAAAAGCCCAGTTCTCTAATAGAACAGAGAGCTATTGTCAGGAAACTGCAAATTGCTGACTTGCTCCAGCAAACAATCAATATTGAGAAGCCAAGTCCTGGAATTCTAAAACTGACCCCTGCATAAAGAACTGAAGGCGGGGGTGGGGGGGGTGGGGGGGGTGGGGGGGAGTCTTTTAGAAAAGAACTCAGCAACAGAGGCCCTGGCAATGCTTCCTAGAGTGCCACCAAGAAGGCCCGGTGTGCCCTTCACTACTCCCTCTGATGCTCTCAGACCAGCCGTGGGCAAACTACGGCCTGGCCCGCGGGCTGGATCTGGCCCGTTTGAAATTAATAAAACTAAAAAAAAAAAAAAAAGACCGTGCCCTTCTATGTAATGATGTTTACTTTGAATTTATATTAGTTCACACAAACACTCCATCCATGCTTTTGTTCCGGCCCTCCGGTCCAGTTTAAGAACCCATTGTGGCCCTTGAGTCAAAAAGTTTGCCCACCCCTGTCCCAGACCCTAGGTTGCCAGAGCTGGAGCAGGTCAGGAAATTATGCCACCCTAAGAGACTCCAGGTAAAGGGCCAGGGCAGTTCCAAGAAGTAACTGCTGCCTTTCAGTGGGGCAGTGCAGAGCTGTGGTTACTAGCAACAGGTGGGCTCAAATCCTAACTCAGTTACTGAACAGTTTTCTCTGACTTTGGGCAAGGCACGTCACCTCTCTCAGCCTCCGTTTCCTCATCTATAGGATGGAGATAGTCACACTTAATTTCAGAAGGTCATTGTGAAGAGTAAATGGAATGATTATGTTCATAAATAACAGCATGGTGCCTGGCTCTTTGTAAGGACTTAATGAATTATGATTATTGTTGCTGTTGTTAATAATAACAGTAAGAACTGGTGGGAGAAACTCAGGAAAGCTCCCTGGAGTTTGGGGCCAATTGAACTAGATCTTAAAGAACTAGGAAGATTTGCTATGTTGGATTGGCTAGAGAGAAACGAATGAAGTACATGTGTAAAGTTCTCTTATGGTTTCCTGGGCCTAATCAGGAGACATGCAGAGAAAGGTGCGGGACAGTTCTTTGGAACATGCCTAGTAATCCTGGTTTGAATGGGACCTACGGTGGTATTGGCATCTGGGATCCAAATTGGAGCATGCAGCTGATCACAGTCGTGGGAGTCTCTGCATTGGAAATGTTTTCCCTCATTAAAAGCCCCTTTTGAGAAGACTTGAGCCCTTGGGGATCTCGAGGATAATAATAAGAAGTAACATAGAATGGACTCATGATGCTTAATGATATAACAGGAGCAAGCTCTGGGCATCACCCACTGAGCTCAATGTGGTATATTTTGATCAAACTGTCTATGTCACAGATATCCCATTTTCCATTGCAACGTGGCACAACTTTCTCCTCGTGCCCAACTCCTGCCACTTCATTGCCACAAAAACCCACATCTCACGAGGAGCGTGGAGGCCAGAGTTGCTAATGCGACCTGTTCATCAGCCCCTTCGTTACTGTGCCTTCTCTCATAAGCCTTTGGCATCTTATACCCCTTCCCATGAAGTTCATGAACACAAAGTTCCCACATGCATCCAGGCTGCACCTGACATCATAGGAAGAGTGGAGGTCTTCCTCTGTCAGATGAACATAATAATTACATAAATCCTGAATGTAAGCTAGGGAACAGATAAGGACCAATTTGAGCTTTCCAGTTATCCACCTATTTAATACATGGGAAAATGCAGTAACAGGCTATAATCGCCCAATGCCAGATTTGCCTGGGAGCTTGGATTCCTTAGGCACCACTTCAGTGACATATATCAAAGGGCTTACTCAGTTCCTATTGAAAATGCTTTACTTGCAGGGCCTGTACCCTAGATGGGGCAGAAAGCATTTTGCCCTCCAGGGAAGTTGTGCTTATGAAACAGAGCTTCATCCTACAACTGGGGAAATGGGTCTAGGGGCTAGAGTGTGTACAGAGGAGCTAACACAGCTGGACAGTTTTCTGGACTCAGGTAAGGAAGCTGGGGTTCAGGACAAAGTTTTGGCCTCTAGGAGGGAAACTAAGCTGACCCAGGAGTAAGGGGAATGCTGGGTCATCAGAGCTCCCTAGGCTCACTGGACCCCAGGTTCAGGGCAGCAAGCCAGTTTTAGAAAGGGGCTCTTGTCATAAACCATATTTTTCCATGTATAAGATGCTCCCATGTAGAAGACACCCCTCGCCCCAATTTTTCTACCCCAAATTAAGAAATCAATATTTTAAACATAGAACACATTTTTATTTAGTAATCACCACAGGTAATGTTTACATACCAGTACTCTGATATTATGCAGCATATCACTTTATTCAGCCTCTGTTGCTTCACTGCTCTCTTCTTCATCACTATTAGTTCCAGACATATCAATTTCTTTAACTTCTATTGTATCACTGCTGTCTTCTGAGCCACTCTCTCTCTATGTGAGAGCATCCTCATAAACTGGTGTCATTTTCTGAACTAACTTTGTTCATGTTCTCCTGGCCAACCCTTCTCTCCTCATGAAATTGAAGCACCATTTTGCCTTTCCTGTAAAATCAACAATGTTCATTTCGCTTGCAAACATTCTTGCCTGAGATTGAATAAGTTTGGTTGACACACATAAGCCACTCTGGTGCTGCTCCATAATCCAAGTCTTAGCCTCTGCTCCAAGTTTGCCCATTTTACTGGCCGTCTTTTTTTTGGCATCTTAAGGAGTTGTTCTTCCTGTTTTCTCCGCTGATTATACACTCAGTGAGAGGAGGTCCAAATATCTCTCTGCAGCTCTATTTCCATGCTCTTTTGCACAGCTGATTACATTCAGTTAGAATTTTGCAGAGTAAGACAATTGCTTACCGGTATTTATATTTTTATTTTTTGACATCTTTATGGGCTCAGAATGCTCCAGTTCCTGTTGCATCTGCACACTCTCCACCTCCAATTATGGCATCAGCTGACGTCAGTAACAATAAGGCTCGTGATTGGAGGAAGCCTGTTTGACGAGGTATGGGCAGCTATGCACCTGTGCGGCTCCCTCCTTGTCTGACTTCCGTTTATAAGATGTCCCTCGGATTTTCAGTCTAACGATTTTAGAAAACAGTAGCGTCTTCTACATGGAAAAATATGGTAACTTTACTTGCTGTAATGAAACAATCCCCCTGCACTTATATGAATTTCCCTTGCATGGATAAGGTGGAAGTATTTGTTTTGATGAGGTTTGTCTATAAGTGAAAATAAACAGTGGCTTCAATAAGGTTAACATTTATTTTCTCTCTCATAGATGTGTAGAGGTAGTCAGTCCAGGGCTGGTACAGCACTCCATGATGTCAGTGATCCAGGTTCCCTCTCTATTGTGGCTCTATCATCCTCAGCATATGGCCTTTATGTCATGGTCCATGATGGCTGCTCCTGCTACATGTCTGCCATTCCAGCCACCAGAAAGCTGGAAGGGACACAGAGGGGCACACTCCCTCACTTTAGGGATGTGTCCAGAAGTTATCCATAACACTTCCCACATCTAGTTAGTCAGATTTTAGTGATATGGCTATACCTAGCTACAAGGGAAGCTGGGAAATATGGTCTTTCTTCTGTGTCCAAGTGCCCGGCTAAAATTCCTGAGTTTTGTTACAAAAGGAAGTAGGGAAAAATGGATATTGAGGGGCAACCAGCAGCCTCTGCTATATACAGTTTATCACTTATTTTCCTAAGGGATTGGATATTCTGAGACCAGAGGGTAAGAGCATATCCTTATGGGAGGACGAGTCTCTCTTTAAGAGGTGATGATTATTTGTGGCAATTATGAGAGAATAGTTAAGCACAAGAGAGTAAACCAACGTAAAAGATAAGCCTGAGACAGGCAAGTGAAAGATCAGCTGTCTCTCTGGGTCTTTTTCTGGGGGTTGGGTCTGGGAACAGTTTATCAGTGGTCGCCAACTGGTGGTCTGCGGACCACTGGTGGTCCGTGAGGTCCGAAAGGTTGGCGACTGCTGGTCTACGTAGTCTGATTAGGACCTTTCAGTGGGATTGGAAAATGACCCCTGATCCACACTGTGAGGCCTCCTATGGGATCTTCCCAAGAAGAGCAGTAGACCTGACCTTCTGAAGAGGATCCAGCTCATGTTGTTCTCAATGTTTATTTCTATTTGCCATCCTCGAGCCCTAGGAAAAGTCTTGTAAACTTCCCGAGTCTGGTCACAGCTGTGCTATGTAGAATTATGAGAAATGTCCACATTTGAGCCCAGACTCTATCAGGGCAGGCTCCTTTTTTGTTATGTAGTTGCTGCATGATTATGAAAGGCACATATCTGTATGAATTGCTTTCACTACATTCAAATTCCACTGCTTCTTTCTCTCAATACCACCTGGCAGCCCTTCTCTGTGGTGATGCCTTAGAGCAGGGGTGGGCAAACTTTTTGACTCGGAGGGCCAGAACAAAAGCATGGATGGAGTGTTTGTGTGAACTAATATAAATTAAAAGTAAACATCATTACATAAAAGGGTACGGTCTTTTTTTTTTTTTTTTTAGTTTTATTCATTTCAAACCGGCTGGATCTGGCCCACGGGCCCCGTAGTTTGCCCACGGCTGCCTTAGAGGCAGGGTGTGTCTCTGATATAGCATTGTTTCCTCAGTGCCAGATAAACAGGAAATAATTTGTGATTGAATTGAATGAACTTACCACACAAAACCTTTCATAGTTTGGTTCCAGGGTACATTGCCTTAAGCCTAGACTCTAGCTCAGTGATGGCGAACCTTTTGAGCTCAGCGTGCCAGCATTTTGAAAAACCCTAACTTAACTCTGGTGCCGTGTCACATATAGAAATTTTTTGATATTTGCAACCATAGTAAAACAAAGACTTATATTTTTGATATTTATTTTATATATTTAAATGCCACTTAACAAAGAAAAATCAACCAAAAAATGAGTTCGCGTGTCACCTCTGACACGCGTGTCATAGGTTCACCATCACTGCTCTAGCTCATTTCTAGCCTTGACTAACTATCTAGGATAATAGCAATATGGATAGTTATCATTCATTGAGTATGTAATAGGTGCCAGGCCTTGGTCTAAGTGTTTTATATGCATTAACTCATCTAATCCTTCCATAATCTTATCAGGTGAGTATAATTATCCCCATTTGTCTGATGAGGAAGTTAGGCTGAGAGGGGTAATGGTAACGCTCCTTGCTGAAGGTCACATAGCTTGCAAGTGGTAGAACTAGGATTTGAAGCCAGACCTTCAATCAGAGGTGGCTTTGCTCTTTCCAGTCCCCTGGGTTCTGGAATCCATTTCCCTAATTTCTGGCTCTAGCAAATCCTACTTGCCCTTCAAGTACAGCCCAGATGTCATGTCCTTGACCAAACCTGCCTTTCCATCCAGGGAAGGAGGCTGCCCTTTTCTTCTCTTTGCTCCTGGTATTAGTTACTCCCAACCCAAGACTGAGAGCTCTCCTGTATTCCCCGCCCTCAGCACAGTGCCTGTATGGGGAAGGCCCTTCATTCATGTTTGTTGAACGAGTAACTGACCCCACTGTTTGACATACGTGGAAATGAGTTCAGGGCGTCGAAAGGACCTATCAACAGCACAAAGCCAGTGAGAGAGCCAAGGCCAGACCCCAGGAATCCTGACTCTCAGCTCTGCTCTCTTATACACCAACCACCCTGTCTGTGCATGGCAAGTTTGGAAAAGCCTTCATGCACCTTCAAACCCTTCTTAACTCTGTCTTTTTTTTTTTTTAATATATTTATTGATTTTTTTACAGAGAGAAAGGGAGAGAGATAGAGAGTCAGAAACATCGATGAGAGAGAAACATCGATCAGCTGCCTCCTGCACACCCCCCACTGGGGATGTGCCCGCAGCCCAGGTACATGCCCTTGACCGGAATCGAACCTGGGACCTTTCAGTCCGCAGGCCGACGCTCTATCCACTGGGCCAAACCGGTTTCGGCTTTAACTCTGTCTTATGTCTCATCCCAAAGAGGAACTTCTTTGAGAGCACTGGTGGGAGAGTGAGTTTTGGCAAGTCTTATGTGGGAGTCATGAGGCAACAGGGAAAAATAGACAAACAATTCTGGGTTGTATTTTGCTGACGCAGTCCTCAAAAAAAGCAGAACAAAACACTCTAAATTCAACTGGCTCCTCTGGCCAGCAGGGCACCAAGTCAACTTGGACTGAATTCACTATGGATCCTCCTTCATTTCAATAGGAAATGCTTTACAGTTTGTCTGGATTTTCTTAAAGGCAAAGCAGAAAATACTGAAAACTTTACAAGCCCTAGAAGCTTCCAACTATAAACAAGCTCTAGGCATATCTTCTCTTGCTCCGTCTCACTGTCAAACAAGTCCACCATATCTCAGGACATGATACTGCACTCACCCTCTGGTCAGAAAAGGGTGAAGAGCTGATCACCATTAATCACTGTTGAAAAAAAATCAGAGAAATTATTAAGGAAACATTAAAGTTCTTTCATTGACTCTCAACTCCGAGACTTCTGAACAACAAAGGTAATATGGTAGTGGTGAGACCACAGGCTTTTGAGACAGTAGATCAGGGTTGGAATCCTGGTTCTACCACTTACCAGCTGTGTATTTTTTGAGTGAGTTACTAACCCTTTCTGAGCCTCAGTTTTGTCATCTGTAAAATACGTTATAGTATCTACCACATAGGGTTGTTGTGAGAGAGGACTGAACAAGATAATACAAGTACAGTGCCCAGCATTATGTCTGTTATATGAGTGCTTAATTGATCTCAGCTGTTATTATTATTTGTACCTGATGTCCTATATGGCTCGAATCCCCCTCCCTCCTTGCCTTGTATGCCTAGGAAGCTTTTATTTATCCTTGAATACCCAGCATAAGGGTTTTCCTTCTTGGTGAGGATATCTTTGTCCCATTGCCTCTCCAATCGGCCCATGGTTCTCTCAGTGTTCCCCTCCTCTCTCTTACCTTTGCCTTTCTAACAGAGAAGTGATCTTAGTGTGTAAGAAATCATTTATTTACTTGATTGTCTTTCCCAATGGTAATATCAGCCAATAGGACAGGCTCAGGTCCGTGCCCCCAGGCCTAACAGTGCCTGCCCCACAAGAGGCTTAGAAAATGGCATCTATATCCTTAGATTCAAAACACTAGGAGCTTAGGAAAAGGGGGGCCTTATAAGATTGGGGGCTGCACAACTCCAAGGAGTTGCAGTCCGATTGTATTCGATTTTTAAAAAAATATATATTTCTTTATTGATTTCAGAGAGGGAGGGAGAGGGAGAGAGAGAGAGAGAAACATCAATGATGAGAGAGAATCATTGATCGGCTGCCTCCTGCACGCCCCCTACTGGGGATCGAGCCCACAACCTGGGCATGTGCCCTTGGCCGGAATCGAACCTGGGACCCTTCAGTCTGCAGCCAATGCTCTATTCACTGAGCCAAACCGGCTAGGGCAGATTTTTTATAAGAATAGAGTCCCTTGGAGTTGTTCACCTTGGTGATTCTGGGCTTCTGCCCAGACATAGTTGGTCTTAAACCTTAGTTCTGACACTTTCTGGCTTCAGTCCCTCGGGCCAGTTAATCTATGTGGCCCAGTGCCTTTACTTGAAAGTGAAGTGTTAAGATAGTGACTTCTCAGATTGTTAAGATGAAATGAATGCTTATAGGTAACATTCCTGATGGTGCCTGGCCATTGGTAATTGTTACTTGGCACTGGTTTTCTAATGACAGGATCACACATTCTTTTTATAAGGTTAGGGGATATAGGAACGTGAGATATACGGAGAGCAAAGAGGAGGGAGTCGGGCACGTTCTATGCATGTTCTCACTTAATCCTTAAATCACCATATGAAGTAGGCGATTCAGATATTTTTATCCCCACTGCATAGAGGAAATCATTGAGAAAGGCAGTGTTGCTTGTCAAGGTCACATGGCAGAGCCAGGATTTGGACCTGGTCTGCTTGACTCACAGCCAGTTCTCTTTCCTCTTCACCTTCAATCGTCAGTGACAAGTTCCCTTCTAGCACAACATTCTCGGATTTTATGCCAAAAAATAGCCAATGAATGTCACATTCTGACAGTCCTCTCTCTTAGCAGGAAGCGAGTCCCTCTCTCTGCCCAGGAATGATGATTGCAGCTTGTCTAACCTGCCTCCTCTTCTAAGGAGATGGGAGGCACCATGTTTCTGTGGAAGGAGCCTCTTCCTTACGAAAGCTTTCTGATTTCACTGGGGTGTGTCAGTAGTGTGACACGATCTGAGTGACTCCACTCTGCCTGGTTGTTTTAGCCCCAGCAGCACTTAATAGAGCCCAATGTTTCACAGTGGAAAATACAAAAATCCCAGGACCATGCCATCCCTGAGTATTATGTTCACAGGATGAAAGGCCAGGAGGAGATACCTGAGCCAGTCCTGTGCCTGAAGCTCCCATGACAGCCCCATTATGGGTTTTTCTGGGCTCTGCTTGTACATCTCCAGGACTAAGCAGCTCATTCTTCCTTCCAGTTGTGGCTAGAAGAGACATCTAGTAGGTAGAGTTGAGCTCTACCTTGCTGCATTTTGCCAAGGAAGCTTTCAGGCCCAGGACAGTGAAGTGATTTGTCTGAGGTCACCTGGAACATCACTGGAAAAGCCTAGGTCAGAGGCCTGGCACTTGGAAATCTGCTTCTGCCCTTGGCCTCACAGTGGAGTGGAAATAATCCCGAAGAAGGATTCAGACTGAGTTCTCACCTCTTGGCCACTTAAATTAAATGACATTTAATTCAACTTCATAAATATTAGCCAAAGGCCTACCATGTGCCTTACATGCAGTGCGGTCACAGTCAAATAATTTATCTTCTATGAACCTCAGTGCCCTTACCTATTAAAAAAAGAAGAAAAGCCCCCCCCCCCCCATATGCTGCTTGTGGTATGGATTAAATGAGGAAAAAGGAAGCAAAAAGTGGTATGTACATTGAGAGGTTACTGCTAACGCTGGCTATCCCATCTTTGTGGTCCACTCCACCTGGAGCAGACTCCCACCATTTGGAATTTGTTTACCCACCACACTCTCCGAAGGAGAAATGTACAAGGTTCATCTTTGATTAACAAGAGCCCAGCCCTGGGGTTGGTATATGGCAGGTGCTAAACAGAGTATGTGAATAAACAGAACATGCGGTAAAATCTGATTCTGAGACTCATGGAGATGACAACCTGATGGGCACTGGAAGACAGAGGAGGGGAGGTCTTAGTGAGAGAGTGCAGGGTGTGAGAAGGGTGTCCACTGTGGATGGACCAGGTTTGGGTCACTGGAAAGGAGAGGGTGGGACACTCTAAGCAGTGTGAGTGGCTTGGGGAAAAGGCCAGGAGATGAAAATCCATATGGAGCCCTGGCCAGTGTTTCTCAGTGGTTAGAGCATCAGCCCACTAGAGGGTCAGAGGTTTGATTCCTGGTCAAGGGCACATACCTGGGTTGCAGTTCGCATGGGGGAGAACCAATCCATGTGTCTCGCTCACACTGATGTTTCTCTCCCTAGGATGAGGATTGAAAAAAAGAAAGAAAGAAGATCTATATGGATTATGTAGGAGACACTGTGGGAGTGGGCAAGTAAGAGCAATGAAAGATAACAGAAAATAATGTGTAACACTTACTACATTCCAGGCACTGTTCAAAAAGCTTTAGATATATGACCTCATTAAACCCTTACAACAACCATACAAGGTGGGTACTATTATCTCCACTTTCAAGATAAGGAAACAGAGAGGTTAAATGACTTTCCCAAGGTCACATAGCCATGAAGTGACAAGGCTGGGATTTGATTCCCCAGAATATGTGCTTTTAAAGTAGGCTGAAGCCTGTCTTTAAAGAGCTTGGAACTTTGGACTTTATCTTGTACTGCAGGAGAACTTTTAAGTAAAACTTTTGAGCAGGAAATAATTTGAGAAGGGAAGACATCATGGAGGGTAACAATGTCTTCACAGGTCCCTCAAACTTACTGAGCGACTTCTGTGTGGTAGGCACTGGCAATACAAAGAGCAAGACAGAGCCCTTGCCCTTGCAAGCACGCAGTTCAGTGGGAGGCGTGGAGGTGGCTGGGGCTGGTTCGCTCTGGCTCTCTGGAGCCCATTGTTTGCCTCTTCCCAGATGATCAGTGACATCACATTGGTAGCTTGGAATCGACCATGGGGGGAGTATTTATACCACGGAAATTGGCCAATGCTGCAAATTAGGGCTTCCCCCCCAGAGAATCGGTTGTTAAATATTTACCAGCACCACACTGGTAATGAACAACTGCATTATGATACATGACCTTCTCAGGTACAGGGCGGCACAAAGGGGGTTGGGGCTAACTCTGCTTGGTGAGCTAAGGAGGCAAGGCTCATGCAGTGTTGAAAGATGAGTAGATACTTGCTATGAAGACTAAGTAGTAAAGGGCAGCTCACCAGAGGTGTGGAATGACCTGGCATATTCCATAGTTCCATGAAGGGAAACTATGGATGTGAAGGAGCATGGCAACCTATGAGGTGCCGAATAAAAGGGTGCTTATTTAGCAAGTCCAATATTGGATTTATAAAGTGAACTAATTGGGGTTGAGGGGACGTACCCATGTCACAACACATTAACCTCTGTCTTTAGCTGGCAGGATCCTTTACCCAACATCTCAGTAAAAGGAAACCTAGGCTTTGAGGAGAGACCTGGCATAAAAATAGGTTAGAACACTCTAGGGCTCCCAGCTAACTGGGAAATGTTGACAAAGGCTTTGTCCTGTATTTTGGTGTAGGAGGGCCAGGGAACTAGGACCAGGAGACAGGGCATTAAGGGTCAGGTGCACCTGGCTAGGCATAAACTTTCTGCCTAGAAGTTAAAGCCAGATAGTAGCGCCTCAGAGCTTTTTTGTTATCCTTTGTGTCTAGTGGGGTCCTGGGTGCTATGAGCTGCTCAGGGATCTTCTGGCTTCCACAGGCCAACTTGCTCCTCAGGGCCTGCTTGGTTCTTATGTGCAGACTGGGGTGAGCATGTCACCCGCTTTGCTTGGTGTCACACAGTCCTGAAGGTTCTGAAGGAGACTGAGGTCACTGGGCCATCTGGGCAGATAGAGCTGCCAGAGCTAAGATACCACGGGGCCTGGAAACAAGCCTGGGCCCCTCCCTTGGGTGGGCCTGTTATCAAGGTTGTTTTGCTCTGCAGATGGTCACAGGGCCTCATTTCCAGGCCAGCTGCCCCCATCAGCCCTGAGCCCTTTGGGACACAGGCAGACACAGGAGGTCAGCATGAAGAGAACACAGGTTAGGAAAGGGATGGGCTGGTTCTCTGGCCATGTGAGCCAAGAAATTGGTCTAAGGCAGACCTTGGCCAAGCCCACTCACATTAGCCTGCTTTAGGAGTAGTTTGTAAAAGCTGAAAGTTCGGGGTGAACAAAGGGGCAGTTATACAAGTGCTATATTTTAGGCCATGTGGCCATTTACAAATCAGAGTGACCGCATCCTGGCCCTCAGGGCTGTGTTGGGCATTGATGTGTGGGCAAGGGTGGGACCACAGCCACCTCTGCATAGGGAGCTCTGACTCAACGTAGAACAGAGGGTCCAAAGGCTTGCCCTTCGTAAAAGGGCAAGGGCTTTAGATGATCCTGAAGGTGTGAGGTTACAGGGAGCAGTGCCTGAGATGGTGGCCAGTGGTGATCTTTGGTGGCAGCCCTCACAAAGTGGTCACAGCAAGGTGCCTTAGAGTTCCTTTGAGCACCCTTTCTGACTATCTTTGCATGCCTGGGACCACACCTAGGGCAGGAACAGAGAGCTGACAAACTCAAGTGTGCCCGGAATTGCCCTTCACTTGGGACAAAGCTCTTGGCTGTGCAAAAGGGTAAATAAACTGAGTCTGGTTGAGATCACTGATCACCATTGGGTCTCACTCAGGGCCGTGAGGAGCTAACAAGCAGCAGCACATCCCTGCCTCTCAGTCTACACTCACTCTGCCTCACTAGTCCTAAGATGGTGCTGCCTGCACAGCTGTGTTCTTTCTCAGTTTTGCTAAGCAGATGGCTGCACTCACCTAAGTGAGGTGCGTGCATAGTGCCTGTGCTGTAGCTCTGCGTAAAGGCTCAGCCTTCCTCTGTCATCTGCCCTGCCAGCTCCTGGGCCTCTGCCCATGCTATTTCCAGTGCCCACATGCCCTCTTTAGCTTATTCTGTCATAATCCAACCCACCCTCAAAGGCCCAGCTGCGCACTCCATTAGACCTTCTGAAAATTAAACTCTTTCCCCAAGTTCCTGTAGTACATTGTGGGAACTCCTGGGCTTTTTATTTTTGGTCATTTCCATCCTCAGGGCCTATACACCAAATACTCTGGAAGAGCTTATTAAAAGTGGTGTCCCCTGTACAACAGCCCATCATTATTACCTCCTAAAAGAGCAAATATAGATTGAGTTCCTGTGTGCCCGGCGTAGTTAGGAATTTTCACATGCACCTCATTTGAGTTGTGTAACCCTGGGAGGTGGGTTTGTTATCCAGTGAGGAACAAGAGAGGCCCAGTGACTTGTCCAAGGATATACAGCTAGTGAAGAAGTCAGAATTCAAACTCAGGTTAGTCTGACTCTAAGGCCAGGGTTTCCGCCCTTATAAACAGATACAAACTAACAACCACTTATCATTTATATGGTATTCTTACATAATTTCACTTGATCCTCACAACAGCCCTGTGAGGTAGGTAGGGTTATGTGTTACTGTTTTGTGCATTTCACAGATGAAGAATCAGGTGGCTTAGTGAGGTGAGTGACCTGCATAAAGTCACACAGCACATGAGTGGCTTCATAGGTCCTGTACTTTCTCTAAAGTCAAGCTGCTTGAATGAAGAAGCACCGAAAAGATGGAGAAAAAGAATTTTTATGGAGAGGAAAATGGGTCGTGGTCATTTATGAGATTTCTTCCTTAAACTGTTTTGTTGTGGCCATAGCTTCCATTCGAGTACCATTGGCCTGGGGGCCTGGAGCAGCTGTCAGAGACGCTTGGGTCTCACAGTAGAGGGAAAGAGACCGTATTACCTACGGGATGTGGCCTTGCCCACGGCCCTGTGTACAAGCTCCCTACGCAGAGAACATATTATGGGAAGACCTTTCCTTGACCCATCTCTCGTGGGCGCCTGTGCCACCAGGCTTTCCTGGCTTTAACTGGGGACCCTTACCCAGTAGGGAAGATTCTGAGGCCCCCAAGGCCGTACTCACTCTAGAGATGAATCATAATGTGCAGTTTTGAAGCCTGCACTGCTCATCACCCCTTGGGAAGTAGTGGCTTGAGGTGTTTTGCCCTGGATCTCGCCCCAAGGAGGTCCATGGTCTGGCTGTAACCAGACACAGTACTACAGGGGAAGGCCACCTCCAGAGCAGTGTCTCAGGGGTGGACACTCAGTCCGAGGGCAGTGTTATGGTTCAGACCACTCCAGGGCTCCTCGCTGCACACTGCTTTCCAAAACCCTGGCCTGCTTCCTCCAGCAGCACTTCCTCAGGGGCGGCAAATCTTCATCCTCCAATAGAAGATGGTCAGAGGGTATCTGGAGTTGTGGCTAGTGAGGAAGGTGGGTGAAGTGGGGGGTCACAAAGGAGGCAAAGCCAGAACAGAATGTGGTCGATTTACAGAGGCTGGAAGAGGGCTAACCTTGGTTCTGAAGACAGATCCCAAAGGGGAATCCTAATAATTTCATGAGTGTCTGGTCTCTCAAGGTGACTATTTTGAAAGAGAAAATACCTATTTGGGTGAGAAGAACCAGAAAATAGAACCAATACCAGAAAATGGGAGTGGAAGGGCAGATTTTGGCTCAATATAAGAACATTCTAATAGCCAG
Source organism: Myotis daubentonii (assembly GCF_963259705.1). Classification (NCBI taxonomy): domain Eukaryota; kingdom Metazoa; phylum Chordata; class Mammalia; order Chiroptera; family Vespertilionidae; genus Myotis; species Myotis daubentonii. The sequence goes on along the minus strand of NC_081848.1, from coordinate 38,458,902 downwards.
CACTAGCCAACCACAGCAGGGCCTGCCTTAGGGATGATGAGCTTCCTGTCACTGGAGGTATGTAAGCAGGGATAGGTGATTGCTTGGAGGTACTGGGGAAAGGAACTGGCCCCCAAATGTCCTGGGGTATGCTTGGGTGAGGGAGGGCTAAGCGACTGTTGAATTATTTTCCAACCCTGAGAGTCCATAATATATTTGTTTAAAATAACTTGTCCCAGTGATACCTTAAATTCTTGGGGAAAGGATTACAAAAGTCAGGTAACAGGCCATAGTATGAGGTGCCTTTCATTGCACTGGCTCCAGATTTTCAAGCCTTCACAGGGACAGAAGCCCGTTTCTGAAGCCAAAAATCTCCCAATGCTTAGAGTTGATCCAGTCACAAGGGATATTCCCCATCTTCTGACCCTGCGTGGATGTTCACTCCTCTAGGCCAGCGGTCACCAACCTTTCGGACCTCACGGACCACGGGTTGGCGACGGCTGCTCTAGGCCATGCCACAGCTCAAATCTCTCCCCCAGTGGGGCTAATACAGCTTTGAGAACATACTACTTTTCCAAGCCAGTTAAACATGGTCACCCTTGGGCAAACAAATCCAAGTCCTGGCTGCATCCTCAGATGGAGGAGCAGGAGTGATGGGGACCTCTGGGTAGCTTATCCTGGGAAACTGAAGGGAGCATCTTGTTCTCACCTCATTCCCTTATTCAGATGGGTAAGTGAGGCACTGCTTAGTCATACAGAGAGAGGTGGAGTCCATGTCAGAAGTGCTGCTCCTCTGTCTAGCCAGAAAGTCCTCCTGTGCCCTCCTTTAGGACACATCAGCAGACTTTTCACTTGTCATAACAGACTGCCCATCTCCAGCTCAAAATGGCAAGAAAACAGGTGGTTCTGTTGAGAGGACACGTGGATTCCTACAACTAGACTGCATCATCGGGGGAATCAGGTCCTGCTACGTGATTAATAGATTAGTAGAGTGCCCTGGCTCACACCATTGGCGAGACGCTCCGACATGGACCTTCTTGGCAATCCCCCTCCAATGTGGCGGGGGTCCTTCTACCTGTACCGTATCAATCGAATAATCTTATTGCTCATAAAATCTAGAGCGTGCGGGTGAGAGGAATCGATGCAGAAGCCGTCACTTAGAGCGATTTTCAGCACTTCCTCCACGAAGACCTGGAAACTATTGATCTGCTTGTTGGCTGGCACCACCCAGAGCCTCTTGAGGTTCTGCTTGGTGTACTCCTCCTCTGGCAGGCCCTCCACATTGGCCACCCAGTCCAGAGTCAGGTGGTTGGGATCCTGCAAGTGACTGGTGATGGAGGAGAGATTGCCATTCGAGCAGTAAAAGAGCTTGGAGCCGAGGAGCTTGAGGAAGAGGCAGGAGGTGCTGAAGATGTTGGCATTGAAGACCTCCATGCTGGAGGAGGAGAGGCTGTAGATCTGCGGTGCCTCGCGCACAGTGAAATGGACCGTCTGCACTCGCTGGTTCAGGGTGATGTTGAGCATGGCATTCTTCTCCGCCTTGGAGAGCTCCACCTCCTTCTCCTGCAGCGCCTCAATCAGGGGCTGCACCTGGTAGAAGTCAGCCTCCCTGCGGAGCAGGCCCATCTCCTGGAAGTCCTCGGGCAGGTCCAGGTGGGAGGTCCGCAGGAAGTTGAGGATGTAGCGGAACACTTTGCCATCACGGTCAATGAAGCAGTTGCCCTGGCTGTCCCTCTTGGTGGGCATCTTCCCGCTGAACATGGCACCTAGCATGGAGTCGGGGAAGCTGGTCAAGGTTGCCAGTGAGGTTGTGTAGAGCTTTCCGCCGACATTCAGTGTGATGGGGTCGGACATGGCAGAAGACCCGGGTGCCGGGAAGTAGTCCTAGAGAGGGAGAAAAGTGAGGAACGACCGTCACCCAACCACAGCTCTGAGACTTATACTCCTAGTACTCCTTCTGCTGGACCAATGTTGCCTTCTTGTTTAATTTTTTTATTTTTATCTCAAAAAATTTACAGCAAATGGCTGGGATCAGTGCCATTTCCATCTATCTACCAGACCCAGACGGTTCACTCGGCCCTTTGGACTCTAAATGACACCCTTTTCTGGACTCGCATCCTCCTGTAACAAACTGCCTTGCATGAAGATGCGCTTGGCTCCTGGTGCCTGCCCTTTCCTGTCATGACGGCACCCCAGCCTCCTTTGAAACTTTCTTGGAGGTCAGTGCAGATGTGGAGTCTGCCACCGAGCACCCTTCCCAAAGGCTCTTGACCTACTTTTTAACAGAGCCTCCCCACCCGACTGATTTCATGGCCTCCAGCGTCTCCTTCAACCCAAAGTCTTACATTCCAAACCTTCTCCTTAAGGTTTTAGAAAGCGGGGGGGGGGGGGGGGGGGGGGGGCGCGGGTGCCGTCTCTGCTTCCAATATGATACTTTCCTAAGAGCCAGTCTATGGGACAGATTCAGCAGTCTTTCCCTGATGTGAGCGGCACAGAGAGGAATTGACTCCAGGACTGACCTTGAGAAGAGCCCAGGCTGGTGGGGGGAGACTGAGGCAAGGGGCAGTGAGGGTGCAGTGCCAGGGGAGATGTACCAGGCACTATGGGAGTAGGTTGTGAATGAGTCCTTGGCACACTTGCTATCCAGATGGGAAAACAAGTCTGAGGAGGGACTTCTCCAACATCACTCAGCAGGGGTGGTGGGTAGGCCAGAGTACCTCTCATCACATGTCTGTCTTCTGAGGAGGCTGCGGGGAGACCCCCTTATTCTAGGGGGTAGAGCCCACCACTCTGAGGATGGACAAGATGCTTGGCTGCCCTACCCTATTGTCTTGTGGTGGTGGTGGGGGGGTGGCCCTCGTGATTGCATCCCTGTCTAGTGGGGCACTTTGATACAGCAGAAAGGCATTAGCCATCTGGAGCAGTGGTTCTCAACCTTCCTAATGCCGCGACCCTTTAATACAGTTCCTCATGTTGTGGTGACCCCCAACCATGAAATTATTTTCGTGGCTACTTCATAACTGTAATTCTGCTACTGTTATGAATCGTAATGTAAATATCTGATATGCAGGATGTATTTTCATTGTTACAAATTGAATATAATTAAAGCATAGTGATTAATCACAAAAACAATATGTAATTATATCTGTGTTTTCCGATGGTCTTAGGTGACCCCTGTGAAAAGGTTGTTCGACCCCCAAAGGGGTCGTGACCCACAGGTTGAGAACCGCTGATCTGGAGTGTTGGAAGAGGAGCAAGCTGATGATGAAGTTATAAAATCGTCAGCAGCAGCGTGAAGTAGATGGGCTGTGAGACAGTGGGGAGTTCAGAGATGGGTGGGGTGAGGAAGGGACAGCTGCTGTGTGGAGACCTGCAGCTGGGGAAGATGCTTGGTCTTGGGGCTGAGTCTGGCCAATTCTCTCCAGAAGGCTCAGGCAGGAGCCCTGGAATAGGCTACTCCCTTCCTCATTGCCTTTTCTTTCTAGGTAGTAATTTGTATATTCTAGTTTTCAGTCTCTCTTTGATTTAAGGCTCTGTGAAGTGGCTCAGCTGAGAGGCTAGGCTGTCTTTCCTGACAGTTCTGTGGGCCACAGACCACATACCTCTGTGCATTAGTTCTGAAGACCTCAGCACTGGGGGTGGAGGGGACAGATAACAGCTACAGACATACCTGGGGACCTTTGGGTGGGCACCCAAACTACTATTTTTCTTGCAAAAGCAACAGCACTTGTTTTCCTGTCGCCTGCCCTCCCCGCGCCTCCCCAGCTGTGTGGCTCCCAGGGAAGTGTCTATCAGGGGTGGGCAAACTTTTTGACTCGAGGGCCACAATGGGTTCTTAAACTGGACTGGAGGGCCGGAACAAACGCATGGATGGAGTGTTTGTGTGAAGTAATATAAATTCAAGGTAAACGTCATTACATAAAAGGGTACGGTCTTTTTTTTTTTTTTAGTTTTATTCATTTCAAACGGGCCGGATCCGGCCCGCGGGCCGCAGTTTGCCCACGGCTGCTCTAGCTGCACAGTCAGTAGGGGCAGAGGCTGGTTGGAAGGCAGGTCTCCTAGGGTGCTCTCTGTGGTATTCTCTCCATGCCCATGAGTCACCGAACCCAGTCCTTCAAGCCCCTATTTTCTAGTGGCAGCGCCATGGTGTCCACCATCATAAACGCTCAGGCCCCACTGTGAAAGGCACAGTGACACAAGGGGCAGGAACTGGCACCTCTGGGGGGTGAGGAGCTTCATGAGTGTGGCAGAGCGTTTGTGGTCACGTGGGGATGAGCTAACATCACTGAGCTACAGCCCAGTGTTTACCCAGCTGCCTCCTGGACATCTCCACCTGAATATACCACAGGCACCAGCAGCCTAACAGAATCCCTCTTTTCCCAAATCTGCTGTGAACTTTCTCAGCTACCCAGCTGTCTGACCCTGGGAGGCAGTCCTGACTTCTCATTTGTAAAGTTTTCCTGACTATCTCCTTGAACCCATTTCTATAGCTACTTCTAGAGCTCAGGCCTTATCCCCTCTCCTCGTACATCCTCACTTGGCTCTTTCTGCCCACCTTCCATTTGAGTCTGCAGATTGATCTTCCTGAAACACTGCTGCCAGCCCAAATGACTCTGCTTTTTCACTCTCACCTCTAACCCTGTCCCTCCCCCTACGCTATGCTCTGTCACGCTAGGCACCACAGCACACACCTCAGACTGTCACCTGCCTTGCTTTTGCTCTCCTTACACCCCTCTTCTCCACTTTCTCTGCTGTCCACCTTTAAGGCCCTGCCTATAAGTCACTGCCTCTCTGTAAGGCTGTCGCCAAATCTCCAGCAGGTTAATAGCTCTTTCCTTGAGGCTTCAAGTTTCCCTGAACAGCCCTCTCCAGCAATGTCCACCATTCCATCACGTTATGCTCTGCTTTGCACATGGCCCTCCTTCCTGGCTTTTTCAAGATGCAGATCACTGGACATCCATATGTGAAAAAAGGACCTTAACCCATACTTGCACCATACACAAACAACTCAAAATGGATAAGGAACCTAGGTGTAAAATCATCTTAAAACTATGAAACTCATAGGAGAGAATCTTTGTGATCTTTGGGTTAGGCAAAGATTTCTTAAATAGGACCCAAAGGTACAAACCATAAAAAAACTGGCAAATTGGACCTCATCCAAATGAAAACCTTTTCAAAAGAGACTGTTAAGAAAGTGAAAATAAGACAAAGACTGGGAAAAAATATTTGCAAAATACTTATCTGATAAAGGATTGTTAACCGGAATATAAAAATAACTCTCAAAACTCAGTAAGAAGAAAACAGACAACCCAATTTAAAAAATGGGTAAAAAAAAAAATAAGCTGAATAAGCACTTCAACAAAGAAGGTAAATACATGTGAACTTTCTCAGCTACCCAGCTGTCTGACCCTGGGAGGCACTCCTGACTTCTCATCCGTAAAGTTTTCGGTCATTAGGGACATGAAGATTAAAACCACAATTAGATACTGCTACATAACTATTAAAATGGCTCAAGTAAAAAATCTGACAATGCCTAATGCTGATGAGTACACAGAGCAACAGAAGCCCTAAGACATTACTGGTGAGAATGCAAAATGGCACAACTGCTGTGGGAAACAGTTTGGCATAGAGCTCTCATAATCCCACTCCTAGTTATTTATCCCAAAGAAATGAAAACATATGTCCATGTAAAAACCTATATATGAATGATTAAAGCAATTTTATTCATATTTGCCCAACCTGGAAACAACTAAGATGTAAATGGATAAACAAATTGTGAGACATCCATACAATAGAATATGACTCGGCAATATAAAGGAACTAGCTACAACACTTACCACAACATAGAAAAATCTCAAAAGCATTATGCCAAGTGAAAAAAGCCAGCCGCAAAAGGTTACACGGTGTGTGATTCTATTTATATAATATCCCGGGAAAGGCAACACTATAGGTACAGAAGTCAGATGAGTGATTTCTAGGGGCTGGGTTGGGGAGAAGAGTGGCTATGTAAAGGCAGTTACCAAATTCAAGCACAGGAGATGGGATTCACATCCAAAAGGGGATTCTGTCTCCCCAAAACTAAGCTTAGTCATTGCTTATGTACACTATTTGGTTAATTACATGTTGATTTCTCCTTTGCAGTTAGCTAAACTTATCCTGTTGGGTTAGGGTCAAGCTCCTCTAGTTACAACTGCATCTGCAAACCGTTGTGATACATTTTGACATTGAGCAAGAATAGCATTTAGTAAGAACTGCCCCGACCTTCATGCCCTTGTCCTATCTGACAAGCATGAGGGAATATTTCGGAGTGATGGAAATAGTCTATTGTTTTGATATGTGGCCAAATGATTTTATAAAGATTTTAAAGATTAATATAACTGTGTACCTAAAAAGGGTAAATTTTACCAAATATAAATGATGCCTTAATAAACTTGAAAAAAATCAAGATTGTGATTGTGTCATGAAATCCATACAGTGGATTATGACCATTATACATGTATATTGTGAAACTTTTGTTTTAGTTGTGTGTGTGTGAACTGGATTGTGACATAAAGTACATCTGCATACTTTGGGTTGTGATAAAAATTGTTTTTGAAAACCACTGTCTAGTTCAGCGGTCGCCAACCTGTGGTCCGTGAGGTCCGAAAGGTTGGCAACCGCTGGTCTAGTTTGTGATCTCCTTGAGAGCAGTGCCACGTCTTATATTCCCTGCCCTAGCACACAGTAGGTGCTGTGTAGCATTATGGAGGGGAGGAGGATGCAGCAGGGAGGTCCTGAGAGGGGAGAAATGCAAGTTTACTGAGGGTTTTACTACATCCAAGGCCTTTACACTTATCTGTCCTTTTAAATATATTTTTATTGATTTCAGAGAGGGAGAGGGAGATAGAAACATCAATGAGAATCATTGATCAGCTGCCTCCTGCACGCCCCTTACTGGGGATTGAGCCCGCAACCTGGGCATGTGAATGACCTCTTGGATCATATGTTGATGCTCAACCACTGAGCCACACCGGCCAGGCGTATAAGCCCTTTTAATTCTTACAGCAGTCCTACAATGTAAGCATCATTCTCCTTGTTGGCAGATAGGGAACTGAGACTCCGAAAGACTGGTGGCTTGCTAAGGAACACAATTCTCTTCCCCCTGTACAGGCCACTAAGAGTGGTCATAGCAACAAGAGGCTATCATAGCTTTAACCAGTTTGAAAGTCCCTGCCTTTTTAAAATACTGCTCTGCAGCCCTGGCTGGTGTGGCTCAGTTGGTGGGAGTGTTGTCCCATATACTGAAGGGTCATGGGTTCAATTTCCGGTTGGGGTACATGCCTCGGTTGCAGGTTCAATCCCTGGCGCTGGTCGGGGTGCGTGTGGGAGGGAACAGATCAATGTTTCCTCTCTCACATCTCTCTCTCTCTCTCTCTCTCTCTCCCTTCCCCCTCTAAAAATCATTAAAAATGTCATTGGGTTCGAGTCCCACCTGGGGTACCAAAAAAAAAAAATGTCATTGGGTGAGGATTAAATAAACAAAAATAAACGCTGCTCTGCAGCTTGCTTGGCAAGACAATAGTCACCACTTGCTGAATTTATACTTCCTGTTTTTATAATGTGAGGGGCCTCACATAACACTTCGTAGCACTTTATTTTTAATAAAATATATATATAAATTTACAGAGAATTATAATACTGTGCTTAATGCTTTATATCCTTTCCCTCACTTGATGTCTTCACAAGCATCCTGTGAGACAGATACTATCACTTCCATTTTACAGATGAGGAAACTGAGACTCAGCAAGGTTCAGTCAATGGAGGAACTGGCATCTGAATCCAGGTCAGTGTGAGTCCAACACCTCTGGTCAGTTCTCCATCCCACCACGGGGTCCCAGTGTGAGTGAGAGTGCACACTCCCTTATTCTGTCTAGGCCAGACTGGGGTAGGGTCCTTTGACAGCTAGTCCACTGCCAACCTGGGGCTCTGCCCACTTGCATCTTGAGTACATGGGGACGGGATCCCAGGATGGCCCAGAGCCCCTCCATAGCTGACATAGGGCAAGTCCACTGAGATTCTAGACCCTTCTATTGCAAAGGCATCTCATGATGTGTAATGACAAAGGAGCAAAACATGAAAAGCCAGGTTTTTAAAAGCCAGATTAGAAAAGATGTCTGCAAATGCAAACTGAACCAGGTAAAGAAATCCCACCACTGTGTCTGAATGAATAGTTTTCTTAAGCAGGAGACTTTCAAAATCTGCCTCTCAACTTGAAAAGAACCAAGAAAAAGATCAGCCCCACCCCCTCTCTGAGAAGACCACTGGTGTTAAACCAGGAAATCATACCATGCTGATCATCAGACCATCTGACCTGGCAGGAAAAGCCAGGGGGAACTTGGAGTTGAGGCTGGAATTCTCGCCTTCCTGAGAGGGTCTGTGGCCCAAACAAGAGGGGATTAAGGCCCAGCCTGGTACCACATGAGGGCAATTCCAGTCTAGGGCCTAAAAATCACCTGGCTGCAACCTCTAATTGTGACACAGAAAATGAAATTCTTTAAGAGGAGATGTCCTATAAGGAAGGGCAGCCAAGACATTGCTCCAGAGAGGCCTATCATCAAAGAGAGTCAGCATTTTCTGAGCACCTAGGTCCCAGGCTATGTGAGACATTTCTCTTATTTCATTAAAACTATGTCCCAGCCCTGGCTGGTTGTTCAGTGGTTAGAGGGTTGGCCTGCAGACAGAAGGGTCTCTGGTCTGATTCCAGTCAAGGGCACATAACTCGGTTGCAGGCTCGATCCCCTGGTCGGGGTGCATGTGGGAACTGATCAGTCAGTGTGTCTCTCTCACATCGATGTTTCTCTCTGTCTTTCCCCCTCCTTTCCACTCTAAAAATCAATGAAAAAAATATCCTCACGTGAGGATTAATGAAAATAAATAAATAAATATCCATGGTGCCCATGGGCCTCACGAGGGACACAGCGTATGCTTGGGGGTACTTATCATATACCATACCTGTATTAGATGCATTGTACATATGAACTCAAACCCCAAATGTGGCGAGTTTTACCTGTGTTTTACAAATGGGAGCCTGAAGCTCAGAGAAGTAACTTGCCCAGAGGGACAGAGCCTGGATTCAAGCCTGGGTCTGACCGCTAAGTCAGTGCTCTGAATGACAATACACTCCTCTTTGGGCATTCAGCAGCCAAGGCCCTGGAAGTCTGTCACTTGTCCCCTTCCTACCTCTTACCTGGTGGTCTCAACTGGATTCTGACCTCCATAAAGACCAGGGCAAAGAGAACATTCAGATACCACTCGGATGCTGTGTGGCAGGTCCTATTGGCATCCCATTTTTCCGGATTATAAAACTGGAGCAGAGCAGTGAAGACAGCTGCTTAAGGTCACACAGCTAGAGGGAGCAGAGCTAGAATTCCAAGTGAGGTCTTTAAGCCTGTGCTCCCTCAAGTAACACAGGCTATGACATCTTATTAAGAAGCCTATTTGAACAGAGATCTATAATTCTTCTGAGAGCTGTTCTTCTGAAATTACTTAGAGCCGCTACGCTATCCTAATCCAAATACCATTAGTATTTTTTTTAAAAAAAAGGTTTAAAAAGGATTAAAATTCAGTTTGGAAAAGCTGATGAATGATAACCTGAAAGAATATTTGAGAAAGAGTAGTTACATTACTATAATACATTAAGTTGGATCATAAACCAATGCAAAGGAGAAGGAATTTGTAGTACGTGTTGAAAAGACTGGTTAGCAATTAAAAAAAAAATCCTTACAACAACTCTAGGACCCTGCAGGACAGGTCACATTACCTCTATTTCACAAACTCAGAGAGGATGAATCCCTGGCTCGGTGTTCTGTGCATTCTTGACCTCTGAGTCATGGCCTCTGGAAGGATCTGGGTTTGGACATTGCTCAGAGGACCAGTCCTTTGGCGCAGCCCGGGGTGTGTCTTCTCTAATTTGGGTTTTGAGCTAGGGACTGAACCCAGCCACAGAGTTCTTAGCTGATGGCTTATACACCCATGAAATCCTGAAAATGGCATGAACTCTTTTTGTACAATTTCCTACAATACTGCTCACTGAACTTCCCTAACGAAATTATTTTCCGTGCAATCTACTTTTTGAAAAAAATTTTTTTTATTTATTTCAAAGAGGAAGGGAGAGGGAGAGAGAGAGAGGAACATCAATGATGAGGGAGAATCATTGATTGGCTGCCTCCTGCATGCCCCCAACTGGGGATCAAGCCTGCAACCTGGGCATGTGCCCTTGACCAGAATCGAACCAGGGACCCTTCACTCCGTAGGCCGATGCTCTATCCACTGAGCCAAACTGGCTAGGGTGGCAATCTACTCATTTTACATAGTGAGGACCAGTAGTTGTGACTATAATGAATCTATTAAGTCATGATTTTCCATCCACCGATCCATCCATCCTTTCTTAGCTACGCTCAAAGAGCCTAGAAATGATACCCCCAGTAATAATGAGTACAAGTGACCCTAGATCTTGGTTTCTAAATGTTATCTCCTACAAAAAAACAATGATTTCAGGACTTTGACAGGAAAAGTTTAAGGTAAGCCTGGAACATCTCTTGCCAGATAGCAAAGAAGCAATCAAAGATTAACGTGGTCACGTCAAAAGAACACAGGAGAGGCAGTGACTGATGTTGGCCTGCATCTCCCAGGTGGCCCCAAATATAGTGCACCCAGTAGGCAGCTTCAGACCATTTCAAAGTACCACTACCCAACGACCTCCACAAGTGACACACTCAAGGGGCAGGGTCAGTGAGCACCAGAGCGCCAATGAAGTAAGGCCTGTTCTGTGGCTGATCGGTCCTCCCTGGTGGTTGGTGGTCACAGCCAGTCCTTGCAGCTGATTGGCCTGGGGGTAAATTGCTTCCACTGACATGCCAACAGAAATCAAGGCTCAACAAGAGGAGGGTGTACACAGATCACATGGGAGGAGGGGGCACACCTCGAGTTCCCAGTAGAATGATTGGGAAAGTTGTGCCAATGGACCCTACAGAACACCTGCTACATCAGGCCACTGTATCAAGCCTGGGAGATGTAGCAGCTCTACCTAATACATAGAAACACACACGTGGGCTGCCAAAACGAGGAGACAAAGAAACATGTCCCAAATGAAAGAATGGAACAAAACTCCAAAAAAAGAGAACTAAACGAAACGGAGACAAGCAATCTACTAGCTGCAGAGTTCAAAACACTGGTTATAAGGATGCTTAATGAACTAAGGACCAACTAACTGCCCATAGAAACCACAGCACTAGGCCTGCCTGCCTCTGCTGGGATCCAGTGTCCAGGCCTTGTTTCCCCTGCCTCCTGAACCCAGAGTGTCTGCTACTATAGAAGGAAAGAAACTCCTATCATGACTCACGGACAGTGTTCACAAACGGGGGCCACTTGTGGGCCTCGTGAATGTTGTGGACAGGCAGAAAGAACTGGGGGGGCTTTAGAGTGGGGGGAAGGAAAGTGCATGGACTTTGACATCACCTGGGCCCGCGCTGGAATCAGGCTCTGCCACTTAACTAGCTGTGTGGGCCTAGGCCAGTGATGGCGAACCTTTTGAGCTCGGCGTGCCAGCATTTTGAAAAACCCTAACTTAACTCTGGTGCCGTGTCACATATAGAAGTTTTTTGATATTTGCAACCATAGTGAAACAAAGATTTATATATGTATTTTTTAATATATTTTATTGATTTTTTACAGAGAGGAAGGGAGAGGGATAGAGAGCCAGAAACATCAATGAGAGAGAAACATTGATCAGCTGCCTCCTGCACACTCCCCACTGGGGATGTGCCCGAAACCAAGGTACATGCCCTTGACCGGAATCGAACCGGGACCCTTGAGTCCGCAGGCTGACGCTCTATCCACTGAGCCAAATCGGTTCTGGCAAGATTTATATTTTTGATATTTATTTTATATATTTAAATGCCATTTAACAAAGAAAAATCAACCAAAAACCTGAGTTCATAGGTTCGCCATCACTGGCCCTAGGCCCTAGGCCAATTCCTGGGTAGATGATGTCACCATCATCGTAAAGATAGCAGCAGTTATTAATAATGATGGCTGACATTCATTGAGCAGTTACTACTGTGCTAAGCACTTTATGCATGCTGATCGCAGATGAAGTAGATACAGGTGCACCTCATTTTATTGCGCTTCACAGGTGTTTGTGTGTTTTACAAATAGAAGGCAAGACCCTCCAGGTGCAAAAAGATTATAGCTTGCTTTATTGCAATACTCGCTTTATCGCGGTGGTCTGGAACGGAACCTGCAACATCTCCAAGGGATGCCTGCACTGTTATTTTCCCTGCTTTCATGCCAGGCCCTCTCCTACCTCTGCAATTTGGCAGCTGCTATCTCCTCTGCTCGCTGGGAAGGCAAATCCCATTCATCTGCCAGGCTCCTCAGGAGGAAGTCATTCCTTCCTTCTCTGCATTTCCAGGGAGTATTATTCACACCCCTTGCCAACGCCCACTTTACTTAAGTAGATGGGTGCCTGCTACCCTGCTGGATCCCCTCTCTCTGTACCCCCAGAAGCAGGCTAGTAGAGGAAGGGCAAGAACTGTCTTCAGGTTTAGTCAGATCCATTTTCCTCACCCCAGATTGACTGTCATCTACCAATAGGGAGGTTTATCACCCTCTCCGGAATTTTAAAAACTTTTTATTTTGGAAACACTCTCTTGAATTTTCAGTTTGGAAGCTAAAGCCCAGGTGACCACCTAGAAGTAAATGCAAGAACTCCCACTGTGCCGGAGATGGAGAGAACAGGGTTGGGTAAATTTCAAGGATGAAAATGCTCAGAGGAGTAGTGTGTCTCCCAGGACAGCAGATGAGACTCCCTGACCTTACTCAGCCCACCAGGATAAAGACTGGCTCCCAGCCCTGGGGGCTGCCATCCACTTTCTCCCTGGCCTCCCTACACCCAACACCTGTAGTTTTAGCTCTCTTTTGCCCAGCTCATATCTCTAACAAGCCCTCAGGCTGCTCCATTCTCCCCACAATCCACACTGTAGGAGGAAAAGTTATGACTAAACTCAGGTGACACACATGGCCCCACGGGAGTGAGCTGCCCAGTAGCCCAGGAGATAGGGAAAGGTGGGCTACAGCAGGAAGGCCACCTGCCCCGGCAACCTGACTTATTTGCACAGCAAAGTATTCTCTCACCTGTTACAGGCTCCCAACCACCACCACCGTCCCCCATCCTGTCCCAGAATTTTCTTCATCCTCTCAGCACACTCGGGCTTCATTTTGTGATTTTCTTCAGGCACAAGCACTCCATTTCAACCACTCTCTTCCTTGTGATAGGTTGTCCTGCTCTTAACAATTATAATTTATAAACAAGGGCGTTTAAGCCCATATCCTATTTCATCCTCACAATAGCATAGGAGGAGGGTTGCCTTACAGGTTGGCATTCAGGAGGGTGGAGGAAGCTGGTCCTGTCACACAACCTGCAAAAGGCAGGTCGTGAAACTTTTTTTTTTTTCTTCCCTACCACACACTCCAGACTAAACCTCTGCCTCCCTAGAGGGCAGGTAAAAAAGCAGGGTCTTTGGATAAGGAGTCCTGGGTGGTTTTGGGCAAGTCTCTTCATTTCTCTGAGCCTCATGTTCCTCCTGTAAATGGATATGGTGACGCCTTTACAGGGGGTGAGAGTTGAGTAAGACCATGTATGTGACACACGGAGTTCAAGGGTTGGGCTCTTTATTTCTAGTCACAAGGAAAGGAAGGCGTTCTGCATCCACAGGTATTTGCCCACGTGGGCACTCACCCCCTTGTCCAAACTATAGCCTGTGACACTGGGCGTCCCAAGGCTGGGAGGCGTCCTTTTCATCTTTGTCTCCGCCCCTTCTTCCCCAACGCTTTTCGGCCCATTTCACCCAATCCAACCCAGGTTTGCTTCATAGGCATTCTCAGCGCGCACGCCCCAGCCCGGGAGTCCCCCTTTCCCACTTCACGCGTGTTCACGTCTCACCTAGAGACTCCGCCCCTCCTCGCTCCACCTACCAAAGACTCCGCCCAACAGGCTCGATCCTGATTACCGCGGCTTTTCCTGCAATCGCCGTCCACTCCGGCGCCTTCCATCAGCTCCGCCCCCTCTCCTCTCCTCGATAAGCGCCCCCGCCCCTGCAGCCACAGGAGTGACCATCCCCATCGCATAGCTGAGCATGGCGAGGCTATGCTGGGCTAGATGATTTCCGATGGTGGGACAGGTGCTCGGGGGGACCCGCGCCCCCTCTCCGGCTATCCCTGAGCCCCGCGTCCCCAGTCGCGCCGCACCCACCTCCTGCCCTCGCTCTGCAGCCTCCCCTCCGCGGGCGGCCAGCGCAGCTTTGCGAGAGGGGCGGAGGCCTGGAGCCCAGCCCAGGGGCGTGGCAGCCGGGGGCCGCGCGCGGCGCTCCCGGACTTGTAGTTCTCTCTGGGCTCTTTGTGGTTGGGTGAGCCGACCGCAAACTACATCTCCCAGGAGGCATTGCAGTAAGCTGTCCAGCTCCCCACCCCGCCCCTGCTAGCGCTCAGGCCGGCTGGCCTTAAAGGGGACGCGGCCTGAGCGGCGGTTCGCGGGGTGGCCCCCGTTCGGGCTCCGCCCTGTCACCCGCACCTCGCCCCTCCCCCCGCATCGTCTGGCAGCCCCGCAGCCCCGCGGCGGCGCCTCTGAGTCGGGCTTCCCGGATAGAGGCTTGTGCAGAGAGGGGCGGGGAGGTGGAGGCAGCGTCCCGCTATCGGGGACCTGGCGGAGGGCGTCGTCCCTTCGGGGGAAGCAGAGGACCCGCCCTGACCTAGCCTGGCCCAGCCGAGTGCGGCCCCGCCTGAGCGCCGCCCAGGAGCCTGGTCTGAGGCAGGTCCACTGGGGTCACAGAGGTAAGGGGGCTGGGGCCAGGTGTGCGGGTTCGGGGGAGGGAGAGTCAGCACCCTGACAGTTCGGGAGCGTAGGGCTCCGAGGGGGCCGATGTTGGGAGGCAGGAGGACTGGGTGCATCCTGGCCTCGCTGTGTGACCTTGGGTGAATACCTACCCCTCTCTGGGCCTCAGCCTCCTTCATCAGTTGTGTGTGGAGGTGATGCAGCCCTGCCCCACTCGGGGCTGAGGGCACCAGCGCCCAGGACCAGGGAGCTTGCCGGCCTTTCGTGGGTCCGCAGCTCCAGCCTGGCTGGGAGCAGGTGCACTGGTGTAATTGAAGGGAGGGGTTGGGCCCAGCCGGGGCAAACGGGGCGGGGGGGGGGGGGGAGAGGAGGTGTCGAGAGTCCGCCTTCGGGCTTCTGCTATTCTCAGCATCCCGCCCCCGGGTACCCCTTTATTAGAGCCCAGCGAACAGGAGACCCTGATGTGTCAGCCTGGTCCATTCCCTTCCAGAAAACCTGGGGATGGGGACAGGCCATCAGAGTATGCGAGGGGTGGCCCCAGTGGAGGTGGGTGAGTGTGGTGGGTTCCTGAAAAGGGGATGTATGCGCCCTCCTCTTCCCTTCTCCCCCTCATACCCCTTCAGTAAAAGAGCATTTGCTTTTTTACCAGTAAAACCTCTTTTCACCTTTTCCCCCAGCAGATAGTTTGGTGGCCCAGATGAGGGTCTCCTGCCTTGGATAGAAGTTGTTTAAAAATACAGAGAGGGATTCTGCTGCCCAGGGAGGAAGGGGGTGGGTAGGGTTGGAAGGATTGTGTGTGTGTGTGTGTGTGTTGGGGCGGGGGGGGGGGGGGAAGACATCCAGGTGCCCACCAGGGAGTCAAAGGAGGTAAAATGGGTATGAGGGTCAGAGAGAAAGGAAATGGGCTACTCAACTCTTAGGTGCTGAGCTGGGGTTTGGAGGGGCTACTGTGCTCTTGGGTCGGGGAGAGGGTGAGACCTTCTTGAAGCTCCCTCCCTTGTCTCATGAGATTCTGTGAGCTTTTGACCTGAGGGATAGCCAGGAATAGATATATTTTTTTCTTTTTCTTTAGCTTTGGTTGTTTGAGTCATTTCTAGAATGTTTAGAGCCCCACTTAGGCCCATCCAGTGCCTTCTGTAGGGGTGTTCTTGGCTGGTATTTAAGATTCCAGAGTTATAGAAATACAAGACCAGACCTGGACAGATGCGGGGGCAGTGACTGGACCAAGGGTTAGGCCAGTCCCTAGAAGGTGCTTTTCTGGTCATATCTTTAGTTTTAGCTTATCTTGCTGTCACATGTCCCTCATTGGTCACGTGGCACTCTTTCCTCTGTGCCTGGTCCTGTGCTGGGTACTGGCTACAGACAAGGGGGATTGGACCTATTTCCTACCAAAGGAAATTCCAGTCTGGGTCGGGGAGAGAGACACAGAATCCGGTGACACTGCTGAGGGATGAGAGAAGTGAAGAGGGCCTTGGGAAACCAGAGCTCAAAGACTTGAACGGCAGGGGGACTAGGAAAGGCTTCCCAGGGGAGGGGGCACATGACCTGGGCATGGGAGGATAAGTCAACATTTGCCAGGAGAGAAGAGGGGAAGCCCTTTTTCAGCAGAGAGGGTATTCCCCAAAGGTAGCCAGCAGGGAAAGCCCACTGCCCAAATTCCTGTAGATTCACCCCTGAACAGCCTTTGCCAAGTTAATTTCCACCCCTGCCCCACATCAGCTGAGTGTCACAGAAAGGGCTGGAATGTCAGGCTCAGGAGTTTTGGGCCTTGAAGGCACTGGGAACCTTGAGAGTTCTGAACAGGGGCTATGACAGCTTGCCATCTAATGAGATTAATCCGACCATGTCGGTAGGGTGGATGGAACAGATCAGGGAGGGATGAGGAAGCCTGAGTTGGGGCCCAGGGCATGGGGGCGGGGCAGGATATTGTAGACACACACACACACACACACACACACACACACAGTGCTTTGGAGATGATGGAGATGAGTCAGGCTCCACCATGTAGGAACAAAGACCAGTCAATACTTAACAGAAATGCAGTGGGTCATCGGGAGGGACAGATAAAGGGATCTGGGCTTCCAGGGGAGGGATTGTGGTTTTCCTATGTGCTTACTATGTGGCCTGGAGAGGGTTGGGTATTGCTGGGACTCTCAGGCTGTCCTGCCAGCAGTGAGAGGTAGAAGCCAAAGGCTTGGGTAGGAGCAGCGGCATTGGCTGGGAAAGGCTAAGGGGCAGGAGGGTGGTCATCTCCCATGTGGGGATTCAGAGGCTGAGAGAGGTGAAAGAGCACCAACCACAGGGGCCACCGTGGAGGGTCGTGGCTGGGCTGATTAGAAGCCTCGACTCTTCTCCTGCAGGACACATGCCTCTATTGGAGGACAGATCGAGGGAGGGAAGGAGGAGGCCGGTTGGGAGCATGTTGCACTAGTCCAGGCATGAAGTAGAGAGGAGCTAATCTTGAGTTGGGCTGGGGCTCGGGGAGAGACTGGAAACCAAATCTGGCAGTGAGGACTAATGGATGAAGTGCCTTGTAGAATCGGTGAGATGTGGAGTGTCTCCCTGTCTCCTTCCCTGACAGTGTGGCCCAGGATAGACTCATGACACATGCCAAGTAATTCAGGCACAGGCATACCTGTTTTATTACACGTTGCTTGATTGCACTTCATAGATGTTGTGTATTTTACAAATTGAAGGCAAGACCCTCCACCAGCAAAAATATTGCAGCTTGCTTTATTGCGATACTGGCTTTACTGCAGTGGCCTGGAACAGGTGGCCCAGGAGGAGACTCATGACTGCCCCAGCCTTCATCTTTTACACCTGGACCCAGCCCCGCAGTGGTAGGTGGAATGGTCCCTATTTTCCAGGTGAGAAGGCTGAGGGGCCTGGCCAGGACTCGCCCAAGGTCACCTGGTGATTCTGAAGCAGAGAACTTGGGTCTTGTGATTTTAATGCAGGCTCTTCTGAGGGAGGTCACAGCTGCCGTTTGCCGCTGTTTGGCGTGGGGCAGCTGTCTCTTGGGTCAGAGCCAGAGTCCACAGGCCATCTCCCGGTCCAGCGCCTAGAGGAGTAATCCCACCTCCCTGAGGCCGTCTGCTTCTTCCTCTGCCAGGGAAGCCGAGTACAGATCGAATCTCACCTGCTGAGGCTGTGTTCCTCTGGCTGGGTGATCCTTGTCTTCCCCGTTCATGCGACAGGGATAGCAAGCCTTGTCCTGCTCCTTTCTGTGGCCCGTGATCGGGTCAGATGAGGTCCAAGCCCCTAGAACCTTTTGCATGAATGCACTGAAGACATTAGTGAGTGGGTATGTTGGTGACCATAGTGGCAGCTGACTTCCGGCTACTTGCATGGCAGTAGGGGAAGGTAGGCAGGCTTGCCTGGAGTGGCTAGGCCATGGACTATACTGTGGCTGCAGGGCTGGCCTTGGAGATCAGAGCGCTCACAGAATGGCCCCACTGACTGAACTCTCAGCTGCCAGGCACAAACCACCTTATGTGGTAGGTATCAGGTAGAACCATGCGAAATTGCCAACATCTGATCCTTCACTTTCATGTGGTTCAACCTGATATCATTCACCCCCATTTTACAGAAGAGAAAAGGGGCTCATGATGGGATTTGCTCAAGGTCACACAATGAGTTGCAGGACTAGAATAAGATTTGCTCAAGGTCACACTGAAATGCAGAACTCATCATTCCTAGTCTGACTGTCCACTTCTAGAGCCTTCCCTCACCCCAGAACTCTGCCTGCCCCATGTCCTCTTCCTCCACACATAATGTCAATATTTGATCGATTGAGGTTTCTCCTTGGCTGCCTGAATACAGACATACATTGGAGATATTGCAGGTTCTGTTCCAGACCACCCCAATTAAGCCAGTATCGCAATAAAGCAAGTTGCAATATTTTTGCTGGTAGAGGGTCTAGCCTTCAATTTGTAAAATACACAGCATCTGTGAAGTGCAATGAAGCAAAGTGCAATAAAATGGGTATGCCTGTACCTGAATTACCTGGCATCCTGGGTTGAAAGTATATTATATACTAAATTCAATAGCCTGGAGGGCAGGGGTAGGGGCTTAGAGGGATGGTCTTTAAAGGAGGTTGGTCACAGCCACTGCCTAGGAAATAGAGGCCCAGGGTTGAAGGGAGACCAGTTTTTAAAGATGCTTTCAAAGGCCTTTTGAGATTGCGCCTTGCCTTGGCACTCTTTGCCAACACCTCTGCCTCTACCATCAGACCGGATGCTCCTAAGGGCAGTGACTTTGCTTCTAAAGTGAAGGGGACTGACATTTTCTGAGCACTTCCTTGTGCCTAGCAGCACCGTAAAGCCTTTATATTTGTCTTCACGACAACCCTGCAGGTGTAAACAGGCTCAGAGAGCATACGTAACCTGAACGGTAAGCAGAATGCATCCAGGATGACTCTGAGGCAGCCAGGCCAGTGTTGGGGAACCACTGATCTGTACCTAGGCTATACCCACAATCATCTCTTCAGAGGCACTCAGACTGCAGTGACTGGCATGGGAGATGCCAGCCACTGAGAATTAAGCCCCAGTCGCTTCCCTGTGGAGTTCATAGTCTGTTGAGAGAGACAGAGATCTAAATAAATGGGCCCATTGCATTGTAATACACACAGAAATGGAAGTTTGGTCTTGGCCAAGAGCTAGGACAGTGAAGAGTGTCTCCACAGGGTCTGGCACATAGTCAGAGTTCCACAGTATCTGCGGCTCTGAACAAGTTTCTGGCACCTCCTCTAGGAAATTTCCGTCTTCGCACCACCTCTCCGTCTGAAGGATAGAGTGGTTTTTACTGAGCCCATAAATTTAGTGAAACACCTACTGTGTGCTGAGCCTTATATCAGCTCCTGCCTAGAGTGGGATTATACAAAGAAGCACGGAAATGGCCCTGCCTTCTCGGAGCTGAAAGTTGGATGTTCTGAGAGCAAACGGTACCCATGTGAACCAGTTTGAAAATCAGGAGTCGAAATGGGGCAGTGGGATGAAGGCGTCCAGGGAATAGCCCACATGGACGGGAAGGGCAGAGGGAAGGCTATTATGGCTCAGGAATAAGGTGGCAGTAACTCACGCTGTCTTCCACATTTGCTCACTCAACAATTGCCTCCTGTGTGCCAGGCACTGGGCTAGGTGCTGGGGATACCATGGTGAACGAACCCTGCCCTGCTTCCTACCCTCGGGAATCTACAGGCACACCTTTGAGATGGCCTGGGTTTATTTTCAGACCATTGCAATAAAGCAGGTCATACTCTTTTTGCTAGTGGAGGGTCTTGCTTTCAACTTATAAAAAACACAAGTGCAATAGAGTGAAGCAGCCTCCTTCAATTTGTAAAAAACAACATCTGTGAAGCATACTCCTCCACGATAGCACGTAGTATAGCGGAGGAGGCTGACCCCATTCAAGTAAGCAACGTAAGTGCTGTAAAGGAGGATGGGTGCTCTGAAATGAACAGTGGGAAGGCCAGGCCGGGCTTCCTCAAGGAAGTGAGTTTGAGCTGAGGGTGAGCCAAGCAAGGAGGGGAGGGAAGCGCACAGTAACCCAAGGGAGGAGCTAGTGTGGACCGAGGCTAGGGAGGCGGGCAGGACGCTGAGTGTGCAGTCCTGGAGTACAGAGACTAGACTTTGTTTCACTGGAGGGATTTGGACCCATACACCCCAGCACTATAGTATGTGATCCCCACTATCATGGAGGAAGAGGCCACAGGTGGAATGGAGGGTGAGAGATGAATTCATACCTGGAGGTCCAGGGCTATTCTCATTGAGGGCAGGGTGTTCGAGGTGAGCTGTAAAGGAAAACAGAAATTTGGTTGGTTGTGTGAGTGTGTGGTGGTAGTGGAGACCTTGGGGAATAGGATGTTTGAGGCAAAACGCACAGCAAACACAGAAGTGGAATCTTTCAAAGGTTCAGAGAAAGAGCAAGAAGTTGATTGGGGACAAAGTGAAGTGTGCAGGGGATCTCCGGAAGCCTTGTTGGCCCGCCCACCCCGGAGGTGTAATGGATGCGTCCCTGCTCCATCTCATCTCTTCCCACAGGACATGACTGGCCAAGATCCTGACCGGCGGCTTCTAGATCTAGCTCCTACTTGTCCCAGTAGTGCAGCGGTTCTCAACCTGTGGGTCGCGACCCCCTTGGTGGTCGAACGACCCTTTCACAGGGGTCGCCTAAGACCATTCTGCATAGCAGATATTTACATTACGATTCATAACAGTAGCAACATTACAGTTACGATGTAGCAACGAAAATAATTTTATGGTTGGGTCACCAAATGAGGAACTGCATTTAAAGGGCCAGAAGGTTGAGAACCACTGCCATAGTGGACGAGGTCGCTAGGGAGGCCTGGGAGAGAAGGGCAAAGGGGTGGGGAGAAGGGGAGGGCTCAGGTGTTACCTTTGCGAGATAAAAGATGCTCATCAGCAATGACGACAACTCACTGGGGCTCATTATGTGCCAGGATTGTGCTTTCCTTCACCAAGACACCTTCCAGTCCGGCAGAGTGTGACCTGCTCCCTGTCCCCCGCAGCGCGGCCGCCATGGACAAGATCCTTGAGGCCGTGGTGATGTCCTCGTACCCGGCCAGCGTGAAACAAGGGCTGGTGCGGCGCGTGTTGGAAGCGGCGCGGCAGCCCCTGGACCGCGAGCAGTGCCTGGCGCTGTTGGCGCTGGGCGCGCGCCTCTACGTGGACGGCGCCGACGAGCTGCCGCGCCGCGTGGGCTGCCAGCTGCTGCACGTCGCCGGCCGCCACCACCCCGAGGTGTTCGCCGAGTTCTTCAGCGCGCGCCGGGTGCTGCGCCTGCTGCAGGGCGGCGCCGGCCCGCCGGGGCCCCGCGCGCTCGCCTGCGTGCAGCTCGGCCTGCAGCTGCTGCCCGAGGGGCCCGCGGCCGAAGAGGTGTGCGCGCTGCTCAGGCGCGAGGTGTTGCGCACCGTGTGCGAGCGCCCGGGGCCCGCGGCCTGCGCGCAGGTGGCCCGGCTGCTGGCGCGGCACCCGCGCTGCCTGCCCGACGGCCCGCACCGCCTGCTCTTCTGCCAGCAGCTGGTGCGCTGCCTCGGCCGCTTCCGCTGCCCCGCCGAGGGCGAGGAGGGCGCCGTGGAGTTCCTGGAGCAGGCTCAGCAGGTGAGCGGGCTCCTGGCGCAGCTGTGGCGCGCGCAGCCCGCCGCCATCCTGCCCTGCCTCAAGGAGTTGTTCGCAGTCATCTCTGGCACAGGTGGGTGTGCGCTCACTGGGAGGCTGGGGTTGGGGCAGGAGGGAGCTCGTGTGTGCCAAGGTGCTGAGTGTGTGACCATTCGTGCACATTCTTGTGCTTGGGGTGCCCGTGTGCGGTGCGGTATGTATGTGCCACGGGCGGATGCACAGGTGGGGGAGCGATGTTCCTGTATTGAGTTTGCACGCTTATGCGGAGCACCTGCTGGGAGGCCTGTCCTGTGGTGGGGGCTGGCGCGTGGGGAGCAGACTGCCTGGTGTGGGAAAAGGTCGAACCCAGATTAATCTGGGCAGAAGGAGGACCTCGGGGCTGAGCGAGACAATAGGAAGGAGGACATGATGCCCTTTGGGCTGGGTGGGTTTCCTGGAAGGGGTGACTTTTGAGCCAGATCTGGGAGAGGTGGGCCGCACCCAGCAGCGGGGGCACGGTGCTCCGGCAGGCAGAGGGACGGTCTGGAGCTGCAATAGAACCTGCAGGTGTCAACTCTGAAATGTAGAATCTTGGCCGTCCATTGAGAACTGGAACCCGGATTATGGTCACGCAAATGACTGAAATCAGGTCTGTGCCTTCCCTGATTGTAGGGTGGTTTAGGGAAAAGGAAGGACGGAGAACCAAGGCTGGTGTGTAAGAATCTGGGCCCTTGTCCAGCTGGACAGCAAACTTTGATGACTACATGTTCCTTTGACCATTTGGCCTTGGTCTGTGTGGTTCCAGATGGAAAGCCCTCCCTCTCCCCAAGCCCATCTATGCCTCCTATTGCTCTCGCCAACTCCAGTGTGACCCCTTCTTAAAGGCCTTGCATGAACGACCGCAGGCGAGGCCAGTGCTTTTCTGTGTGCCTAGCACAGGGGTGGGCAAACTTTTTGACTCGAGGGTCACAATGGGTTCTTAAACTGGACCGGAGGACCGGAACAAAAGCATGGATGGAGTGTTTGTGTGAACTAATATAAATTCAAAGTAAACATCATTACATAAAAGGGTACGGTCTTTTCTTTTTTAGTTTTATTCATTTCAAACGGGCCGGATCCGGCCCGCGGGCCATAGTTTGCCCACGGCTGGCCTAGCACAAGGCTGGCCCAAAGCAGTGCCAGGGACGGGTTGACGAGTGAATGAGTTCAGATTGAATCAGAGGCCGTGATGCTGAGGAGGCGAGGAGGCGGCCTGGACGTCCTCTTTGCAGAGGCCCAGCTAGTTCCTTGGCAGCATGAGAGAAGGGGCGATGGGGAGGTGGGGGGCACACCCGCCTTGCTAAGCTCAGCCCTGCCCCCTGTTCCAGAGGAGGAGCCACCGTCCTGTGCCCTGGCCAGCGTGGTCCAGCACCTCCCACTGGAGATCATGGATGGTGTCGTCCGGAACCTCAGCAATGACGACAGTGTGACGGACTCTCAGATGCTGACGGCCGTCAGCAGGTGGGCTGAGGGCCCTTCTTCTGGGTGGGGTTGCTGGGCTAGATTTAGTGTTTAAGGGCCCACACCCTCATGCTTATTCATTCATCCATCTTTTCTCGGCCTCTGCTTTGTGTCTGGCCCAGGGCTGGATGTGGGAGGCACGGAGGGCCCTGCCCTAGTGATGCTCCCAGGCTGGGTACTAGCGGTGAGGCCCTGGACAGGTCAGTGAACTGTCTGAGCCTCCGTTTCCCCTTCTGTGGTAGCAGATGTGGGTGATGGTATAAGAAATTGTCAGGCTTCCACGGGGTCACATTAGAAGGTGGAAGTACTTTCACAGGAAGTTTTATGAGTTTGGCAAGTATAACAAAGGGAGTTTGGGTCTTTTCAGCTCACAGAGCTCTTGCACAATCCCCACCTCATTTGAACATCTTTACACTTGCTCATCCAGTGGGCCCAGAAAATGTTGTCTACCCTCCTGCCGGCAGGCCTTTGGCTCTGCAGGTCCCATTCACCTGCATGCCTCCCCCTGCCATTCTTTCCATACTCCTGTACAGGTCCACTGTCTCGACTAGGCCTTCCTGGATTCCTTGTCTTTAGTGGTAAAAAGTGTGAGAGGTAGAGGTAGGCTGCCCAAGTTCAAATCCTGGCTCTACCACTTCTTGCCTGTGTGACTGTGGGCAAGTTGCTCAATTCCTCTATGCTCCAGCTTCCTCATCTATAAAACATAGTATAACTGAACCCATCTTATGGGATTGTTTTGAGGATTAAATTAGATAAAATCAGGTAATGCATGTAAAGTGCCTAGAAACTGTTATTACTGTTACTTTGTTTTCACGCTGTTCTACCTCTCTGTAGTACATTCTACTGATTATAAAAATAGTAATAGTGATATTTTCCTGGGAACCTACTAGCTTTATGCTCAGTGTGCACAGATATTGTGTTATGGGAGTCAGATGGGTTGATGCATGTAATAAGGCAGATAGAGCAGTGCCTGATGCAGAGTGAATACTACATAAGTGTTTGCTATTATCTCTTTTAATCCATACAACCCTGTTGTTGGTAGGCATTGTCCCCATTTTACAGAGGAAGAAACTGAGGCTGAGAGAGTAAGTGACTTGCTCCAGTTCACAAGCCATGGTTTGCTGGAGCCAGAGCCCCTCCTGCCATTGTGCTCCAGGGCCCAGGCAGAGGCAGCCCATCGTGTATGCCAGCTGCCTGTGTTGGGCTCGTTTGCTTGTTCATCCCACATAGCCCAGGGCTGCCCTGTGTAGGGTGAGTGAGTCATTGTGGGATCTCAGGACGTTATGGCTAGTTCCTGGCCGCCACCACCCAGGCATTTGGGCCTCCCTAGTCCCTGTGTCACTGTCATTCCCCTCACCAGGATGATCGACTGGGTGTCCTGGCCTTTGGGGAAGAACATTGACAAGTGGATCATTGCACTGCTGAAGGGCCTGGCTGCTGTTAAGAAGTTCAGCATCTTGATTGAGGTTTCACTCGCCAAAATCGAGAAGGTTGGTGGGCCCCTGTCCTGGCCCCTGCTCGTGTCCCTTCCTGCTAGTGTCTTGGTAGGGGCCTTGCCGGTCTGAGAGGCAGAGCACGGGGACTCCCACCCAAGCCCTCTGCGACCTGGGACAAGTCACTGCCCTCTCTGAGCCTCAGGTTCCCCATCCTCTCCTCTGACTGCTCACTCAAGCATGTGTACGTTACTTTTGGTGTGTCTGTCCATCCATCCACCAGATAGCTAAGCTGTCTTGCTGTCCAGTTCACCGTCTGTCTATCCACCCACTGAGTGCCTCCCTGGTCTTGCTCTGCCATGGGTCTGCTGCTTCAACTTGGGGGTCTCTGATCCCCCTCAGGCCTGTGGCTGCACTTGGTCTGGGGCGGCCCAGGCCTGGGGGACTCCTGACAAGGGACTCCCTTGCAGGTTTTCTCCAAGCTTCTGTACCCCATTGTCCGGGGAGCCGCCTTGTCCGTCCTCAAGTACATGCTCCTGACCTTCCAGCACTCCCACGAGGCCTTCCACCTGGTAAGGGCCATTGCCGCTGCGTCCTGCTTTGGTCTGACCGGAGGCCAGACAGCTGTCTCTGCTGGGGGTCAAGGGGTCAGCGCTTGAAGCCCCAGCCTTTGAAGCCCTGGATGTTAGGACTGGAGGAGACTTGAGACCCCAATTTACAGATAGGGAACTGAGACTAGAGGATTTTTATGGCCTCCCCATGAGCCCCTAGGAGAGGGACAAGCCTAGAATGATGACAGCTGACGTTCCCTGGGTAACAGCTGTGTGCCAGTCACAGTGCTAAAGGCAGTACATTGTGCACTCACTTAACTCCTGGAACAGCCCCAAGAAAGAGGTTCTGTCATTTTCTCCTCTCTTCCGCTGGGGAAGCTGAAGGTTACGAAGGTTAAGTCCCTTCCCAGACACACAGCTAGTGAGCAGTGCAGGGCCGATCCTAGACCAGTTGGTCTGACTCCTGACCCAGTGCCCTTTCTGTATCCTGCTGCCTGTCAGCGCCCAGGTGGCCTGACCTCCAGCTCAGGGCCCTTTCTGCTGGCTTCCGGGCCCTTCCTTGGGAAGGACAGCCTGAGGCCCGGGGGCAGCCTTCCCCTGCCTCCTCCTGTGGACCTGCAGTTGGGGCCATAGATTCGGATGGTCCCATTTGCTGCAACGGGAGAAGCGCAGAACCAGGGTTGGGTGCATGGGGTTGAGTCCAGCTCTGCTCTTTGCCAGTCATGACCTGGGGTCAGGCACTTACCTCTCAGCCTGAACAGAAGTGACCCCCAGGATGGTGGGAGAGGGTTAGATGAGGTGATACTTGTCAAGAGCCTGCCACATTCTAGGGACTTGACAGATGTTGGTTTCTTTCCATCCCCGTCCTGGGCTCCCCTGCTCCCAGTTTGTGGCCTGGCTCTGTCCATCTCTGGGACATTCTGGTGTAGCACCTCCATGGGTTGGAAAGTTAACTCTCTGTAGCACAGAAGGGAGAAATGGGCTTGGGATTCAGACAGACCTGATGTAGACACCAGCTTCTTCCGTAACCCACGGTGAAACCCTCGGCAATTGTATAACCTCTCTGACTTCTACTTATTCATCTGGAAAGTGGAGACAGGAATCACAGCCACATGAAATCGCTGTGAGGACGAAGGGCTTGACAAGTGTGTTTCGTGAAAGAATGATGGTGTTTGTCCCGAAGCGGCCGCTCAGGCTCTGTCAGGCTGTCCACACGCTGTCCACATGGCAGCCCAGCACCATTCCGGGTGGGCAGAGAGGCCATGGTCACTCAGGCCTTCGGGCAGGTCAGTTGGCTGAGGTTTAACAGCCAGGGCTTGGGCTCAGGCTTCCCCTCAACTGTGAGGAGGGGATTATTGATCCCATTTTATGGCTGAAGAGACTGAGGCGGGGTATCCACCGACCTTGTAAGCGGGGTCACCTGCGTGCAGAGCTCAGAGCCCCGTGTGTGGTAAGGGGGACAGTGGCCAGGTGGGTGATCCGCAGTGAGCAGCATCCTGTCTGAGGTGGGTAAACTGGTGCTGAGCCTGACCCCCCTCTGCTCTCACAGCTCCTCCCTCACATCCCCCCCATGGTGGCCTCTCTGCTCAAGGAGGACTCCAACTCGGGAACCAGCTGCCTGGAGCAGCTGGCAGAGCTGGTCCACTGCATGGTGTTCCGGTTCCCGGGCTTCCCGGACCTGTATGAGCCCGTCATGGAGGCCATCAAGGTGAGTGACAATCCCCCGCTGCCCCCGCACTCCACTTTGACGCGAGTGTCACTTTGCGCCTTGCTCAGGGCCATACTGCAGGTTGGTGGCAGCCCCCATCAATTGGTTCCTGGCTGTCTCCCATCATCTCCCCCGGCCCATCTTGCTTCAGGCACATTGAGCCCCCAGATGGGTCATCTTCTCTCAGGATTGCTCTGAGCTTATTCACATGCCCCTCTAACTGTAAACCCTTCCTTGTTCTTCCTGAATAGCTCCTACATATCCTTTAAGGCTTTGCTTAAGTGTTAACCTCTCTCAAGAAGCCCTCCCTGATAACTCTCAATACCTTCCTGAGGTTGGCCCTACCAGGTCGGGTCAGCGTTTCTCTGGGCCCCCACAGCCCTGGACATTGCTCTGTCACACATTGTCACTGTCTGTCTCCCCCACCAGACCAGGAGCACTCCAGAGCAGGTATTGTTTACAGTTGTTCACATGAGTTTATTGATACCCTACTCTGCACCCCACACAAACGGGGAACCGGGGACACAGCCATGAGTCACCGCCATTGAGGAGCTTTTAGCCTGGGGGGTCGTGTGACCAACATCTATAAAAGTTGCTGTGATCTAAGCAGTCTATGAAAACCTCTGAGGGTCAGCCAGGAGCAGGGAGAAGCCAGAGGGCGGGAAGGCCTCCAGTCAGAGGAAGAGCTGGGCTGATGTCAGAGGCGGGGCCTCACTCCAGGCAGCCTGACGCAAGCTCAGAGTCTAAAATTTATTTTACTTTAAAGATTCAAGTATGTATTTTATAATTACAGTTGTTTTGACACAAACACGCTTTTCCTTGAATATTAGAGAATGTAGCTCCAGGAAGATGTGCTACTTTTATATGATGACTAGAGGCTTGGTGCACAAAATTCGTGCACTGGGGGGTGGGGTTCCCTCAGCCCAGCCTGCCCTTCTCACAGTCCAGGAGCCCTCAGTGGATGTCCTACTGACGGCCACAGTCTGGCAGCAGAGGCTCAGAGCAGGTGTCCTGTGTGTGTGTGTGTGTGTGAGTGTGTGTGTCTGCTGGGGGCCTGCCCCCAGCCACACTGTGGAGGCTTGTGTTGATCTCTCAGGCTCCTGGCCTCCACTGTGTGTTTTTCTCTCCCTTGAGCTGTGGCCAGGGTTGGGTGCTGCCTGCAGGCTGCGCTTTCCTGCTCATGGATCAGCGGATCACTGCAGAGACCCGGGGCAGGCCCTGCTGGGTGCTGCCTGTGGGGAACTTTCCTGCTCTGGGATCACCATGGCAATCCCAGGAGCAGGACCACCTGGGGGCAGGCTGCCCTCCGAACTTGCCTGCTCTGGGATTGCCATGGTGATCCCAGAAGCAGGCCCACCTGGGGGCGGGCTGCCCTCTGTACTTTCCGGCCGCTGCCCTCTGCACTTGCCTGCTCTGGGATCGCCATGGGGTCCCGGCTGGGGGCGGGGCTTAGGCACATGGGGCTTAGGCGGCACACGGGGGTCCCAGCTGGGGGTGGGGCTTAGGTGGTGGGGGCTTAGGCAGCACACAGGGGTCCCGGCTGGGGTGGGGCTTAGGTGACGCAATCACGCTGCCTAAGCCTGGCTGCCCAGGACCACACACGGGGCCCAGATGGCATCTGGCGCTGGCCAGCCCTGCCTGCAGTATGCAGCTAATTTGCATATGGTGCTGATTTGCATATGGCGGCTAATTTGCATATAGCGCTGATTAGCCAATGGGAAGCATAGCGAAGGTACGCTCAATTACCCTTTTTGTCTTTTATTAGATAGGATGGCTTTGAATAGCTGTTGGTACAAGCCAGTTGGTACCAATCAAATCTGAAGATATTATCCTATCTAATAAAAGAGAAACATGGTAATTAGCCGTACGTCCGCTACCCTTCCCAAGGGCTAATCAGGGCATTATGCTAATTAACTGCCAGCCAAGATGGCGGCCGGCAGCCAGGCAGCTTGAAGCAAACATGAGGCTTGCTTGCTTCAGTGATGGAGGACTCCAACGTTCCCCGCCTGCCGCTGCCGGCCTCTGAGCTTGCAGATTGAAACATTGTTACAAATATAGAAGCTAAACAAAACCCGAGAAACCTGCTTTCAGCCAGCCGGGATCTCAGAGCTGGAGTTGAAACAGTGTTTCGATTATAGAACCCAAACAAACCAGATACCTGTTTTCAGCAGTGGAGGCCTAAGAGCTGGAGCCAAGCCTCAGAGCTAAAGCTGGCCCAGAATAAAAAAAAAAGAAAGAAAAAAAGGAGCGGTTGGGAGCTTCAGTCACCTGCCAGACTGAAAACAGCTCACAGCCCCTCACCCAGACTGGCCAGGCACCCTAGTGGGGACCCCCACCCTGAAGAGTGTGTGACCAGCTGCAAACAGCCATCATCCCCTCATCCAGGCTGGCCAGGCACCCCAGTGGGGATCCCCACCCTGATCCAGGACACCCTTCAGGGCAAACCAGCCGGCCCCCACCCGTGCACCAGGCCTCTATCCTATATAGTAAAAGGGTAATATGCCTCCCAGCACCGGGACCAGTGGAGCTGCGAGGCCTCCCGGCACCGGGATCAGCGTGACAGGGGGCAGCGCCCAAACCTCCTGATCGCCCTGCGGCTCTGTGTGTGACGGGGTGGGGCCACAACCTCCCTATCCGCCCTGCTCTGTTCGTGACAGGGGAAGGCGCCCCAACCCCCTGATCAGCCCTGCTCTGTGCCTGATAGGGGGGAGCTCCCCAACCCCCTGATCGCCCTGCAGCTCTGTGTGTGACAGGGTGCGGCGCCCCAACCCCCTGATCGGCCCTGCTCTGTGTGTGACAGGGTGCGGCGCCCCAACCCCCTGATCAGCCCTGCTCTGTGTGTGACAGGGTGCGGCGCCCCAACCACCCCCGCCCATGGGCCCTGCTCTGTGTGTGACGGGGTAGAGCCATAACCTCCCCATTGGCCCTGCCCTAAGTGTGACAGTGGCGGCGCCCCAACCCCCTGATTGGCCCTGCTCTGTGGGTGATAGAGGGCGACGCCCCAACCGCCCCCCATGGGCCCTGCTCTGTGTGTGATGGGGTAGAGCCATAACCTCCCCATCGGCCCTGTCCTGAGTGTAACAGGGTGTGGCGCCCGAAACCCCTGATCTGCCCTGCTCTGTGTGTGACAGGGGGCGGTGCCCCAACTCCCCTATTGGCCCTACTCTGTGAGTGACAGGGGGGAGCTTCTCAACCCCCTGATCGGCCCTGCTCTGTGTGTGACAGGGGGTGGTGCCCCAACTCCCCTATTGGCCCTACTCTGTGAGTGACGGGGGGAGCTCCTCAACCCCCTGATCGGCCCTGCTCTGTGCGTGACAGGGGGGAGCTCCCCAACCCCCTGATGGGCCCTGCTCTGTGCATGACAGGGTACGGAGCCCCAACCCCCCTGATGGGCCCTGCTCTGTGAGTGACAGGGGGCAGCGCCTCAACCCCCGGATTGGCCCTGCTCTGTGCGTGGCAGGGGGTGGCGCAACAACCTCCCCATCGACCCTGCCTTAAGTGTGACAGGGGGCGGTGCCCCAACCCCCCAATCGGCCCTACCCTGAACATGACTGAGGGTGGCATCGCAACCTCCTGATCCGCCCTGCTCTGTGCATGACAGGGGGCGTCGCCCCAACTCCCCAATCGGCCCTGCTCTGAGCCCGACGAGGGGCTGCACCTAGAGATTGGGCCTGCCCTCTGCCACCCGGGAGCAGGCCTAAGCCAGCAGGTCGTTATCTCTCGAGGGGTCCCAGACTGCGAGAGGGCACAGGCCGGGCTGAGGGACCCCCCCGCCCCGAGTGCACAAATTTTTGTGCACTGGGCCTCTAGTCTATACTAATAAAAGGGTAATATGCTAATTAGGGCAGATGTCCTCTGGACGTCCATCCAGACAAAGCCACGGCAGCTGAAAGGCCCGGGGCTCAGGCAGCCTTGAGCCCTGGTGGCTGGAAAGCCAGGGCTCAGGCCTCGCAACCGCTGTGGCTGGTCGGCAGTGGCAGCAGCAGCGGGGTGATGGGGCGGCGCCTTCCTCTGTTCAACCTGGTCGGAGTGGGCCTAAGTTGTCAGTAGGACATCCCCTGAGGGCTTCCGGACTGTGAGAGGGGGCAGGCCGGGAATTTTCATGCACCGGGCCACTAGTTGTTTATAAGATTCTGTCACCTGTGTTCTATGAGTACACCCTTCTTTCTATCTAGGATCCTTTATAAATAAATTCTGGAAAGTTCTCTGACACAGACAGTTGTATCAGGTCATGGCAGTTTCCCCGGGAGATGTGGTCCCTGCTAAGGGAGCTGTCATATGTAAATTTCCCGGAACATTAGGAGCTTGACAGTTACCAGTATTTGGAAGTTCTTGTTTTCTTTTCCTCAGAGGACAAAGGTGCCATCTTTGGGAAAGTGGCATTGGCTGTTTTGCATCTTCTGTGTGCACATGTGAGCATGTGTGGGGTTCTGACTACCTGCTTTTTTGTTCCTATTTATTTGTGTTGTGTGTGGAGTGGGGATTGGGTAGGGGATAATAGGAAGAATAAAGAACGGACTAAGAGAGACCAAACCGGGCCCATATCTTCTTATTTCACCTCTAGCAGCTCCTACATTTTTTAAATCAGCTGTGAGAGGTGCCTGACTAATCTGATAAATGACCGGGTAAGTGATCCTGACAAGTGACTAAGCAGGAGTGTTGAACCAGTGCTTGAGCCCGACCTGCTGCAGTGGCCACAGGATGTATGCTCCGGAGACAACGTGCTTTCAGTGCTAAGCTCTAAGCTCTGGTTTAAGCTCTGGAGCCCTGTATCTAGGGACTGTGCTCAGGGTCTGGAAATCAGAGCAGGGCTAGAGGAACTATAATGAATGCTGCTTATATCTCCTGAGTAACTCTACATTTTGCTTAGGTGTTTTTCTTTAAAATACATCATTATTAGGGCCAGTGCTTGGTAGCATTCTTTTAGATGCAGCTGTTTAATATGAAAAAGGGTAATGAGTGGGAAAGCTTGCTAATATCTTGCCTGTGACCAAGGACCCATCTCAGACCCCCAGGATCCTCCCGCCGTCCTGACTGTAGGATCAAGGTGGGGGGTTGGGGGTGGGGAGGGGGCGGTGACTTAATCCAGAAAAGAGGACTCTGCAAACCTAAAAGTAGATGGTGAGGCAGAAGCATCCCTGTGTGCGAGCACTGTGAGAGGATAGAGTGCTACACGCACACCAGGTCGGAGTAACCTCCCTTGACTGACGAGGAAAGTGACGGAGAGAGGCTCACTGCCATGGCCACACAGCTAGTGAGGACAAGAGGCAGGTCAAGGATTGGGATTTTGACAAGGCGGAATCTGGCCTATGGCCTGTGTTGTCGTTGCTCAGAGTTTGCATACCCTGGGCTCTTCTAAGAATGTACAGATTCTTCACTCACTTCTTGTATATCCCTGGAAAATTCTTTCTTTGTTTTGTTTTTTTGTTAATCCTCACTTAAGGATATTTTTTTCCATAGGTTTATAGAGAGAGTGGAAGGGAGGGGGAGAGACAGAGAGAGAGAAACATCAATGTGAGAGAGATACATTGACTGGTTGCCTCCTGCATGCACCCTGACTGGTGCTGGGGATCAAGCCTGCAACCGAGGTACATGCCCTTGATTGGAATCGAACCCAAGAACCTTCAGTCTGCAGGTCGACACCTTAACCACTGAGCCAAACCAGTTAGGGCTCCTGAAAAATTCTTTATCTGAGTTGTTTTCTCATCTATTAAATGGGGATTTTACCACCTTCTTAAAGCAGCTATGACATGGAAGATCATGTAGAAAGTCCCTATGTCAAGGTGAGACCCTAGAATAAGTTTGAAAGCAGGAGGCTGTTCATATGTATCTCTAGAACATATATGGGGCGGTGCTTGGGTGGGTGTGGGGTAGGCTGTAGTCCCAGGCTTCCCAGAGGTGGTGATATTTTTAGAGCTGACCTGGGCGCCCACTCTCCTGCTGCCTGTTCCCTCCTCAGGACCTCCATGTTCCCAACGAGGACCGCATCAAGCAGCTGCTGGGGCAGGATGCCTGGACCTCGCAGAAGAGCGAGCTGGCTGGCTTCTACCCTCGGCTCGTGGCCAAGTCAGACACGGGCAAGATTGGTTTAATCAATCTGGGCAACACATGCTACGTGAATAGCATCCTTCAGGCCTTGTTCATGGCTTCTGAGTAGGTGCTGCTTTTGAATTCCCTCTATCCCTGCTTCTTTCATTTGTGCTCTTGGGCGTGTGAAGATGAGGATGAGGATGAGGATAGGGGTTGGGGGGGGTGAGTCCTGTTTTGCATTTTTGTCATAATTGGTTGAGGACTGTGGATACATGGAGGGGCCCATAGGTCTCCAGGCCACTTCCAAAGCCTCAGGTAGAGACTGGGTGGGAACTGGAGGTGGGTCTCCAGGGATGGGGCTGCAGTGGGAAGGGGTTCTGCTTTGGGTTGGTGGGTACCACCGACTTTTCTCTTAGATTCCATGGGTAGATTGTGTCTTCCAGAGCAGACGCCCTGGTATTAGATTCCCTCTCCACTGCCCTTTACTCAAACAAAATCTTTATTACCAGTGGCTACCTATCCAACTTATGGCTTACTTAAAATTACTCAGAGTTTCAGCCACAGAAGTAGATCTCTTTGTCCCCCCTCCAATTTCCTTTTTGTGTTGTGTGTGTTAAAATGCACATATGGTCAATTTTATGTGACCATTATAGACTTTTTTAAGTTCAGTGGTGTAAAGGCATTCACATTGTTGTGCAACCATCACCACCATTCATCCCCATAACTGTTCACTTTGTAAATCTGAAACTCCATACCTATTAAGCAATCACTTTCCATATTTCCATTTCCCCTCCCCCACCCACCATTTTATTTTTTGTCACTGATTTTGTCTCTATTCTAAGTACCTCATATAAGTGGAATCATACCATATTTGTCTTTTTGTGATTGGGTTATTTTGCTTAGGTACGTCCATATTATAGCATATTGCAGAATTTCTTTCCTTTTAAAGGATGAATAATATTATCTTGTATGTATAAGCCACATTTCAGTCATCTGATCATTGGTCAATGCGTATAAGAGTTGCTTCCATGGTTTAGCTGTTGTGAATATGATGCTATGAACCTGGGTGTACAAATATTTCTTCGAGACTCTGATTTTGATTCTTTTGATTATATACCCAGAAGTGGAATTGCTGGGTCATAAAGTAATCATATTTTTAACTTTTTGAGGAACCTTTATTTTAAGTTTTTGAGGAACCACTGTTTTCCACTGTGGCCACACCATTTTACCTTCCCACTAGCAGTGAACAGGGTTCCAGTTTCTCCACATCCTTGCCATCACTTGCTTTCTGTTTGTTTGTTTATTTTTGACAATAACCATCACAATGGTGAGGTGGTATCGTCGTGGTTTTGATTTGTATTTCCCTAATTAATTTTGTTGAACATCTTTTCATTTATTTAGAGGCCATTTGTATATTTTCTATATGAGAAATGTCTATTCAAGTCCATTGCCCATTTTTGAGTTGGGTTGTTTTTTTTGTTGAGTTTTGGAGTTCCTTGTATATTCTGGATATTAATCCCTTACCAATTACATGATTTGAAAAGTTGCCTTTTTACTCTGTGGAGAGTGGTTTTCTTTTTGCTATTGAAAGAAGTTGCGCCCTAGCCGGTTTGGCTCAGTGCGTAGAGCATCGGCCTTTGGACTGAAGGGTCCCCGGTTTGATTCCGGCCGAGGGCATGTGCCTGGGTTGCGGGCTCAATCCCCAGTGTGGGACGTGCAGGAGGCAGCCCATCAATGATTTCTCTCATCATTGATGTTTCTATCTCTCTTTCCCTCTCCCTTCTTCTCTGAAATCAATAAAAATATATTAAAAAAAATAAAGAAGTCGCTTTTATTTATTATTGTTTATTGAGATACTAGAGACCTGGTGCATGACATTCATGCACTGGCAGGGGGGTCCCTCAGCCCAGCCTGTGCCCTCTTGCAGCCCCCTTTGGGGATGTCCACCTGCCGGCTTAGGCCCGATCCCTAGGCTGTCAGTTGGACATCCCCTGAGGGCTCCCGGGCTGCTGGAAGGATATCTGACTGCCAGCTTAGGCCAGATGCCCCGGGGAGCAGGTCTAAGCCCTGAGGGGTTCTGAACTGGGAGACGGTGCAGGCAGGGCTGAGGGACCCCCACCCCCTCGCCACCCCCCTCTTTCCCTGCCCCGAGTGCATGAATTTTGTGTACTGGGCCTCTAGTCTGCAAATAATGACACTTTTACTTCTTCCTTTCCAACTTAGATGCGTTTATTTCTTTTCCTTGTCTGATTGGTGTGACAAGGACTTAAAAGTGGTGAAAGTGGACATCCTTTTCTTATTCCGGATCTTAAACTGCTCTTAGTTTTTCTCTGTTGAGGTTTTCGCCTGTTGTTGTTAGCTGTGGGTTTATCATATATGGCTATTATTAAGTTGAGGTGTGCTTCCTCTATTCCCGCTTTGCTGAGAGTTTTTATCATAAATGGGTGCTGGATGTTGTGAAATGCTTTTTTTGTACCTATTAATAGGATCATGTGGTTTTTACCCTTCATTTTGTTTGTGGAGTATCACATTTATTGATTTGTGGATATTGAACCAACCTTTCATTCCAGGAATAAATCCCACTTGATCATGGTGTATAATCTTTTTAATGTATTGCTTTGTATCCTTAGGTGCTTCTACACTGGGTGCATAAATGTTTACAAGGGTTGTATCCTCTGTTTGGATTGATCCCATTATGATTTTGAAGTGTTCTTTGTTTTTTGTTATAGCCTTTATTTTAAAGTCTATTTTGTCACATGGCTACCCAATTTTTTTTCCTTTCCATTTGCATAAAATATTTCTCTCTCCCTTTACTTTCAGGCTGTGTGTGTCTTTTGATCTGAAGTGGGTCTCTTGTAGGTAGCATATTGTATTTTTATCCATTCAGCCACCCTATGTCTTTTGTTTCTGTTTTTAAAAATATATATTTTATTGATTTTTTTTACAGAGAGGAAGGGAGAAGGATAGAGAGTTAGAAACATTGATGAGAGAGAAACATTGATCAGCTGCCTCCTGCACACCCCCCATCGGGGATGTGCCCACAACCAAGGTACATGCCCCTGACTGGAATTGAACCCCGGACCCCACAGTCCACAGGCCGACACTCCATCCACTAAGCCAAACCAGCGAGGGCTCTGCTGGCACTTCTGACCCTAGTGAGCTGCCCTGCCCCTGGCCTCTCCAGCCCTTGCCCTAAAGCTAGTCAGTTCAGCTCCTCCCAGATGTGCCTGGTGCTTTTCTAGCTGTTGCCCCAGCACTGGAGCTCAGAGCGAGTGAATCTGTGAGTAAGTTTGTGAGCAGGCCCTTTAAAAAGTTGCCTGGGACTCCAGCCACCCTATCCCTGCTGGTTTTCACAGCCAGAAGTTACAGGGACTTCTCTTCCTGGCACTGGAACCCGGGGCTGGGATCCTGGTGTGGTTCTAGAACCCCTTGCTCCTCAGGGAGCCCTCCACAGCTGCGAGAGCTCTCCTGTTTCTTAACCCCCACATGTGGGTGTGGGACCAGCCCATTCTTCAGCTCCACCCCTTCCATCAGTCTCCACATGGCTGCTGCTTTCTGTCCTTAGTTGTAGGGGTCCCGTTCAGCTCGTCTTTGTGCGGTCCTCAATAGAATGTTTAATTTTTTTAAAATATATATTTTATTGATTTTTTACAGAGAGGAGGGGAGAGCGATAGAGAGTTAGAAACATCGATGAGAGAGAAACATCGATCAGCTGCCTCTTGCACGCCCCCTACTGGGGATGTGCCCGCAACCAAGGTACATGCCCTTGACCGGAATCGAACCCGGGACCCTTGAGTCCGCAGGCCGACGCTCTATCCGCTGAGCCAAACCGGTCAGGGCAGAATGTTTCATTTTTGAGAAACTGCTGAACTGACTTTCAAAGGGGCTGCACCATCTTGCATCCCCAGGAGCAGTAAATGGTCTCCTGTTGCCCCGCCTCCTTCCCAGCGTTTGTTGTCAGTGTTCTGGGTTTTGGGCGCTCTAATCCGTGTGTCCTGTTGTTTTCGTTTGCATTTCCCTGATGACATATGTTGGTGGAGTAACATGTACTTACTTGCCATCTGTATATCTACTTTGGTCAGATGTCTGTGAAGATGTTTAGCCCATTTTTTTAATCAGTTTTTTTTTTTCTTCTTACTGTTGAGTGTTAGGAGTTCTTTGTATATTTTGGGTAACAGTCCTTTATCAGATGCGTCTTTTGCAAGTGTATTCTCCCAGTCTCTGGCCTGACTTCTGATTCCCTTGATACTGCCTTTGACAGAGCAGAAGTTTTTAATTTGAAAGACATCCAGCTTAGCCATTATTTCTGTTATGTATCATGTCTGTTGTATCTAAAAAGTCATTAGCATACCCAAGGTCATCTAGGTTTTCACCTAGGATTTTGGTAGTTTTGTTTTATATTTAGCTCTGTGATCCACTTAGAGTTTATTTTTGTGATGGGTGTGAGGTTTTTGTGTCTAGATTCATTCTTTTGCATGTGGATGTCCAGTTGTTCCAGTACCATTTGTTGATGAGACTGACTTTGCTCCATTCTATTGTCTTTGCTCCTTTGTCAGTGGTCAGTGAGTCTATTTCTGGGCCCTCCATTCTGTTCTGTTGATTTATTCAAATATTCTTTTGCCAACACCACACTTAGACATCATTAATAAACTCACAGCATAAGTCAGCTTTGCTTCAGGCTCTGTGGTATGACCTCACTGCGGTTTGTTCTGAATGTTGGGTCCAGTAGGAGGAGGTTGGATCTCTAGGACTTGCGAACGGGCTGCTGCTGTGCTCTCGAACTGCCTGCCGAACTGGTTTTAGTATTATTTTTTAAATTCCCAGCCTCTGCAGACCATTACTTTTGCAAAATATAATAAAATGACTTATCAGAAAAATGGGCCTTATGGTCACAGCAAAGTAAACCACATGTTTGAGTGCTCAGCTTCCGGACTGACCTTGTGGCAGGTGCTAAGTGGAGCCCACTTTGGTTGCTCTGCTCTGCACAGTGGGCTCAGATGGGAGAGATGCTGGTCTGTCTGCCCAGAGCTGCTTGTGAGAACAGGAGTGAGGCTGGGCCGGGCCTCCCACTGGTCCAGGGAGTTGGGTTGTCAGGAGAGGCTTCTTCCCGTCCCCATAGGGTCAGACCCCTGTCACCTGGAGCCAGTGTGCCCTTGCAGAGGCCTCTTCTCTCAGCCCGCCCCTCATGCTGACCCCGCCTCCCTCACTTAACGGCAGGAGTGGACTGAGGAGCAGTGGCCGGGGCCCTGGGAAGGGGCTTTAAGAGCGGACTTGGAGGGCTGAGGCTGGAGCAAGGTCTGCTGCTCTCAGTGGGTGTGAACACCATTTCCCAGGCAGGCAGGACAAGGGTGTGAGTGGTGGTGAGGATACTGGCATGGACCCTGGAGCAAGCCGCAGAGCCTGGGACCACAGGATGGAGGGCATTCGAATCTCTGAATCTTGGCATCGTGGGCTTTCAGAAGTGGAAGGGGCATCAGGGGTCACCTCATTGTCCAACCCAAGTTGTTCACCTGCTCCTCCTCCCCTGCCCCTGGCCCAGACTCGGGCTGCAAGTGTCTCTTCTGCCTTTAAGCCTGGGGTGGGGGGCTCTGGGTCGCGAGGACAGGCCCCTCGGGTGCCCTTGGCTTACCCGGTGCTCCTGCTTTGTTTGGAAGCTTCAGACACTGTGTGCTCCGTTTGACTGAGAACAACTCACAGCCCTTGATGACCAAGCTGCAGTGGCTCTTCGCCTTCCTGGAGCACAGCCAGGTGAGGGCAGGGGGAGCGGGGGCGTGGCGGAGAGGAGGCTCCCTCTGACACCCCTCCCTTCCCCTAGACCTCCCTGCATCTGGCTATGAGCCCCCACTTCCTGGTGAAGGAGGCCCAGTCCGGGGTGGCCTGTGTTCAGGGCCAAAGCCCCTGGAGTGTTCAGCACCCTCACCTGACAGGAGAGAGGTGCCTCCTTCAGGCCTGCTCTGTGCTGGGGGCCCAGCAGCGCATCCTCCCGTCCGCGGTTCCGTCATGCTCAGGGTTGTTTGTCATCTGCTGCCCTGTTTGAGCGCTCACATTGCCGGGGACCCTGAGGACCGTATTTATTTTGTCCGCTGTCTCTTGCCCTCACGGACCAGGCGTCCTGCAAGGCCTGTGTGGGGGCGGGGAGATGAGTGAGCAACAGTCCTCCCTCAGGGAGCTCCTGGTGGGGGTGGGGGTGGGCCGGGGACAGGAACCTGCAGGCAGCAGTGGCAGTACCTGGACAGAGGGCTCATGGAGACTGGGACTCCAGCTAAGCTTTCCACAGGTGTGCTGGGCAGGGGCCATGGCAGTGGGAAGGGGCCATGGCAGTGGGAAGGGGCCCGGAGAGGAAGTCTGAGGAGTCTCAGGGAAGAGCAGATGCCTGGAGGATTGCTCCTGCCTGTGAAGCTGACGCCCTGCTCCAGGCTGTGTGGACTTGGTGGGAGGGAATGGGCCGGGGATGGAGGAGGAGGGGAGGCCTTCGGTGAGGAGGCCGGGAAGTGGGGGGAACAGAGTCCCCAGTTGCTGCTGCTCCTGACCCTGCCTTTCCCTACCTCGGTCCCAGCGGCCTGCCATTTCCCCCGAGAACTTCCTCTCTGCGTCCTGGACACCCTGGTTCAGCCCCGGCGCCCAGCAGGACTGCTCGGAGTACCTGAAGTACCTGCTGGATCGGTGAGGGGGCTAGGCCTGGGGGAGCCCGCCCCTCCACGCTGCATTGCACGTTGGAAGGGTCTGAGAAGTGTGCCTGAGTGGGGACTGGGGCTGTGTGACGGGAGCTTGGGAGACGCTGACCTGAACCGTGACCTGGGAGTGGTGTGCGTGTATACCACGGCACTGCGCTCGCCTGAGTGTGCACGTGTGTGTTCGTCACAGGTCTTGGGGGTGTGTGCACATACATACATGTGTAGCAGGTTTGTGCGCCTGTGTGCAGTAAATGCACAGCGTGCGTGCCTGGCTTGTGAGTGCATGGATGCCATTTGGCACATGTAGGTATAGTCCCTGTGCAGACTCCTGCATGTGCATATGTCTGACTGTGTGGCCAGCTGAGTAGGGTAGAGGCATGAATTGGGCCAGTGCGCTGGGAATGGACCGTGTGTGAATGGAGGCTCTGCTCTCTGCTCCAGGCTGCACGAAGAAGAGAAGACGGGGACCAGGATTTGCCAGAAGCTCAAGCAGTCCAGCTCGCCGTCCCCACCAGAGGAGCCCCCTGGGCCAAGCTCCACCTCGGTGGAGAAGATGTTCGGGGGCAAGATCGTGACTCGGATATGCTGTCTCCGCTGCCTCAACGTCTCCTCCAGGGAGGAGGCCTTCACGGACCTCTCCCTGGCCTTTCCCCCACCCGAGCGCTGTCGCCACCGCCGCCTGGGCTCGGTGGTGCTGCCTGCGGAGGGCGTGGGAGCCCCCGAGTCTCCCCCACCGTCCCCAGTTCAGGTCCAAGGCAGGGCGGGTCCTCAGAGGCAGAGGAAACACTGCATCACAGGGGCTGTCCCCCCAACCATCCTGGACATGGCAGGCCTGGGCTCCCAGGGACCGGGGGAGCGGAGCCAGGAGAAGGTGGAGGAAGAGGAGGAGGAGAAAGGAATGGAGGAGGAGGTGCGAAGGGAGAAGGAGGAAGGAAGGACTAAAGAGGAGGAGGAAGAGGACGGGGAGAAAGTGGTAGGAGAGGAGAAGAAGGTGGAGAAGCGGGAGAATGACAGCGCCGGCCCGGGCCCAGGGACCCCCGGGGCCGCCCCCTCCGGGGAGGGCTCCCGCTCCGTCCTGGACCTGGTCAACTACTTCCTGTCCCCCGAGAGGCTGGAGGAGGAGAACCGCTACTACTGCGAGTCGTGCGCCTCGCTGCAGGAGGCCGAGAAGGTGGTGGAGCTGAGCCAGGGCCCGCGCTACCTCATCCTGACGCTGCTGCGCTTCTCCTTCGACCTGCGCACCATGCGGCGCCGCAAGATCCTGGAAGACGTGGCCGTGCCCCTGCTGCTCCGCCTGCCGCTGGCCGGGGGCCGGGCCCAGGCCTACGACCTGTGCAGCGTCGTGGTGCACTCCGGAGTGTCCTCCGAGAGCGGTCACTACTACTGCTACGCCCGCGAGGGCGCCGCCCGGCCGGCCCCTGCCCTGGGAGCCGCGGACAGGCCCGAGCCCGAGCACCAGTGGTACCTGTTCAACGACACTCGGGTGTCCTTCTCCTCCTTCGAGTCTGTCAGCAACATCACCTCCTTCTTCCCCAAGGACACGGCCTATGTGCTCTTTTACCGGCAGCGGCCTGGGGAGGGCCCCGAGGCTGAGCCAGGCTCCCCCAGAGTCCGGACAGAGCCCGCCCTGCACAAGGACCTGATGGAAGCCATTTCCAGGGATAACATCCTGTTCCTGCAGGTGAGCAGGGCCCCATCCGAGGCCTGGGCTCCTGGTGGAGGGCTTCCCAGCAGCACCCGGCCCAGAGTTACTGCTCCTCTGAGTTTCTCCCTTCCTCCCTTTGCCCTTCACCCACCACTTAGTGCTGGGACAGATAGGGGACCGGACAGACACAGCCCTCACTTCAGGGGGACAGACACCGAGTATCACTGGGTATTTATTCAGGGTTGTAAGTGCCGATGGAGCAGTGTGGGCTCTGTGAGCGGACAGAGTGCCTCTGGGCACCCAGGGGCCTCCCTACCCAGCGAGCCGCCTCCGTCTACTCTTTGATGTCAAGGTTGGTGTCAAAATACTTTGCAACTGGAACACCAGGGCTCTGATTAACAACTGCAGTGGCCACCTGGGACTCCGGACAGCAGCGCCTGGAGTCCGAGTGTGTGGGGGAAGGTGGCACCCGGGGCCACTTGTACATTCCCACCAGCTGCCCAGCGAGGCCGGCCTCCGTTCAGCAGGACGCAGAGCTCGGACACAGGAGAGTCCGTGCCCAGTGCCTGAGGCAGTGAGCTGGACAATGGTGCCAGGAAGCCGTCGGAGGGTCCCTGTGTGTGTGACGTGACCCCTGAAGTCCCTGGGCCTCCTGGTGTCGCATCAGGCCCTTAGCGACTGTCAGTCTAGTTAGTCTGAATGAGTTCCTTTGCTCCAAGGGCTGGGTTTTGTTGGGAGCAGGAAGAATGAGCTGGAAGCCTCGGTGTAGATGGAGTAAGGACGGGTCCCTCCTCCTGTCTGCCCACGGGGCTGAGCGCCTCTAGGGCAGAAGCGTGGCTCCTCTGGGCCTGGGGGGACATGGGCAGGGAGTGAAGGAGGACTTGCTTCTGAGCCTGAGTTTTGCGCTTCCTCCCCCTTTCCCCTGTGTTCCAGGAGCAGGAGAAGGAGGCACGGAGCAGGGCGGCCCACGTCTCCGCACTCCCCGGGTCCCCGTGCTGGGGCAGGGGCTTCGACGAAGACAAGGATGAGGATGACGGCTCTCCTGGGGGCTGCAGCCCTGCTGGTGGCAGTGGTGGTGATTTCCACAGACTGGTCTTCTAATGGGAGCCTCCCCTGTTCCTGCCTGTGGGGGCGCCAGCCTCAGGGGAGGCCTTGACCCCTTTCTTCTGGGAGGCCCAGGGCAGGGGGGCCTGAGAGGGGCCATGGAGGCAGGTCCAGTCCTAAAGGCAGGCCCTTCCGAGGGCTAGAAAGGTGGAGAGGGAGCTGCTGGGACACAGGGACTGAGGTGGAGAGGTGAGACCCAAGCCCCTTAAACTTGGGCTCGGGCCCCGACACTGGGCTCGACCCCATTAGGATTTTACTGGTGTCCTGGCCAACTTAAGCACCTTAGATGGACACTCTGGCCTTGTCCCCTGCAGACCCCCGACAGGGCCGAACCTCACAGCGCCAGTGTTTGCCAGCCAGTAGCCTTGCCCTTCTAGCTCCTTGTAGATGGTCCTGTTGTTGGACAGTACAGCGAGCAGAGCAGGAGCCAGGCCCTGGCACGGAGCGGGGCTGCGTCCCACCTGCAACTGTCCGGCTCTCTGAGGGGTTCACTGGTAACGTGTGGGTGTCTGCGCTTCCCTGAGCGAGGGGAGGTGGGAAGCAGCCTGGCTCAGGATCAGAGACTGTCTGCCCTGACCAGCATGAGGACAGCCCCCGCAGTGGGAAACCCTCCCCTCCCTAGCCTGCCTCAGTGCCTGAGATGCCACTGTGGGCATCCCCTCTGGGTGAGATGGAGAATCCTTATTTACTGCCAATGTGTCTGTTTCTCACGGAGCCACTGTCTGTCCGGGAAAGCCGGCTGGCTCAGCTCCTGCTCAGTGGCAGAGAGAGCGCCCTGGCCTGGGGGCTGGTGGGAGGGCCTGGCGGGGAGGAGATACTGACCTCAGGTGCCCTGACACGGCTGTACCCCTTCTCCATGGAGAGCAGAGACCCAGGGTCTCAAACAGGAATAAAATGGGTTCTCTGAAGCCTTTGAAGATGTCTTCCTTCCCACCCTTTGCCTGTGATGTCGCGTGTCTAGGCAGTAAGGAGGGTCCCCCGCTCGCTGACTTGTCAGGCATCCCGCGTGGGGTGGCAGCACCTGCAGGGAAGTGCTCTGTGAACAGGTGAGGACGGGAGGCAGAGGCGGGCGCTGCAGAGGGAAGGAAGAATGCCCGGTATCCTGAGGAGCGGGAGCCCTTTGCCTTTGGAGGGGTGGTGGGTGCACAGGCCAGGGGCGGCCCGATGCGGTGTTGACAGGGGCCTATCGGGTGGGGCTGCAGCCCAGTAGCTGGGGATTTTCAGACCCCAGGAACTCTGGCCTGTCCATCAGTAGCTCGCGCTGATACCATGTTCCTTCTTCCTCCCATCTGAGCTCTGCGGGGCGGTGGCCTCCCCTGGCTGGATGTGGGCCCAGGCCAGGAAGAAAGCCGGGAGGCAGGCCTTCCCTAGATGCCATCCCACCTGAGGGGCTGGGGAGGCACACAGAGCCCTCATGTGGAGGCCCCTTTCCCACAGCCCTGCCTGTCCCCTTTGGGAGAACAAACCAAGTGGGAAGTGGCAGCCAGTGGTGTGGCCAGGGCTTGGTTTCAAGGCCTCCTGCTTGTGCTGTAGGTGGAGGAGTTGCGTTTGGGCCCAAGTGTCATAGACCCTCAAATGTCCGCTGCAGGGCCCAGCAAAAGCGGGCCGAGAGTCTGTTGGCGCCAAGTCACACATTCGTTGTTCAGTCCCGGGGCAGGGTGCCTTCTAAGAAAGATGAATTGGCGGAGGTCACTGCAGTTCCCATTTTACACACCAGGAGGACGGATTCTGAGGTAAGGAGGGTTCATTCTCGCTTCTTGCCAAGAAAAGTGCCCAAGTTTCTCGCCAAGGAGCAGTTACTTTCTGCTAAAATGAAAGCTGGCCCAGAGCCTTTCCAGGACCCCGAGAAAGCATGTTCTCATCGAGCA
This sequence comes from Myotis daubentonii, assembly GCF_963259705.1. Lineage (NCBI taxonomy): Eukaryota > Metazoa > Chordata > Mammalia > Chiroptera > Vespertilionidae > Myotis > Myotis daubentonii. The sequence goes on along the minus strand of NC_081848.1, from coordinate 38,414,423 downwards.
TGTGTTCACGCTGACACACGACTCACAGGCTGGCCTGGTCCACCCTAGCCCCTCCCACAGGCAGACACGGCAGCCCACGCTGGTTGCTTCCGTTGGACTTTATTGTTGTCCTGCTCCAACACCACAGTAAAAAGCGACCTGCACGTGTCAGGCCTGTACCATGTGTCACCACAGCAAAAATGACCCACACAAACCCATGCCCGCCCCACCCCAGACCTACTCACAGGATAAATATGTTACAATTTTTTTGTTTTTAAAAAAGAAAACAGAATAAATTAATAACTTAAGTGATTAGGCACCAACAGTGATTTGAAAAATTAAATGTCAATTTTAAATGGTAACGGGGCAAGAACCCAAGCCTGCGCTTCTCCTAGCCTATCTCTGTTCCTGACAAACAGCAACAATTCCGTGTGAAGGATTCTAAACTTCAAGACATGTAACCAACACACACACACACACACACACACACACACACACACACCCCCCACCGTATAGCACGTGACGGCCTGACTCTCCAGTGGGACCCCCCTCAAGGCGGCCGACCTGGCCCCAAAGAGCTTGGGGTCCCAGGATGACGGCCTGTAGGCGGGGCTTTAAGCTCCTGTGGTCAGCTCATCCCCCACACTCTGCAGAGGGAGGCCCAGAGAGAGGCAGGACACACTGCGCTCTGCTTCCAGAGCTCGTCAAAGGGTGCGGCAGGGTGGGGGTGAGGGGCCTGGCCTCGTGGGGGCTGAGGCCTTAACCCCATGGCAGGTAGGGGGCAAAGGGCAGACTGGGGTGGAGCCTGTGCTCCAATCACTGCAGAATGGCTGTGCTTCTGTCCTACGAATGGGGCAAGTTTGAGTGGTTTCAGATGGAGAGGTTACCAAACTCAACCAGGGAAGAGACTGGGTTAACTGGCTCATGTTTGGGTGTTGCCCATCCCTAGTGATCCAGACCCTTGAGAGAGGCCACAGGGAAGGGAGTTCTCCCTTAAAACAGCTGAGCTTCCGCCCTATCAGGGGCCTCAGAGACCTAATCTAACCACCCATTTCATAGACGGGCAAACCAAGGTCAGAGGGAGCGACATCTCCCTGTAGCAACCTCTCCCTCTTGTCTCAGTTCCTGCTCTGCCGTGTGTAACCTGGCAGAGGTGGAGCTGGAGGTGGGGGAGGGCGCCCCAGGCAGGAATCCTGTGTTAAAGGGGCTGAGACAGCAACCCTAGTCCTGCCAGGCCACCAGGAGAGGAAAGGGGAGCTTTGACCCAAGAGGCCAAAGGACCAGTTTCTTAAACTGAGCCGACAGGTATGTGCTAAACACCCGGTAGTGTGGGGCTTGTGAGCCAGTGTCCTCTTCCCTTGTACTTCCTTCCATCTCTACCCTGAGAGTTTGGGAGTTACAGGAACCAAGAACTGAAGGGAGGGCTCCTTGCAGATTAGATCTGAACACAGTCTCTGAAGACGCCAGCCAGTCCACATCATGGCACATCCAGAAAATACTGACATTAGGGCACCCACACCTGGGCCTACCTGTAGCCTGCTGGGCACAGGGGTGGTGCCATTAAAAGCTCCCCTCCTAGGGACACAGTCAGGGCTGGATAGAGGGAACGGCACACCTGCTCATGGTAGGCCGTGGCCACCACTGCCCTTTCCCCTGCGGGAACACGGAGCCAGGGACCCGTACTCCCAAAGGTCTTCTGTTCCCAAAGCACAAGGCTCGCCAAGCCTTTTCCTCCACTTAAAAATCTGACCCATCTTCTTCTGAGCCCCATCTCGGGCACCTCCTTTCCCTAGAAGCCACCTTGTCTGATCTCAGCCCCTTCCCACGCCTGCCCTGGCACCCACCTCCCGGAGCAGCCTCGCTTCCTCACTCATGTTCCAGCCACTTCGGGATGGCTGTGTTTCGTCCTAGGAAGGGGGCAGCAGCATTTTCAGTCTCTCACGGCCATTACCAATACCTTGTGTCCTCAGTGCCTGTCCCAGAGCCTGGTCCCAGCAGCCATTAATACATGTGCTGGGTGATGATACGGGAGGAGGGGCTACTGTGGAGAAAGTAATTTCTCCAGGATGTGACTTCTTAGGGAGTGGTCAGGCCCTGGGCTGGTGAGGGGTGTATACACACACTCACAGAAACTGAAAGAGCGGTAGCCACCTCCATTCAGTATAGTGGGAAGTCATCTTTGTTGGGATGGTCTACTTCCCAGGGCAGGATCAAACATCTCGTCTTCCCAGTTCCCTCTGAAACTAGAAAATTTGGCCAAGAACTTTAAACGTAATATTCAGATCCCCCCTGGCCCTGGCTCAGGAGAAAGTGGCTGAGGTGAAGCCCCCCTCCTGTCCCTGCAGCCAGGTTAGAGTCCAACGTGGCACCTGGGCTGTGAGGGTTCAACATAGTGTGAGAGGAGCTGAGAAACACTCAGCTGGCACCAGGCCCTGGCCCGAATCCCGCGTCATCCTCCAGGCTCTGCCCTGCTCGCTCCTTTGCACTGCTTTCCCCATCATCCATGACTGCTGGGAACTGACACTACGCACACCACTCCCCTCACATGACATCTCTCCTTCACTTTCTGTCCATCCCGATCCCCACAGCACTGCCTCGGCCATTCCACTGGGCCCTTTCGGTATATTTGCTATGCTGTCCCCACAAGGCCTTCACTCCTGCCTCTCATCCATCAGTCACCTGCACCCCTTGCACTGCTCATCTTGCAGAAACTTGCTGCCCGTCCCCCCTGTGTCCATGCACTGCCTTCTGCCCAGCCCACTGCTGTCCCAGGGTCGTCCCTCAGGCCCTGCATCACCTCCAGTGCCCCCCAGGCTCCCTCTCTCCCCTACCCCATACCATCCAGCCCCGCCCAAGCCCTCTCTCACGTGGTACCCTCAGGTGGCAGGAACTTGAGGAGGTCCTGGGGAAGCTCCCAGGGCCGGCCCCTGAGGATCAAGCTGTGTCCTTGTCTCTCCATCTCCTGGGCTATGGCCCTTTCCTTGTTCTTGTTGCCCTTCATCCTCAGTTTTTCCTTCCTTTTGTCCTCATTCTTCTGCCCCTTCACCTGCAACAGGTGCACTGCCACTTGGCTGAAAGTGGGGAGGGGGCAGTGCAGCTGGGGATCTAAGTCCTTTGTGCCCAGAGACCACCTCTAACCTTCCCTCCCAACTCCTCCACTTTTTGGTGGCCTTGCCTCTCCCCTGCTGAGACAGAAAGGGATAACGTCCAGGTCCCCTTTGGTCTGCTGGTCCTCGTCGTCCTGGTCAGTGAGACGATGGGCTTTTCCGGGACTGGAGGAGGCAGCCCGGAGGCGGCGGCAGGGGCTGGGAAGGAGGTGAGGTGTGGGGTCCAGCTCCGGGCCCCGGCTCTTCCCTCCACACATCTGGAAGGTACTCAGGTCTCAAGGGCAGGAAGTGGCTGAAGGATGCTTTTGGCAAGCGCCCTAACTAAGGTGAATGGAGGCATGGCCATCACTGGTAAAAACCAGAGGTGGGCCTGCGGGGTGGAGGCGGTGCCTCCGTCAGGCCCTACCTCCCAGGAAAGGCTCAGGGTCCCTGACCCCAGTGCTTTGAAGCCAAGGGTGGCCAAGTAGAGGGGAGGTTGGAAGGGGCAACAGGAGAGGAGAGAGGGGAGATGGGGAGGAGCCAGCTTCAGTGCCTGGGCCCCTCTCCAGGCTTGGCAGCCCCATCACAGCTTGGCACCCTTGGAAGGCTCCGAGGACTGCCGCACGTCTGTCCACTCCTGCATGGTGCTCTGCAGGGCCTGGGTCTTCTCCTTGTCCACTTGGACGTAGTCCACCTTCTCGTCGGAAGTGACAGACGATGTGGACGGCTGAGGGCAGAGCGGGGAGTAGAAGGGCTGTGAGTCCCCATGAGGGGGCTGGCGGGGAGCCCCAGGACGCTGTCCCGGGAGAGGAGGTGGGCCTCGCTGGCCGCTCAGACTGGCCGTAGGAGTCTTGTCCTTTTCTGAAAGTGGCCTTTAGAGCCTCCACTCCACACGGCATCATCCCTCCAGCCCCAAGGGGGACCCAGGCCCACAGCTCTGTCCCCACCCACCTCGTGACCACTCCTCCAGGGGAGGGTATGTGCTGGGTGCCAAGCAGCACCAGCCACAGGCCTCTGTGTATCCCTGCGGGGGACCTGAGCTGAGGCCAGTGCCTGCGCTGCCTCTAGACTGCGCAGATCTGTACGTCCTGTGGAGGTGGCCTAGGCCCAGAGTCTCCTCAGGCCACTGCGTCAAGAGCAGGGCTCTGGGACCCACCAGGCAGTGAGCTCTGCTCAGAGAGCTTGGGGCCAGGACATAGGAGTCCCGGGTCTGTCGCTCATTCACTCTGTGCTTCTGTTTGCCCCTCTGCACAGGGAATGGCCTGGCTGGCCAGGTGCCTGGGCCCAGGTACCTGTGAGCTGAGGGGGGGACGGGTGTGTGTGTGTGTATGTGAGCCCTGTAAGACCCGGACGAAAGCACAGTCAAGCAGCAAGAGGGGAGTGCTGCCGTTTGGGGCGTAGGCACCCCACCACAGCCCTGGCCCCCTCCCAGCCCCGCCCAGGCACCTTGCGGTGGGGGCTTGGAGAGCTTGGCTGGAAGTCCAGGGCCAGGTAGTCGACGCTGCCGGTGCTCTTCTTCGGGGCTGGACTGCTGGTGCCGCTGGGAATGGGCGAGGCAGACACTGGGTATTGCTGTCACAGGGAGGAAAGTCCTGTTAGTACGTTTGGGAACTGGCCTAAGCCCCCACCGGAAAGCTCGCCTCTGGGAGCTGGAGCTGCTGGCACCCCTGGAGGCGCGCACTGGGCCAGGGCCTGGCGCGTGCTCACTTAAAACCTGATGGCAACCCTGATTTTTTTAAAACAAAGACAAAACTGGTTCAGAGCCGTGGCGTGGCCTGTGGTTGCACAGCTGCTGAGCAGGGGCGGGAACCAGGTCTGTGCTGGCTCCCAAACCTGTACTCCTCCCGCTGAGCCGTCCTTCCCTCCAGGCCGGCTCCCCCGTGCAGGCTCCCCCACAGCCCAGCCCTCGCCTGCTGACCCCGTGACGGGAGCCCGTTCCCTTTGTGTACTGGACGCTGGGAAGTCTTTTGCAGCAAATCTGCTTCTCTGAAACCCCCACCCATGGCCTACAGCAGCGTGCTCCCCCAGCTCCTCAGAGATCTCCACAAGGGGCCCCGCCCCCTCAGCAGCCCCTCAGGGACTGCCGGAGGGTCCTGTCTCTGTCCAGGCCCCAGGGAAACTGCCCAGGATTTTCGCGAAGCCCCATGCTAGCGAGAAGGGCGATCGTCCTCTGCTCTGTCTGTCTGCCCCCTGGTTGGCTGGTTCATGTGCAGCAACCACCCTATTCTGTGCAGTCGTCCTCTCTTCCCCGCCATCTCGGAGGCCCTGTGCCACGCTGCCTGTGTCTATCCTCCAGAGTCCTTCCATGCGCGCCTCCCCTCTGCACACATGCTCATGGCCCTGAGCACAACAGCGTAAGGGAGTGAAGGGCAGGTCTTTACCTTTGAAAGGCTTTTAACAGGATAGAAGAAGGAGTTAACTTTGAAGGTGCTCCTGCCACCAGTGCTTATTCCGAAAACCTGTCTAGTCACTTGGTCTGCTAACCCTTTTGGGGCTCCCTCCTTCCCACAGGAAAAGTCCAGTCCCCCCAAGATGTCATTGGGGGTCCTCCACCTTTCCCAGCCTGCCCTGCAGCCGCACTCTCCACACCACCTGTGTCATCACAACAGAGGCAGGCCTCCTCTGCCCCTATGACTGCGGTCTCTTTGCGGGTAGGGACCCTGTCTTCATCGCCTCATGTGGCTCAAGAAAGATTTGCAGCAGCAAACAAAATAGCAAGTGAAGTGGGATCCCTGGGCGGAGTGAGTGGAGTGGGGAGTGAGCCTTGGGCCCAGGGGACTCACCATAGAGACGTAGTTCTCCTCACTGTCTCCTGAGTCCGTGCTGGTGATGCTCTGGGTGGAGGTGGGGCGGCAGTACTGGGAGGAGCTGGAGCTGAAGCTGTGGCTGTGGTGGGGGGGAAGGCAAAGGGTAAACCGGGGAGTTCCAGCCTCCACAGGGCCCCCAACCCTCACCCACCCCAACCTCTGCCCTCAGAGCTCCACGCATCACTACCAGGTGAGGAGCTGATTCAGGGTGGGTACAACTGTTCCCCCTTCACAGGAGGAGCCGAGCTCCCAGAGACATAGGGAGTGCCGAGCTACTGACGGCATTATCATCGGGCTGCAGCTTTCCTGACTCCCAGCCTGGCCACCGGTCCCCTCACCAACCCGGACGGCTCTGGGCCACCCTCCCACGTCCAGAAAGACACTCACATGGCCCTCGACCAAGACTTGGTGACAGGGGACTTGAAGGGGAGCTCATCGATGACTGTGTTGCTCCGCAGGTCGAGTGGGGTTGGCTTCACTGGAGCAGGAAGGAAAGTTGTGTTATCGGCCGTGAATGATGGTGTCACACTTACATGTGACACACAGGGTGAGTGTGAGTGCCCTCAGATTCATCCTGGTCTCACAGAGGGACACAGGCTGAGCGGCGATGTGCTCGAAGTCTGTCTTCAGATGCCAAAGTACAGATTTTTTTGCATTGTGTCTACAGGAATCATATTTTCTGAATCTAAAGCGAGGACAGAGGGTCTGACAACAGGTTGCTCTCCCCAGATCTGTGACCATGTAGGGAAATGAGGGAGGACGCTTATATGGGAGAATGCCGGCATGACCACCTCTGACCCTAAAGTGGAGGGAGATGAAGGCCACAGCCTTGCAGACTTCCATTCAAATGCTAAGACCTGAATTCCCAGGTGACCAGACCCACTGGGCTCATCTCCACCAGAGGTGACTCGACTTCTCCCTCTAGTCCCTGCCACGGATCCAAGGCTGGTGCCTGAGGTGGGAGCAGTGGGAACCCCAGCATGTCCTGGTCCAGAGGCCGGGAACACAGAGCCAACTTCACTGAGCACCTGCTGTGGACCAGAGTCAACCTCCGGGATGCTTCCTGTTGAACAACCCCGGAGGCAGGAATTACTCTTCCCACTTCACAGATAAGGAAACTGAGGCTCAGAGAACTTAAAGGATTTGCCCAAAGACACACCTAGGAAGTCTTGGATAAGGATTCCAACCCCCATTTACCTGGTTTGAATGCTCACACCTTTCTATTACGGCAGAGTGGACCTTTTAATAGACTGCTTTGCCCGTTCCACTCTACCCAGATCTAAACTGTTCCAAGTTACCCTTGCACAACATTTTATGCACAAGGAGGAACTTTCAGATGTAGCTATGCCCCTCAATTCCTCTGGGAGGTACGTATTATATCAGTGATGGCGAACCTATAACACGCGTGTCAGAGGTGACACGCGAACTCATTTTTTTGGTTGATTTTTTCTTTGTTAAATGGCATTTAAATACATAAAATAAATATCAAAATATAAGTCTTTGTTTTACTATGGTTGCAAATATCAAAACATTTCTATATGTGACACGGCACCAGAGTTAAGTTAGGGTTTTTCAAAATGCTGACACGCCGAGCTCAGAAGGTTCGCCATCACTGCCTTATATTCTCCTTTTCACAAATGAAGAAACAAGGCTCAGACACAGAATGATTTGTCTCTACTCACACGTCAGCAGGTGGCAGAGCTGAAACCTGAATGTGGCTTGTCCTGAGCCTGGCGCCCCCCCCCCCCCCCCCCTGCAGCTCTGGACACCAGGCTTCTCCCTCAACCAGTCCCTAAGGTGCCAGACCACTGGGATGCATTTGCAGGGTTGGTGCATGTGTGTGAGACTTTGGGGCGTTAAAAAGTGCAGCACCCACTTGATTGCTAAATGGATGCAAACAGCCCCTGGCCATTGTCCAGAGACGGGACCAGGAAAGATTGGACTTACCTTTGCGGTCAGGTTTGAGGTTGCGGTTGACAGGGGGTGGCTGGATCTCACTCCCCCGGCTGGAGCCTCGATGCATAGAAAGGGCTGTTGCAGGGTAGCTGAGGGGGTCAAAGAGATGGGGTCCTGGGCTCATGGGGATGTAGACGCTCTGGGAGTTGTCACCTGCTCGCTCCAAGGCCAGCAGAGTGGAGGAGCCGGGATTCATGGGCACGTAGTTGTCTTCGGAATTGGTGCTGTCTGATCGGCCTATGAGTGTTTTCCCCGGCTAGGAAGGAGAGTGAAAGAAATACAGCATCACTGGCAAGGAGAAACCACAGCGGTGAGGACCTGTGCACCAGGGAGGAAAAGGCACGACCAGTGAGGTGCGCCGTGAAGCTATAAGGCAGACCCCGGGAAACCAGAGAAAGAGTGGGCAACAGAAGTCCCCCTGTGGGAACCTTTTAGCTCTCGGGCTCCCTTGGGGATTCCTTGTAATTTCTGATAAATGTTTAGCATGAAATCTCCTTAGTGGCTGGGCCCATGAGGCTTTCCATCTGCCCCAGGCAGAGGGCAGCACAGGCCATGGCTGCACTGGTTAGTTCAGGACCTCCCTCCACGTCAGTGTGGACTCACCATTGGGAAGTCAGTGTGTCAGGCCCTGCGCTGGGCCAGGAGCATATTAGAGGCTTTGGCCCTGGCAGGTGAGGGCTGGGCCAGCTGCGCTACTCAGGCCAGCTCTCAGGGTGACAACGGGGCAGGCAGAGCTGCCAGAGTGTGCAATGCAGCAACCTTGACCACGGCCTTCCTTCAATTCTTGCCCTGTGCATCCAGAAGTAGAACTAAACTGCTTCTGCATTGGTTACCTAATTTCCATTTTTTCCCCCCAGGCACTTGAAGCCAGGCCCAATCTGCTCAGCTGGGGCCTGACACCTTGCAGAACTGTGGTCAGCCACTGCAGAGGGCGGCCTGGGATCCTACATTCAAGCCATAATTATGCCTGCAGTCACACAGCCACTCCCCCAGGGGAGACCTGGCGGGTGAGGATGCAGCCTGAGATCCGCATTCCCAGAGCCTGGGCCTTCTGCATTTAGACCTTCCTGTTTACCCACAGGGTTGGTGAGCCTGTGGTCTAGTGTACCTAAATACACACACTTCCTCTACAGCAGGTTCCTCAATCCAGGGAGCCCTGGCTGGGTGGCTCAGTTGGTTCGAGCATCGTCCTGTATACCAGAAGGTTGTGGGTTCCATCCCTGATCAGGGCGCATATGGGAGGCAATGGATCGATCTTCCTCTCACATGGACGTTTCTCATCCTTCCCTCTCCTTCTTTGAAAATCAATAAACATATTTTCAGGTGAAGATAAAAAAACAAACAAAACTCAAAACTCAGCCCTGGGCTCTAAACTGAGACAAGAACTAGACAGGGTCCTACGAGGGAGATACTGTCTCTCTTCGGGTGACCTTATCCCATCTGAGCCCGCCCGAGGACGCCTGGCTGGGGCCACTCACCAGGAAAGAACCGACTCCGTCACTCATGGACTCTGAAGAGCGGCCCGCACTCTCTCCGCCTCGCTGAGGGTGGTCATAGGACTCGCAGGAAGAAGCTGTGGCAGAGGAAGGAAGACCAGATGCACACACGATTTCCTGTGTGTGGACACTCCCCCAGACCCTCCCCCAGACCCTTCCCGTGTTGCTGAGACTCCAGAAGCCACTCCTCCCCGCCCTGGGATCAGGCATTACCCTGTCACATCTCCCTGCAGCTCAGAAGTTCCTCCCAGGCTCCCAGCTCCAGTGCTGGCATCTATGTGGAGCCCTAATCACTTCACCCTCATTTATGCACCTCTCTTCTAACCACAGCCCTTACTGCCTGGGCCGCTCACCTGGCCACCGCTGACTCCTGACCGATGTACACACGTGATTTTACTTCCCCACCTGTGTGAGAGCTCTCTGAAGGGCAGGGTCATGTTCTCTGTGTCCCTGCCATCTCTGTCCCAAAGAGCGGGTGACTGATCAAACAGGTGATGCACTGCAAGACTGCAGAGTGCTGAGCCAGCAGTCAGGGCCCAGGTCCAAGGCCCATCTCTGCCCCTGAACAAGTGTCTCAACTACCTCAGGCCTCACGTGGAATGGAGACGAGGCTCTGTCCCATCAAATTCTCAGGGTACTACTGGCTTCAACAACAGAGCAGATATGAAACAGGCTTTGCAAGTTACAAAGCAAATGCAAACAAAAGGCATGAATATGCTAGACTTTTTCACTGAACAGAGGAGATTATGTGCAGGGCTGGAGTACTCTATGTGGAAAACGAGTGACAGTCGAAGTCAGAAGTTCAGACTTTACACAGAGATTCAAGGGGGGCTTCGGAAATGTTCTGAAGATCTAATTTTATTTTAATACTAGAGGCCTGGTACACAAAAATTTGTGCACTCGGGGGTGTCCCTCAGCCCGGCCTGTGACCTCTGGCAGCCCAGGAGCCCTTGGGGGATGTCCACTTGCCAGCGGAGACCAGACCTAAGCTGCAGTCGGACATCCTTAGCGCTGCTGAGGAGGCGGGAGAGGCTCCCACCATCACTGCTGTGCTGGCAGCCGTCAGCCTGTCTTGTGGCTGAGCAGAGCTACCCCTGTGGGAGCGCACTGACCACCAGAGGGCAGCTCCTGCATTGAGCGTCTGCCCCCGGTGGTCAGTGTGTGTCATAGTGACCAGTGATTCCCAGTTGTTCTGCTGTTAGGGTCAATTTGCATATTACCCTTTTATCATATGCCTGGTGTATGGGTGGGGGCTGGCTGGTTTGCCCTGAAGGGTGTCCCGGATCAGGATGGGCATCCTGCTGGGGTGCCTGGCCAGCCTGGGTGAGTGGCTGATGGCTGTTTGCAGGCTGGCCACAGCCCTTCAGGGTGGGGGTCCCTGCTGGGGTGCCTGGCCAGCCTGGGTGAGGCCAGCTTGGGTGAGGGGCTGATGGCTGTTTGCAGGCTGGCCACTGCACCTTCAGTGTGGGGGTCCCCACTGGGGTGCCTGGCCAGCCTGGGTGAGGGGCTGAGGGCCATTTTCAGGCTGGCCATGGCCCCCAGCCACCCAAGCTCCCAGTGGAGGCTGGCTAGAAGCAGGTATCTGGGATTTATTTATCTTCTATAATTGAAACTTTGTTGCCTTTGGCGGAGCCCACAGCTGGCCAGGGCAGGCGGGAAGCTTGGCTTCCTCCATCACCAGGGCAACCAAGCCTCCTGCTTACTCCAGCTCCGTGGCTGCCAGCCGCCATCTTGGTTGGGCTGATTTGCATACAGTCGCTCTGATGGGCTGGTGGGCGTGGCTTGGGGTGTAGCAAAGGTACGGTCAATTTGCATGTTTCTCTTTTATTAGATTAGATTTGCTCATCTATGTAGGTTTGGCTCCAGTTTGGACTGGACCTCTAAGTTGATTTTTGCAATCTTTGGCTTGATTGATAAATGAATAAAACACTATGATTTAGATTTCCAAAACCCATAATATGCTGTAATGTGGTTAAACAAGACTGTTCTATCTCCCTTGTAGAATACCAGTTTCTCTGAGGCAGGTCTGCTACACTCTCACCATGTGGGTGTCCACTAACAGCCTCCAGTGCTGGATGGATGATGTCTAAACCATGTCAGTGACCAGGCTGGTCCTCATGTCCCCTGGGCATGCATGGCTACAGACTAGCAAACTGCTGAGAAGCCCCGTGCTACCTCTCCTCCCCCTGGGCCTCGGCTGGGCTTGCACTGACCTCGGTGAAGTCGGCTGTTGTCCATGGCCGGGAGGGTGTTGCGCCTGGGGATGGTGGCGGCAGAGACCGATCTGCTGTTCTCACCGATGGGGGGTCTCTGCTGAGAGCTTCCCCAGCGAGGTGTTTCTGCCTGGCTTGGCTTGGGGGGTCTGGGTGGGGGAGCTATGGCCGAGTCCCCAGGAGCGCCCACTGCCATGGCATTGTGGTTCTTGTCCAGGGTGAAGGTCCTAGGGATCTGGTAGGCTGAGTGGGGGGTGGCCGGCACCTCCATATTGTCCACCAGGAGGTCCCCGAACTCCCGGCACAGGGCGTTGCTGGGCGTCTTGAAGGTGTACACGTCCTCGTTATCCGTCTCGGAGCCTGTGAGGCTGCCCTTGGTGTGGCCATGGGCGGCCAGGCTCCGGGGCAGGTCGTAGGCACTGTCTCTGAATTCTGCGTTGTGCCGGCTCGGCTTGGGGAGGCTATAGAAGCCGTGGACTTGACCGCTGACCCCGTTGACACAGTGTCCGTTGCCCTGGGCAAGTTTCTGTACAGCTGTGTCACTCCTCATGAGGAAGGAGGCCCTGGTGCCCTGAGAGAAGCTGGCACTCCTAAGAGAGAAAGAAGGGAAGGGGCAGGTGGTTAGAGGAGGCCAGGACTGCCTACCCAGGGAGGTCAAACCCTGTGCAGCTCCTTAGTGCGGGAGAAACACAGGCTGTGGAGGCCAGCCGGCCTGAGGTTTGCCTCAGTTTACTAGCTGTGTGACCTTGGGCAAGGCACGTTCTCTCCCGGAGCTTCAGCTTATGCATCTTCAACAATGGTGATTAAACACCTACTTTGAAGGTTATTCAGAAACTAGACTAGTATACAGATGTTCCATCAATGTCAGCCTTTATTCTTCCTGCCACCCCCAAATGGCTCTGAGTAGCGGGGGCTGGTCTTACCAACACCCCCACATCAAGAAGCCAGTTATACTGCTAACTTGATCACTGTTTTAAGGCAAAATATACACATTTGAATACAAAGACGGAGAGACAGTAAAAAGAACCCTAAAGTCGTCAGAAAATAGCAAACAACTCATTTTCTCCAAGTCTCTGTCTTCCTATTGTGAAATAAGTTATCCTACAGGTGCTGATGTAAGTCATAAGGAGCCATTCAGATGTTAGCTACAGATTTATTTTCTGCTGTGTATTATGGCTTGTTGACAGGCATTTGTAAGGAAGTCAAAATATTTATTGGAAAATAGTTTCCTGTTTGGGAACTATATTCAGGATAGAAAGAGTTGTGTTTTTTTTTTTTTTTCTTTTTGTGTGTGTGTGTGTGTGTGTGTGTGTGTGTGTGTGTGTGTGTGTTTTAATTTAGTATTTTGGGCAATAAGGTAAAACCAAGCAGTTTAAAGACCTAGGAGTACAGGGATATGTGTTAGGTCCCAGATAGGCCACTGATATGATCTGTGAGCTTCAGTAAGTTCCTCCCCAAGGTTTGACTCCTCAAGGTGGGACCTCCCCAAGGTGGGACCTCCCCAAGGTGTGACCTCCCCAAGGTGGGACCTCCCCAAGGTGTGACCTCCACAAAGTGTGACCTCCCCAAGGTGTGACCTCCCCAAGGTGTGACCTCCACAAAGTGTGACCTCCCCAAGGTGTGACCTCCCCAAGGTGTGACTTCCCCAAGGTGGGACCTCCCCAAGGTGTGACCTCCACAAAGTGTGACCTCCCCAAGGTGTGACCTCCCCAAGGTTTGGCCTCCACAAGGCATGACCTAGTGGGTCTCAGAGGGTCCATTTGGGCCTGAAGCAGCATAAGCCTCTGGTTTATAAGCGTGGTTTCTGAGCTGGACTTTGTGTTCTGGGTAGGTGCCTCGGGAAACTGGAGGATGAGGTTCTAAGAACGTAGGGATCCAGGTCTGGTCTTCTCTCTCTTACATTATGATTTTTCATTGGATTTCAGTTGGGGGTAAAAAAGCAATCACTATTCTAGAACAATCCTTTGTAGTAGTGAATCTGTCTGTTGGACTTGACCCCTGTTGGGGGCTATAAGCTGCTAAGAATCGGATGAAAAGCTTTTGGAGTTTCTCACTGGAATAAGGCAGATATTGCATATATACAATTTTCAGGCTAAATCTGGGGGGCGAGGGTGTCATAACCCCTGAGGACAATCCACGCAGCTCCTGCCTTATACAAGCTCTTCCCGCTCATTAGGAGCTTGTTACTTACAAACGTGGCCACCAGATGGCGGTAGAGAACAGGGCCCGGAGGCCTAGAATGAGGAAGGGAAACAGGTGTCTAGGCCAGGCTATCGTGTAAACTTGCACCCATTTCAGTCACCCAACCTTCAGCAGCCCTCCTCTGCTGGCCTCTGTGTTCTTTCTCCCTTTCTACGCCAACCACACACCTAACCAAGCCGCCAGCCCTGGCCTCCTTCACTGGCCACTTAGCCTTGAGGTGATGCAGTGCTTGGGGCAGAGGAGGGGTGGCCCAGTGGCAGGCAGAAGGGGTCCCGTGGTTCGCATTTGTCTGTGGTGCCTTTCATTTTGATGTTTGGAATGTCCAACTCCCTGTTGGATGCTCCCATCTGCATTACTTTACGTAACAAACAAGCACTGATGTCTTCCTACTTTCTGTCTGGGCTGGCCAGGCATAATGGACACAGGGATGCCTCCTGCCCTGAGTGAGGGGGGCAGGGATGGAGGAGGGGACACACGTGGGTGAGTAAACGCACGCTGTGGATGGATGTATACTAACTCTCCTGGGGGCGGCGGGTGGTACACAATGCCAAGGGACGCGGCTCCAAAGATGTTACCTTTGAGCGAGTCTGGCAATTGGCCAGGCAAAAGGCAAGAGAAGGGAAAAGGTATTTCAGTTAGAGGCACAGGAAGTAGAACACAACCTGGCAAGTTCAAGGGACTGCAGGCTGCTCTGCCTGGAGCCAGTGTGCCAGGAGGCCTGATGGGAATTGGCCCCACCACCCCTGGGAGGATTTTAAGGTGGAGGTGGGGCTGTGGTGGGTCAGCATGACAGGTGTCCTGCAGTAGCCTTACACATACTCAAGAACAAATTCATCATTTTCCTCCTTACCCTCCTGTCTTGGAAATAGAACCAGTCATTCAAGCCTGTTACCCACATTATGCGTTTTCACTCAATAACTCCACAGGTCCGACTGAATCCACCCAATTCAGGCCTCCTGATTTTTCTAGCAAAAGGGTTAAAAAAAGCCTCCCTACCATCTTCTCATTCCACTGACATTTACTTTCCTCACTGCCCAGTGTAATCTTTTTCAAAACTGTCTCACTGCCTTCAGGACTAAGCCACATTCCAACTCCAAAGCATCTCTCCAATCTCTTCCCGCAGGTCCACCCCGCCCCCCGCAACCCTCACTCCAGGCTCCACTTGAGCCAGACTGTCCAGCGTTCCCAGCCTGCCCCATGCAGCCGTGCCTCTGGGCTTTGTTGTGCTGCTGGCTGTCTGAAGAGTTCTTACTTCCAGCTGACCAGCTCCTACTCCTTCCTTCCTCAAACTCAGCCCGAAAGGCTCCTCACCAGCCTCTACCTTGGAGCATCATCAGTCACCTGCTTAGCGCTGCTCTTGAGCAGGTAGCCATTGTTATCTGTGTTACCCACCACTGTCACTTGTCTCTTCCACCAGACTATGATTTCCTCGAGGACAGAAACTCTCATTCATTTTTCCCCCTCAGCAACTGATGAGTGCTTGTCACAAGGTAAATAAGGAATGAATGTTTGTTGAATGAACAGCAATGAATGGAGAAGAGTTGGATGGAGAAAACCAATGAATAAAGAAGTGTTGGTGCAGCCATCCCCTTCCCTGAGCTTAGCCTAAGGCCTCTGCATCGGCAGATCCAACCCCACCTCCCCTTTCAGCACCACTGGAGGGGTCCCAGTGCCCACGCCCAGCACCCTCCTCTCTAACTCCGAACTACGACTCCTCCGTAAACATGTCCCGGTGGCCTAAGCTCCAACCCTGGGCTTGTGTTGTTCACCGTTTGCTGGAATGCTTCCCGGATGCACGGAAGCCCTTCCGGTTCCCAGAGTTACAGGCCCTCCATTCCTCCTGTGCACACCACCACCCTTCCACGGCTCCCACGGCACTCCACGCTTCCGTCAGCCCACGCATGCTGCCTTCTACTAGAGCTGCTGGGACTGCGTCCCTCCACTTTCTCAGACCCTGTGCCCTGGAAGGCAGAGGACCTGTCCTGTGCTTGGGCGCAGTGCCTCGCATGTGGTCGATAATACTGGTACATGCTGAGGGGGACCCAGTGTTCCTTCAGGAATCAGATGGAGGAGCTGAACAAGGGAACAAACTTGCCCAAAGTTCCACACCCAGGTGGGAGTAGAACTGGTCGTACTCAAAGCCCCTCTGATTTGGGCAAGAATCGAGAGGGGAATTCTGAGCACTCAGCAATCCGGGGGCCTTCACTACGTCCTGGTAAACCTTAATGGAGGCCCATGTCACCGTGACGTGCTGCGTTGCTTTCCTGGGAAGGACACCTGGAAGCAGGGGATGTGGAGACAGACTTCTCTCCCAGGGCTGTGGCTGAGAGCCCTCAGAAGCTGAGCATGGTGCTGGGCCAGACACATCACACGGGATGTAGCTTTTAAACCCAACAGTTCTGAGAGGCAGGTACCACCCGCACATGCCAGATGGGGAAATGTAATTGGCAGAGTTGGTGCGGGAAGATATTGGGACACAAGTGTACCAGGGAGTTCCCAGGGGGCAGAGAGGAGTTTGAGGGAAGACACTCCTGAAAGCCAGCTGCTCAGTGCCTGCCTCCCAGTCCTGCTGCCCAGGGCTCCTGAGGCTGTGGGTGGGTGGGGCGAGTGCACCACTTCTTGCATGTGCTTTGGTCTCAGTATCAACCCCGAACCTCTTCCTTGGCTTTTAGGGACAGTTTCCCAGCCACTTCATTTTGCACTTGGCCTTTTGCACTTTCACTATAATTGTATGTATCACACTACACCACAATTTCGCTCTTTTCCACCTTATTAGACTACACGTACTTTAGCGATGAAGGTCCTGGTTTGATTTTTAATGGTATGTTCCCATTTAAGGAAAGCTAATATATGAATGCTTGTAGGTAGATTAACCACAATCTAGAGCTCTGTAGTTGTCACTGACAATATATTTTTTTTAAATTAAAAAAATTTTTGTTACAGTTGACATTCAATATTATATTAGTTTCAGGTGTATAGCATAGTAGACATTTATGTAACTTATGAAATGATCCCCCGATAAATCTAGTACCCATCTGACATCACACATAGTTATTATTGTATTCATGACTGTATTCCCTATGCTGTACTTCACACCGCCGTGACTATTTTGAAACTACCAACTTGTACCTCTTAATCCCTTCACCTTTTCACTCAGCCACCCAACCCCCTCCCTCCTGGAAATCATCAGTTTTTTCTCTGTGTCTATGGGTCTGTTTACTGTGTGTGTTTGTTTTGTAGGTTGCACATATAAGTGAAATCATATAGTATTTGTCTTTATCTGTCTGACTTATTTCACTTAGCATAATACCCTCTAGGTTCATCCATGTGTCACAAATGGTAAGATTTCATTCCTTTTTTATGGCTGAGTTATATTCCATTGTATATATGTACCCCCACATCTTGTTTATTCAGCTGTCTATCAACAGACACTTAATTTACTTCCATATGTTGGCTATTGTAAGTAATGCTGCAGTGAACATAAGAGTGCATATATCTTTTTGAATTAGTGCTTTAGATCGGCGGTCGCCAACCGGTGGTCCTTGAGGTCTGAAAGGTTGGTGACCTCTGGTTTAAGGAAACCTTTGGAGCAGCAGTCGCCAACCAGTGGTCCGTGAAGTCCGAAAGGTTGGTGACCACTGCTTTAGATTTCTTTGGATAAAAACCCAGAAGTGGGGTTGCTGAGTCATATGGAGTTCTATTTTTAATTTTTTGAGGAACCACCATACTGTTTTCTACAGTGGCTACACCGGTCTGCATTGCCACCCACAGTGCACAAGGGTTTCCTTTTCTCCACATCCTGGCCAACACTTGTTGTTTGTTGATTTTTCAATGGTAGCCATTCTGACAGGTGTGAGATGATATCTCACTGTGGTTTTAACTTGCATTTCTCTGATGACTGGTGTCACTAGCAACCTTAAGAAGTCATTTGGACCATCCTCCTGCATCTGACCCACCCCAAATGGATCCCTCCTGTGAGGTTTAACAGCCTCCTTGAAATAAGAAGACAGAGACTGGCTCAAATCTGGAATGAGGCCCAAAGGCTGACAAACAAAAATAAATCCAATGGAATTCATGTGTCTTCACAGACAAAAAGGGATCTGCTGGTCTTGATGGTTCAGTTCAAAGTTCCTTCCATTGGCAATGGTTACTATGCTGAGGAGTTACTTATCTTAGTTCAGTGGAAGAGCTGGGTTTTGAAAACTAAATCATTTTAACCTTAATACATATTAGTCCTTGAAGGAAGAATTGGGGCTGGTAGTGTAGTGAAAGTAATGATGACTAAGTCGTGGCTTTATCTCTAATGTGCTTCATCTATTGTAACTGGATAGCAGATTCCCCCATAAATGTAAAAAGGAATAGACAGAAGGCTGGTGTTATTAGCCTCGTAAGTACAGATTGGCTGCAGCAATCCAACCAGGCATATTTATGTCTATGCTTGACAGCACTGAATGAGCTGGTTCTCTCGTCCAGTCACTACTCAAAAGGAACCCTGTCAGGTTATTTTGGAGATCAAATGAGGTAACAAATGTGAAAGTGCTTTGTCAACTGTAAAGCATTATTCCTCTTTTGCAGACCACCTAGGGTGCAGTGTGAATGTCAGAGGCAGTGCAGGATGAAAGCCTACCCACATTCTTGTCAGCACTTGGCATTGCTAGTCTTTTTTATTTTAGCCATTCCAGTGGAGATGCAGCAAATCTCACTGAGGTTTTAATTTGCATTTCCTTGGTGATTCAGCATTTTCCCATGTATTTATTGCCCATTCCTGTATCTTTTTTTGTGAAATGTCTGTTCAAATCTTTTGCCCACTTAAAAAAATTGGGTTGTCTTCTATTGAGTTGTAATCATTTTTTAAATATATTCTAGAAATAAATTCTTCATCAGATATATGTGCTTTGAATATTTTCTCACATTTTATTAGTTCGTTTTCTTATGGGGTTCTTTTGAAGAGCAAACGTTTGGATTTTGATAAAAACTACTTTATCATACAAGGAACAGAGTGACAGATATCTGTCAGAGGGGATGGGGGCAGAAGGGACTGGATGAAAGAAGGTGAAGGGATTAGTCAGAGAACATATATGCATAAGCCATATACATAGACAACAGTGAGGTGATAGCCAGAAGGAAGAGGGCACAAGGGCTGGGTGGAGGTGGGCAAAGAGGGGAAAATGGGGACATGTAATAGTGTCAACAATAAAAATAAAGTAAAAAACTTTATCTCCCTGACCGGTGTGGCTCAGTGGTAGAGCGCTGGCCTGCACACCAAGGGGTCTCGGGTTTGATTCCTCATCAAGGGTACATACCTGGGTTGCAGGTTTGTTTCTGGCCCTGGTTCCCTGGCCCAGGTCAGGGTGTGTGCAGGAGGCGACCAATACATGTCTCTCACACACACATCCTCCCTCCCTTCCACTCTCTAAAAATCAACGGAGGAAAACTATCCTCGGGTGAGGATTAAAAACAATAACCACCTCCCCCCAAAACGACTTTATCAAATTTCTCTTTTATGATTCCTGCTTTTTGTATCCTATATAAAATTCTTTGCTTACCCCAGCAAAGATCACGGAGGTGTTTCTTCTAGAAGTTTCATAGTATTAGACTTCACTTTTAGGTCTCTGATACATTTGAGTTAACTTTTGAGTAGTATGATATGAAGTAAGGGTTCTTTTAATTTTTTTGGTAAAAATATATTTTTATTGATTTCAGAGAGGATGGGAAAGGGAGAGATAGACACATCAATGATGAAAGAGAATCATCGATTGGTTGCCCCTACATGTTTCCTACTGGGGATCGAGCCCGCAACCCCCTGCATGTGCCCTGACGGGGAATTGAACTGTGATCTCCTGGGTCATAGGTCGACACAACCACTGAGCCACACTGGCTGGGCGAGACATGTTACATTTTGATGATTCTCTGTATGCTGAGAAATTTTGGACTAAATCCTGAATGTTGCGATCTTATGTTGCCTAGACTCTTATGTTGCCTAGGGTTCTGGTATAATCCTCTGGAGAATGTTGATGATATTGTTTTTGCAGGCGATGAACTTGGTTAGGTTCAGACTACAAATTTTGACTCTTCTGTGTGGTAGTGCAAATCTCAGATTTGTGTACAAAGCCTCTGCTATGTTGGTTTGGGAATGTCCCACACTTAGAACTGGAACTCCTAAGTTCTTTTTCAGAGATTCTCTCTCTCTCCTAAATTTAACAGTCTCTTCACTCATTATTAGTCCCCCTCCATATATTAAAGCAATAAATATCATCATTGAAAGTCTTTGTATTCTAGCTCCAAAATTTGGGTTTATTTTGGTTTGTTTCTATGAACCGAGTTCTCTCAACTATGGGTCAACTTTTACAGTTTCTTCATGTGTCTAACAATTTCTCATTGTATACTACCTGTTTTGGGTGTTAGGAATTTCCTTCATAGGAAAAGCCATGGAAGTTGGACCCACTCAGTGTGAGTCCCTTCTTTCAAGAGTCAAATCTTTTCCAGTCTTTGCCTGCTTTTTGATTGCTCTTAAGCGCCTTCAAACAGTTCTTGTGTGTTTTGTCCAGAGTTTATAATTGTTACAGTATGTTTAGTATCATGAAAGCTACTCCACTACTACCAGAAACTATATAGTCTTTCTAGAGTACGCTTCCTTTCCACCCCCCACTGGAATTCTGCAAAAAAAATGTCTGAACTATTTTTTTCCAAAAATATCCCTGAGTTTCTGCTCATCACCCTCTTGCTCCAACACCCACACAAGTGAAAACAAAGACACAGAGAACAGCACAGTGGTCAGGGGCCCACAGCAAAGGCGCTTCCCCAGCTGCAGATACGTTCTATCACCTTTACTGTGTTTGCTCTACAACACGGGTCTGTCCAAATACTAACTATGTGCCTACTGGTGCCCTGGATCTTCGAAGAACAGTAACATATTAGTACCCATAATATGAGGCAGAGAGTTCCAAGTGCTGTGAGGGAGATCATCAGAACTTGCTACGGTAATTCAGAGGAGAGATGAATTTCCAGAGGTTTTGCAGGGAGTGGGCCCCGAGTGCTAATTCAAGCAGAGCCATATTTGTGTTTGTTCTCTTGCTGTAGCAATATCATGGGACTGGAGGTCGTGGTAGCTTCTAATGTTGTATAAGGTCAAAGCAGGGGTGGAGAACCGTTTTTTCTGCCAAGGACCATTTGGATAATTCCAACATCATGCCCGGGCCCTACAAAATTATCAACTCAAAAATTAGCCCATTATATCTGGTCAAACATTTCATTAACTGACCCCTGATGCCTTGGCGAGACCAGACCAAATGATTTCTCCGGCCTCTTACGGCCCATGGGCCGGATGCTCGCTACCCATGACTTAAAGTGTGAACTGCAGACAATCTAAATGGCATCGTACGAAGTTTTACAGAAAGGCAGGATTTCAGGACCCACCACAGGCCTCCTCAGTCAGAACCAGCATTTCTACAAGATCCCTGAGTATTTCACATGCGCATTAAAGTCCGAGAGGCATTAAAATAAAGCACTTTGTCCTTCACTGGAACTATGGCTGTAAGAACTTCTGCACATCCTCTACTCTTGGGAAATCAGCCATGTAGTAGGAGGGGATGAGGCACAGGAGAACAACAGGTGACACGGGCCGAGCATCCACTACTTGTCATTTTACGCTCATTAGGGAGCCTTTGCATTGGTTATTTCCATTCAGCAGACAAGGAAATTGAAGATCAAGAAGGTTAACCAAGTGGCTCAAGATCACAAGGACAGTGGCAGAGCCTAAATTTGAAGCCATATCTGTAATCTGGCTTATAACACAGCTCTTCAGGTCTAAGTTGATGGAGGCTCAACTCATGAAAGTTCACAAACAAATGAATCAAATAGCTATTTGAGGCATCGCTACATCTGAGTTTTGGGAGCTTCTGCCAGGTGATGGCAAATGACTCAGAAAACCAGAACCAAGGTAGCACAGAATGGAGAAAATATTACAGAGCCAGACATGAGAAGACCTGGGTTATAATCCCACTTCTGTCATTTGCTAGTCATAAGCGTCCTCCATGTCTTCATCTATGAAAGGGAGATAAATGATCATACTGGCTCTCTCTCAGTGTGTTCGACTGGATCGAGTGAGGTTATGCATGAAAATCTTCTGTGAAGTGAAATATTAAAACACCCGGTCTTTTAATTGCCTTAATTTTCATAACACAAATTAGATAGCTATAAATAAATTAATTAAGGAACATGATTTATAATCTTCTGGCCATGGTAGTGATTGGCAAATAGCTCTGACTAAACTCTGTGCTTTTGTTTATCCTAACAGAGAAATAAAAGGTAATAAACATATGTAAGCACAGGCTCTGCACCTGTGAGAGAGCTGGTGGTGGCAGAAAAACAAAACTATTATTCTAGATCAGGGAGTCCTTGCTGTAGAATTGGCTGTGATGATGAAGTTTCATATCCATATTACCCGGTATGGTAGCCACTAGCCACATGGGGCTACTGAGCACTTGAAATGTTGCTAGTGCAACTGAGGAACTGAATTTAAAATTTTATTGTTTAAATTAAAATTCAAATTTAATTAGCCACAGGTGGACAGTGGGACCATATATAACAGTGAGATGTGCATTTGTTCAATAATGTGAAGGCTTTGTGGACAACAAGTAAACTAACTTGTCTTTTTCAATTCTGAAACACTAGCCCTAAAAGACTTTTTCCCCCCAAATTAAATAAAAAGTTTTTATAGCATGATTTTTAACAATGGGAGGTGTCCCTGGAATCCAATGATCACTGCATAGCAACAGAGACGATAAAAATAAAAAGTGACCGTTGCCTAAGTGAAAAAGTACCTATTTTACCACCTGAAAAGATAAAATACTGTCCCCCCTTGTGTTTAAAATGGAAGCATGGAGACGGAAAAGGGCTGGGCCCAGTGGCCGCATCTCCTACCTGGTGTTCTCCACTCTCCGGCTTAGGCACTGGTGCAGGTAGAGATACTCTTGGGGTGCACTGGTGGACAAGGTGGGCTGCATGTGGTTGGACATGGGGGGCTCGAAGGTGAACAAGGTCGGCTGGCTGGAGTGGGACGGGGCTGAGGATTTTCGTTCTCGGAGAAGGTGCTGATTGGAGCTGCTGAGCTCGGCTGGAGAGGAGCGGGCGCCGTGACTGGCTGAGGAAATGTTTCTCAGCGAATCTGTGAAAAGGAGAAAGGACTCTGTGAATGAAAAGGAAAGAAAGGTGTCCTTATTCCAGAGTGAGTGGGTTGTCAGAGCAAGAACTATCCAGTGCAGAGGGATGGTCCAGCCGCAGTGCTGTCTCCCTCCCTGGAGGAAGCTGGGCGCTGGCCACATGGCGGAGAAGGAGGTGCCCTGACCTGCCTCACTTCCAGGAGGCGCAGCTCCCGTGGCCCAGGGGCAGGACTCCAGTGCAAGGCCAGCCCCTGGCAGGAGGTACCACTGCCTTCTTTCTCTTTGGTGGCTCTGCTGTCACCACCCCCTCAGAGCTAAGGCTGCTTTGTGAAATGACACTTTGCTTCTTGAAGACTCATCCACGGAGACCCTGGGCTGAGTGAACCTTACTGTATCAATGGTAAAGGCACACATGTGTTTGGAGCTGTCCCTCCACATGGGCCCCGGTGCCTCCTGCCTGCCTTCCAAGTCCTCTGAGGAGGGCAGTGTCCCCCGTTGCCCACCTCTTGCACCTTCCACTCTGTCCATTGGTCTTTTTTTCTCTTAACTCTTGAACTCTCACCTGTGGTGCTAGGAAGGAAGCGAGTTATTAAAGACAGTTACCAGCTTAGAGCTACACCCCAAGCCAAGGGCATGATTTATTTGGCTGGCTCTGTAAGCTTGGTTCAGATTCGTAGCATAACATACAAGGCTGTTCACAGTCTGACCTATCTCCTGCTTTTCTCCTCCCCTATGCAAGGCAGGTGGACGCTTCATCGGCCCCTGAACACCCCAGCCCGTTTCATGCTTCTCTTTTTCTGCTGACGCGTCCCTTCCACCTGGATCTCAGTCCCACTCTCTGGCACTCACAAGCCGACAGCAGACCCGGCATGGATATCACATTCTCTCTGAAACCTTCCTGGACTTGGCCATTGTTCTGGGAACCAAGAGCACTTGGCCCTCGCCTCTTATGTCCACTGTCACCGTGCTTCCGTGCCTAGCCCACGGGTTTCTAAGAACAGTGGCTGATGTCTTTACAGTCTCCGCATTTACCGAATAAAGGCAGGCACATAGAAAGTTCCGTCTGTGTTTGCAGAAAAGGCAAACATATTCACTCAGCATATAATAGTTCCCTAACAGTGGAACGCCTTGTGCAAAAGAAATAAAGGTTTAAAGGTTTAAAGATGTTATTTCTGGCAATGTGAAGGCTAGTAGGGGACAGTAGTTTAGTGGTGGTGATAGTGGCTTTCTAGGGTCCATTCAAATCACTTCAGAGGGGACATAGTTCTGCTTCCACTCCGTTATCTGACCTAAGTCAGTCGGCGCTCTCTGCAAGGCCCTAGCAGGCTCACCAGCTCATACAGCTCTGCAGCTAAAACCCTCCAATGGTCCCTGACACTGGGCAGGACAGCCTCTGCCCGTGCACAGCAGAAAAAGCCCTGGGCCCTGGGGAGAAGCAGTTCCAGCGACAGCTGAACTGACCTTCAAAGTGAAATCCCACTACAGGCCTCGTAGTGAACTGGACATGTGTTCACAGACTCACTGGCTTCAGTACTCCATTCCATTTGCAGGATGAACTCTTTAATGGCAGAGGAGAGAGGGCGCAGGCAAGGGACCAGAAGCCATGGCACCAGGATGAACACAAGCGGCTGCTTGACAGGACACAGGGAAGGTAAAGAGACCTCTGTTGCAATCCTACAGCCGCTGTGGTCTTTTTGGGCTCCTCCTCCCACTATCCCCCTCTTAATGAAACTCCTCTCCTTCAGGATTCTTCCAGACCTGCCATAGCTTCACTCTCATTCAGGAGAACCTTTGGTGTATCCTGTCCCTTCTCGCAGCTTCAGTTACCACCTATGTGATGAAAATCCTGCAGTCCTGATCCCTAGCCCAGATCTCTCTCCCGTCACAGGTCCCTCTCTCTGTTACGCACCTCCACTCAGATGTCCCACAAGCGGTCAAGCTCAACAACCTAAACTGAACTCCCAACCTCGCCCGTGTCCTCCCTCTCAGTGAAGTACATCAACGTCGCCACCCAATCAGTGTCCCAGCCAGAAACCTAGCCCTGACCTGTGAGTCCTCCCTGTTCCTCAACACGGCATCATCTCAGTTTCTGCCCTTAAAACCCTGCAGGGGACCCCTGTTATCCTCAAGATGACTTCCAAAGCTCGCTCTCTTTTCTTCTTGGAGTGATGACTATTTTCTAAAATTCGATGTGGTGATGTTGTTTATCTCTTCAGTCGAACTGGTTTCCTGTTTACCTCTTCCACCTTGTTTCTCACCAGTGCTTCCTTGTATTTGAAAGAGAATTTCAGGAAAACAGCAACCCTCTGTCATCACTCTGCAGATTAGGCTGTAAGCCCAGGAAGGGCCGGGAGTCTATGCTTTTACCACACCTCATCTCCAGCACCCACTACTCCATAATGTGTGTGGATGAACGAAACAAAGTACACGGGATAGCAAGTCATACTCCCTCAGTCACACTCATTGACGCCTCACTGTCCAGGTTCCCCAGCAGGACAAGCAAGGCCATTTTGTCACAACCTACTTATCCTGCCTTGTTACCCCCACACATCCTTCACTGAATGCATGACTGTGGGTCTGTGTAAGGGAGGAGTGACTTGTCCTCCCCTCCGGGGCCCTCTGCCTCCAGCTCAGGCTGCAGAAGCAAATCTGTGACCGTCTGTTTACTTGCAGACCCAGAGAAGTCCCTTCAGCTCTCTGACTCTTGGTTTCCTTATTCACATGGACATAGGGTGTTTATAAGGATGAAATGAATTCAGCGTCTAGACTATTCTGCATGTTGTAAGTACTCAAAACATGTTCTAGTCACTTCTGTATTCCTGGTGCCTAGGAGGTGTGTGTGTGTGTGTGTGTGTGTGTGTGTGTGTCTGTGTGTGTATAACCCAGCACATAGTGAGTCTTCAAAATATATATATCTGTTGATTAAATAAAAGAATTTTCTCTGGCACAAAAATCCAAATATGCTTGTTTCTTGTGGTCAAGATCAGAGAAGAATTTTAAGTCTGTTAATAAGGTGAAGCGGAGCTGGGCCCACAGGCACCTGGAATTCCATCCTACCAGCGTGAAGCCGTGTCTCTGAAACCATGGATTCCGTAAGGGTTTGAAGCCCCATCAAAGTTCCTTCTAAGCTGTTTTGGGACTCTCTTTGCCAAAATTCCACTTCTGGTTGCAACTTTAGAAGATCTCTACCTGAATTCATGTGATTATTCCTTGGTGCCTGTACTGGGATAACCAGTGTCCCCCCCCTCCCCCCCACCCCGCCGCCCCGCCCCAAGCTCCTGTCTACCTGGAATCTTAGAACGTGACCTCACTTGAAAATAGGGTCTTCAAGATATAATTGGTTAAGATGAGGTCATCCTGGATTAGGGTGAGCCCTGACCCAATGTCTGGTGTCCTTGCAGGAAGAGAAAACAAAGATACAGGTACACACAGGGTGGATGCCAATGTAATGACAGAGGCAGAGACTGGACACACAAAAAAAATGCAACATGTCCACACAACGGAATATGGTTCAGCCACAGAAATGAATGGAATACTGCTACCTGCTGCAACATGGATGGATCTTGGAAACATGATGCTAAGTCAAAGAAACCAGTGATGAGACTACAGTTGTGGGATTTCATTTACGTGAAATGTCTTAAATTGGCAAATCTATAAAGATAGAAAGTAGGCTGTTGGTTGCCTGGGGGTGGGAATGGATAGTGATTGCTAATGAGTACAGTAGGTCCTCGGGTTAAGTCGGAGCTCTGTTCCTACAGCGCAACATAACATGATTTTCGCTGTAAGTTGGAACCCACCTACATAAGCATCTATGTCACTCACATGGAGCACATACACAGCCATAATGAAGTGAAACAGTAAAAAAAATTTAAAAGAAAGATAACAATTCCTGACCTTTACTTGTGGTAAATAAATAATAAAAAACATAAAGCACATATGTCAAAATAACGGAACTTTTTTTTTAAATAAATAAATGGGAGATGGCACTGTAACCACAAAACGACATAAGTCGAGTCCGACGTGACCTGAGGACTGTCTGTATATGTTTCTTCTTGGGGTGATGAGCATTTTCTAAAATTTGATTATGTTGGTTGCACAAACCTGTGAATATGCTAAACCACTGAACTGTGTACTTTAAGTGGGTGAATTTTGTGGGAAACAAATCTCAGTAACTTTATAAACACAGACCCACAGTTTGACAGCTCCTCAAAAAGTTAAACATAGAGCTACCATATGACCTAGCAATTCCACTCATGGGTATATACCCAGGAGAATGAACACATATGTCCTCACAAGAACTTGTACATGAATGTTCCCAACAGCATTATTCATAATAACAGCCAGAAGTAGAAACAATCCAAATGCCTACAGACTGATCAATAAATAAACAAAATGTGGCATATTTATACAATGGAATATTATATACCAGTAAAAGGAACAAAGTCTGAATACATGTTATAACATGTATGAACCTTGCAAACATTATGCTAAGTAAAAAGAAGCTAGATTTCATTTATATAAAATGTCCAGAATTGGTAAATATAGTCAGAAAACCAGATGAATGATTGCCTAGGGCTGGGGTAAGGATGGGAGTGGGAAGTGATTGCTAATGAGTGTGAGATTTCTTTTTGGGGTGATAATAATGTTCCAAAATTAGATGGTAGTAGTGGCTGCACAACCCTGTGAATATACTAAAACACACTGACTTGTATACTTTAAGTGGGTGACACATGGTATGTGAATTTAGAAAACACACACATACAAAGACACGAGGCCTTTGCCAAGTATGAAGTGTTAAGTATAGACAAGAGCTTAACAATAGTCTAATTAAAGACATCCAACCCTCTCTGCTTATTTCCTTTTTGAAGAGGAAACTGAACACTCAATAAACACCAAGTCCTTACTAAAGTATACTGAGTAAGAGCCTTCTTCCTTTCCTACCTTCAGTTCCCTATACCTGCTCAGGGCCTCCCCCACAGATATAGCAAGGCATTGGGAATTTCAGCAAAACAGAATAGCAAGAATGCAAGGTTTGGGATGTAAAGACCCACGTGGTTTGAAATCCGACCTCTCAGTGATTGGACCTCCTGCAAGTGGCAGGAGTCAGGAGACCCAGGATCCAGTCCAGCTCTGCCACCCGCAGCTGGGAGACTGGATGGCCTGTCCCAGCGTTGGTTCCACACTGCCAAGTGGGGAGGATACGCCCTGGCCTGCCTGCCAGTCTCCCTAGGCTGTAAAAGATGAATGAGATAAGGGTGTGCAAACAAATCCGTCCATTTGCATAAACCGCTCAGAGGATTTGTGGGTACTTCCTTCCAGAGGGAAGGAAAGAATGGTAAAGAAAGAGGAAAAGATTAAACAGAGCAGTGAGTGGCTGGTTTTGTTTCGTGGCTGGAATGATTGAGGTCATTAGGAAGGTCAGTTATAGAGCAAGAAACAAATGGACGTTTCCAGACTTCTGGCCTGGGCTTCTATCTCCAAGTCTAGACTGAAGATAATGCCAGAAAATGCCTGAGTCAATTTGTTTTCTTTTAAACGGGGTCTTGTTTTTCCTCTTCTTCCTGGCTTCTCTTTAGGGCCCTACCAAATCACTCCCCTTCCGTTCCACAATCACCCCTGGGAAGCTGCCCAGCACACAAACACTCCTCCCACCTTCTTGCATAACTCTAGAACAGGAAAGCTCTGAAGGATTTCAGTAGAGGAGCCCAGCCCGGCCGGCCAGCCACGGGCTAGTGATAACAGGAGCAGGAAAGGGGCGGGTGGCGGGACTTTCTGGAAAAGGTGACTGGCCAAGTAATGACTGGTTCCCTTATCTCAATGCCCTTTTTATCTTTCTCCTCTCCCTCAAAATCCCCACCCCAAGCCTCAGTGGGTCTCAGAACCCATAACGTGGTGGATGAAAACACAGGCTGGAGCCAGGATGGATTGAAAGCCTGGCTCTGCTGACTCCTGGCTCTGTGGCCTTGGACAGGCTACAGAAACCTCCACGACTCTCACATGTTCGATAGAGAGAATACATATTTTTCAGGGCTGCTGCAAGGACTGGAGACCATTTGTGGAAAGCATCAAGCACAGGACCCCACCCTTCTTACTGCGCCTGTTTCTGGAGTATCCATGGAACTGGTTGAGACCTTGAAATCGGCCAAGAGGAATGGAGTTTCTTTCTAAGCTAGAGCAGATGCTTGGGAAGCAACTGGTGTCACTGTTTTAGTCACAGATATACTCTATGTAGGTGTTATATGCAGAACGAGGAAGACCAAAAAGGACAACACTGACCATAAAAATCACAGCTACCATTTACTAAGCACCCACTATGTACCTGTAGTCGACCCCATGAGCTAGATATTACTTCTATTTATTTGTGTGTGTTTTGGGGGCGGGGAGGGGAAGGGGAAACTGAAGCTCAGAAAAGTTATGATGAACTCTGGGGTCACACTGCTAGGAAATGGCAGAGCCTGGATCTGATACAGATCTCACTATCTTCATAGCCAGTCCTCTTCACCCGTGTAGAGAAAAGAGCTCCCACAAGATCCCTGTGAGGGATGGTACTGGCCTTCTGGGAGGCAGAGTCAGTGAAGAGAATGAGGGTCTAGGCCAGCCGTGGGCAAACTACGGCCCGCGGGCCGGATCCGGCCCATTTGAAATGAATAAAACTAAAAAAAAAAAAAAAAGACCATACCCTTTTATGTAATGATGTTTACTTTGAATTTATATTAGTTCACACAAACACTCCATCCATGCTTTTGTTCCGGCCCTCAGGTCCAGTTTAAGAACCCATTGTGGCCCTCGAGTCAAAAAGTTTGCCCACCCCTGGTCTAGGCACAGCTCTGTTGCCAGGGACCCTGGGTATGCCACGTCACCTTCGTGGGCCTTTCCTTTCTCTGTTTATACAAGGAAGAACTCGCATTAGATCATGGATACACCTCAAAGTCATCTTTGGGAAACTTAAGAGAGATGTTCCACATAAGACCTAATGAGTCATGTTTACACAGAGATTTAGATTAAGATCCACTGACTTGGAGTTTAACAATCTCTGGTTAAGTTCAAAGCAGAGTTAGAAAGGTTAGGGTCAACTGAAATATCAAGGGCAAAGCGAGCTCTGAAAGCCAAATGAAAGAACAAATTCTTCCAAAAATCTTTCTCTGTATCATCAAAAATTTAAATTGGAAACCATCCAAGTTCTCCCTGGCCCTTCATATCCTCCGACCACGGCCAACTGCAAAGGAATGAAGTGTAACAGAAAGAGCCCTGATGTGGATTCAGAAACCTAGAGGCCCAGGATCTGAAACTCTTCCCACGGGGCCTTGGGAGAACCTTGCCATCTCTGCGCACCTCCTTTCCATACTGTCACACGACAAAGCGAAGGCCCACCTCACAGGGGTCTTCCGAGGAGCCGATGAGATGAAATAAAGGCGAACAGTCACTACGAGATGCTTAATAAATGGTTGTTGGCTTGACACTTGTTCATTCCCTGGTTTATTTCGGTAAGTGGAATGGTTTAAAATTCTAAGGGTTCTAATGGGGAAATGATGAATGAAATGATATTTAAAACAGTAGAGGTAGAGGATTCTGTGGGGTGAGTGGTCCCTGTAGAAAGCTTCATTGAAAAACAAGGATCAGATGGGTGCTGAGGGGAAGATTGGATCAATAGCTCCAGGACAATTTTAACTCACAGTCTCAAGCCTAAAATTACGTAAGAAGGAAAAATGGCCCTGAATCCTCTGGCACACATCAGCATTACAGGAGTTGTTCATACATTTAAGGCCAAACACAAAATGGCTTCACTTTACACATTAAGTTACATAACATGGCAACTGGAAGAGACCCCAGGGTCCAATTGCTCATTCATCACTGCTGCCCTCCCCAGTCCCCAAACTTCTCATTTGCAGTTCGAGAAACTGGCCCCAAAATGTGAGGCTACTTGTCCGAGGCCACACAGTGCAGTGGGTCAGACATGAGCCCTGGAACTCGAATGCAGATCTCCTCATCTGGGGGTCCTACTTTACCGAGAGAAACATGCATCGATGTGAATGCAGATGTATTCTCCATAACACATGGGGGGGGGAGGGGGGGGCAGGGGTGGTGTGCAATCCAGTCAAGAGATCTGAACACCAGGACACTGGCTGGAAGGACTGTTATTTCGTGTTTATATTGTTTATAACGTTACTCACATTTGCATGGTAAATAAACGTTTGCTGGATCAAACTACTAAAGACTAGTATAAATAATTCCCCAAGTTCAAAAATATTATGTCTCTTAGTGTTTATAAAAACCCTAAAGCAGAAGAAGAAGAAAGGGGAGGCGGAGACAGGCAGTAACATGAGACCCCAGGAGATCTTGTGTGGATTGGGCTCCCCCACCCCCTTCCGAGGAAGGATCTGAGAAAGAACACCATCTCAGAGCTCCGAGCCAGGTCAGAGCATTCTGACCTTGACGCAGACCATCTCTCAGTATACTTGAGCAGAAATCGATTCTGTGGAGGGCACAGGGGAAAGAGAGTGAGCAGCTGTAGCTTAGAGGCACACCACAGTGCCTGGTCACACATCCTTACATAACCTCTTTTGCGCTGGGGCATCTCATTTTAGAGCTGGGAAACTAAGGCCCCCGAGCCAATGCCACGAATTCCAGAGGGTCTCTAGGTAGAACAGAGTGTGGCTTCCTCTAAACCTTTCCTAGTACTTTGTTTTGCTGTTTATTTTATGCTGGGAATTCACATGTAAAACTAGACTGTGAGCTGTTAGAAGCCAGGATCTAGACCATCTCTGTTCTCTGATGGGGTTTACTCAATGCTCTGCGTCCAAGTAAACTTCCAGATGCAAATAAGAAGGTGTTCAATGAACATACCCTGGCAGTAACATGTGTCAGAATCTTTCCTCTTCAGGATGGAAGCCTGAATGAATAGCTCCAGGATCCAAATGTAAAGGAACTGCTGTCACTTGTGAGGTTTCCTGGGCCATGTGTGTTTCTGGGGCTGGGCAGCCAGTTATATTTGGCCACCCAGGGTCCTGCTCATTTTAGAGAGACCAGGTTACAAGCTTTGTTCCCACCTTCCCTGCCACACCTACCGCACATCTCACCTGCTCACTCTTGTCGTTTCCTTAGGGTCATGAGCACTGATTGTGGGACCTATGAACCAGGAGGTCATGGTTCGATCACCGGTCAAGGCACATGCCCAGGTTGTGGGCTCAATCCCCAGTGTGGGGCATGCAGGAGGCAGCTGATCAATGATTCTCTCTCATTACTGATATTTCTATCTCTCTCTTCCAATCCCTTCCTCTCTGAAATCAATACAAATATTTATTTTTTTAAATAAAGGGTGGGTCTCGTCCTTGCTCGATGAGCTTATGTTGCAGTTGGAAAGAGCACATTTACATTCAGGGCGGCACTGCTCCCTTCCCCCAAGGAACCTGGGGACCCATTAGTCTCCCCCTAGGAATCAGTCCATCCAGTCAGCACCATGAGCTCACATGTAAATGATGCATTTGACCCTTGTGACCTTCCCACAAAAATACCACTGTATCTTTAAGCTAGCCAACTTTAATAAGAGGTGAGCGTCTCCCTCCTTTCACAGTGACTTTCACTAAGAGGAAAGTCACGAACTGGCCATCGGTGTGAACCACTAGCGTCAGATATGACAGGGGCAGGAGCTAATCAGGAATCATTGGCAGCGGCAGTGATCACAATACCTGACGCTGCTCTGGGGGGCCAGCGAGGCTGGGATTCGGAGCTCCAGCCGCATTACCTGAAGCAGAGCCTTGGCTGCCGGAGAGGCAGTGTGGTGCGGAAAGGAACATCAATTTGGAAATCTGAATCTCTGCTTATTGACTGTGGAACCTAAGGGTGGCATCTGAATCTAAGAGTCCTGATTTGTAAAAATCTGTAGAACAGCGACCTGTAGGGTTATGCTAGGCAGTGGTTCTCAACCTGTGGGTCGCGACCCCTTTGGCAGTCAAACGACTTTTTCACAGGGGTCGCCTAAGACCATCCTGCATATCAGATATTTACATTACGATTCATAACAGTAGCAACATTACAGTTATGAAGTAGCAACGAAAATAATTTTATGGTTGGGTCACAACATGAGGAACTGTATTTAAAGGGCCAGAAGGTTGAGAACCGCTGTGCTAGGGGGTCAAGTGCATGGGCCCTGCAGGCCAGTGCTCCACCCGTGCATGGTCTCCCTCAGCACCCACCAGGGGAGGTTGCTGGTGCAAGAGAACCTCTTAAAGTCTGTGTTCACAGCCCTCCCAGGTTTGACCAGAAGGTGCACATGGACTCAACAGGCCTTTGTGTGGTGATAGGGGACTGGAGGGGCCGGGAGCCTGGCAGGGCCCAACTTTCTAATTTTCTTTGGTGTCAATTAATACGAAAATGTCTGCTGGATTATGACAGAGAGTGGACTGCATCTGCAGATCGACCTGGGGAGAACTGACATGCTGACAATATTAGGACAGGATGTCTCTTTCCACTTACTGGGTCTTCTTTAATTTCTCCCAGCAATGTTTGTTGTTTTCTGTAGAGCGATTTTGCATGCTTGTTTTTGTTTTTTTTTTGTTAAATTGATTCCTAAGTACTATATTTTTTGATGCTATTGTAAAAGAAATTTTAAAAAATTGTTCTTCAATTATAGGTTGCTCTCAACAACTTTGACATTTAGAATAGGCTGGAAGTTGTCAAGGCAGTGATCTTTGCAAATTCAAAATAAATCGACTTACTCAGTGCTGCAGAGCTCTTAGGAAATGCCCAAACCAGGATTCAAGCTCAAGCTTTTTACGCACAAAGTCAAGGGCTCATTCTATTATGCAGCTCTATGTGAGGTAGATGAGAAGCATACACCTCTAAGTTACAAGAGCTCAACACATATCCAGTGGGATTAGAAAAGAAAACCACTTAAATATGACGAATACAGAAACCAAGACCCAGAGTGGTCTTTCCTGATCACCCCACCTAAACGATTTTCTAGTCACTCCTTATCCCATTACCTTCTCTTATTTTCACCAAAGCACTATTGCTAGCATGTAAACATTTTGTTTTTGACCCATCCCTTCCCACTCAATGATAAGCTCCTTTAAGAGTTTGGATCTTACATATCCCATTCATCACTGATATCTCAGTGTAGTGGCCATAAAAATATGGCTGTCAGGTTTCCTGATGTGGACAGCATGATGGACCGACAGCCCCGGCTGCTGGCCTTCTGCATCCCCTTAACTCCCCACGGCTGTTCTCATGCAGTGACAGTGATGGAAGACTAATACAGGCCTGTTCCCGCGGGACACGGGACTCCCTTACTGGGGGCCCTGGGGCTTGAGAACTTCCCCTGACCTGGCTGAAACGGTCTTACCAGGCACTGCAGTCTAACCCTGCTCCCGTCCGTCTCCCCTTCACAGGTGTCAGTCCTGTGTCCCATGAAGGCTTTCCCCCTCCCACTGTCTCTCCAGCACGTCTCAAGTCATCTTGACAGCTGCTTCTCAGACAGCCCAACGAATATAGTCCTAAAACAGTACTTGATGAACAAATGGTGGCCCAGGTTCATATTGCAGGCAAACCACAGACCCAGAATCAGAACCCAGGTCCCTGCTCCCTCACTCCAAAGCCTTTTTTCATCACCAATCATGTGAGAAATACGTTTTTGGCCAGAGGGCCACTGCTCTGATGAATCTGAGGGGAAAATGCATCTCCCAATGGCCAAGTCCCACAGTTGCCCTCCCACCTCTGTGTATAAGTATGCGACCCGTAGTGGGCGTGAAAACATCTGTCCTAGGTTCAGAGAGAACTAAAGCTATGGCTTAGGTCAACAGAGAAAGCTGGCTTAGGCTGAAATGAAAGGCAGCAAGACCTCGGTGTGTTGCCTCGTAAAAGGGACGTAGGGAGAGCAGCCACACTGGCAAAGCCAAAGAAGGTCATCAGAACAGAGCAGAGAAGGCCGTGAGTCTTTCCCAGGTCTTGGCACATGAACTGAAGCTCCTGTGCAGGTACTGTGACAGCTTGAGGTGAGGAATCACGTCTAGAATTTCAGGGTGAGGCTTCATAGTTAAAAGCATGGATTCTGGAGCCAGACCGTCTGGGTTTGAATCCCAGCTCCTTTACTTACTAGTTGTATGAACTAAGGAAAGCTACTGAACCTCTTTGCGCTTTAGTTTTCTCATCTGTAAAATGGGAATAATAATAGGTATCTACCTTGCCCTGACTGGCTAGCTCAGTTGATTAGAACATCCTCCCAATACCCCAAGGTTGCAGGTTCAATCCCTGGTGAGGGCACATACAAGAATTAACCGAATGCATCAATGAATGGAACAATAAATCTAAGCTTCTCTCTCTCTCTCTCCCTTCGTCTCTCTCTCTAAAGTCAATCAATAATTTTTTTAAAAAAATTATTGCAACCAATGAATGCTTAAGTAAGTGGAACAAATCAATTTCTCTCTCTAAAAATCAATTAATGAAAAAAATTGGTATCTACCTCACAGGATTATTTGAGTTAAGATCTGAGAAATACTTAGAACACTGCCTCATAGATAGTTAGCTTTTATGATCAGTAACACATTTAAAAAGACATCTTTGTCTTTGAGCACCTCAACAACTTACGAGTAATGCATCTCAAATCAGGAAAGTCAGTCATGTTTATTTGATAAAATATTAATCACACGCAGTAAAAACGTTTTTGAGTTTGGGCAAAATGATAGAGTTATTTCAGATGTCTCAGTTTTGGGGAGATAAGATTAGCATGGTACACATTTCACAAGACTGCTGTAAAGGTCACAGAGGAGGCAGTGAAAACTTATCAGCCACACATTCCAAGATACTTAATGTGTTCTTATCACATGCCACACATTACATTATATGCTTTAAGTGAACTCTCATGTAATCTTCACAATAATGTTGTGAAGAATGTCTTGTTTCTATTTTACTGATGCAGAAATTGAGGCTCAGAAAAGTAAACTAACTTACCCAAGACCATGTTTAGATTGAACTCATCAATGTTGTGCATTCATGGATTTCCAAGACCCGTGCTCTTTGTACTAAATTATCTTTTTAAACCAGTCATATATAAAAGCACTTCATAAATCGTAAGGCCTTTTTATGCAAGTGCAAGATGATATCATCCGCAATATCACCTGGAACATTAGCCAAAAGTAAAAAAACCCAGGTTTCAATTCTACCCTTGCCAGTTAGCTGTACGGTCTTGAGCAAATTAGCTCTCCTCTCTTGCCTTCCGAGGAGCTTGGAACTAAACTCTCTAAAGGCCCTTCAAGATCTAACATTCTAGAATTTTCTCATGTGATGAAAGCTTCTCCCTTCTCTGTCTTGACTATTTGGCTAATACGTTTTGTCAGCCACGAAGAGCTCTGTTCACTGACTCATCCACAAAGGGGTGAGAAGGTGGGGAACAGTGAACCTTAGATGACAGATTTGTAAAATAAAGCTTAGGCTATTGATATACCCTGTCTCTCATCATCCATTTTGAGTGTGTGTGTTTTTTTTTTTCCTTTTTTTGGTTTGTTTTTCATTGTACTTTATACCATTATTTCAATATACAGAATTTTAGACCCTATGTCCTGTGAATAATGTTAGAGTATTTTTGAAGTTATTTTTTTCCCACCACCTCAACAGTGACTATCTGAAACCAAGAATATTGGGGGGAAAGTTGGAAATTTTTTAAACTGTAATTTTGTATAACTATTTCCAAAGTTATAACCAAATACTGTAGCTACATCATTCATTTGAATATTCATTGGGCAGCTACTATGTGTCTGCATGAATTTGGGGGTGACAGAATGGCGAGAGTCCTGCTCTTGCCCTGTCTCACACATGCCCCCCTCTCCAATCACATGCTGTATCCAGTTCCCCAAGCCTCTGGGAACTTGAATAGCAGCCCATGGAGAAAGCAACAGAAACCTGAATTTTGAGATGTTGAATGTATTAGTAATCTGCTTGTGGTAATCATTTCACAATGTATAAATCTATCAAACCAGCATGAAGTGCACTTTAAATATACACAGTTTTGTCAATTATACCTTGATAAAGCTGGCGGAAAAATAAATATCTGATATATATATATTAGAAGCCCAGTGCACAAAAATTTGTGCACTGGCAGTGGGGGGGGGGCGGGTCCCTCAGCCCAACCTGTGCCCTCTCATAGTCTGGGACCCCTCGGGAGATAACCACCTGCTAGCTTAGGCCCACTCCCCTGGTGGCAGGTGGCACGCCCAATCCCGCGGTGTCTGCCCCATCTCCCCGATCGCAGATGACAGGCCTGGATCCTGCGCTGGGGCAGCCGACGGCTGGGGATTGCACTGCCGCCAGCCCCAGGCAGGGCGGCCAGTGGGATCTACCTGCAGTATGCAAATTAGCCGCCATCTTTGTTGGTGGTTAATTTGCATATCATGCTGATTAGCCCATGGGAGGCATAGCGAAGGTATGGTCAATTACCATGTTTGTCTATTATTAGATAGGATATATTCCCATTTATGTAAAAAAAAAAAAAAAAGAGAGAGAGAGGGAAACCTGAATTAACTGAGAGAATCCTATATTGACCAGTTTTATCCTAAGTTGATCAAAACTTCAATGTCCATTACTAGCCAGATGGGGCTTGATATTGAAGTTAAATTCAGAAATTTAAAATATATATATATTTTTTCTTTTTTATATGACAGATATATCTTGGCCCAGACCAGGCGTGGTCAGTTAAAGGCAGGTAAACCTCAGTGAGAGTGGAGGGCAGGAGCCTGGCGGCACTGAGAAGAGCGCCAGGGCAGCCTGGCAGTGGGGCGGGGGTTGGCAGGGGGAGCATGACCTGAGAACATGGTGAGACTGGAGTTCGTGGACAGTGGTCCCCGTCTCACGCTCTCCTTGGGTGACTGTCCCTAGAACAGGATCTGGCAGACACAGCCACTGGTGTGCTAAAGGAGGGAGCCCAGAAACAAGCTGGGCCTCACCAGACCTGTGGGCAGGAGAGTCTGTGAGGAGGGGGCATGCTGAGGGGAAGCAAAGCAGAAGTTCTCCAGAAATTCAGGCCGACAGGAGCCTGTCCCTGGGCAGTGGGCTCCAGCCACTCCCTCGAGGGGTTGCGTAAGGCTGTGGTCTCTGAGAAACAGGACCGGGTCCAGTCTGATGTGGGATCTGAGACCACAGGTAGGTTAACAGGGACATGACTCAAGAACAGGGAAAACCCCGGGGCTGACGCTAGCTCACAATCATGATTAGGGCCAGAATGAGTAAAAGGGACACAGTCTCTAAGAGCCCTGACTTTACTTGGGGTGCAGGGTGGGCCTTGACCTGAAGGGGGAGGTCAAGGGCTCTGGCTGTGAGCACAGAAGCTCCTGATGCCAACATAACCAGCAGGTCACGGTTCCCCAGGCTTCCCAAAGGTAGGGATGCATTAGAACGCTGCCTCTCTGTTTATTTGTCTGTGCACTTTCAAAAGATGACACGGGGCTAACAATTTTCATTATGTCCAATATGGGAGCCCGTTATCTACTGTGACCCATTTCGCACCCAGGAACACTTTGACGGGCGCAGTTATACAAAGGGAAATGGGATAAAGGGAAGTCTTGCCGTCTGACTACATTTAGCTGACTACTTCTTCCTAGTGTTTTTCCTTTCTGTGGTGGACTGAGGGAGACGTTCGTAGCTCAGCGCTGGTCTGCGGGGCCCTGTTTTGAAATAGCTGCCGCAGAATAATATTTTCGCACTGTGTTCCAGCCTTCCTAGGCTATCCTGGGAGAGGTGGTGGTGGTGGGGGGTGGCAGGCCCTGGGGGTCCAGCTCTCTCCCCTGCAATGCTAACAGCAGCGCCCTCTCACCTGCTGCACACATTGTGTTCCATGCGAGATTGGGTTAATGAGCATTGCCAAAAAAAAAAAAAAAAAAAAAAAAAAAGGCTGAAAATCACTGTTTTCATCCCCAAGCCCCTTGTTTACTATTGAAGAAGTGGGATCTGTAACAAAGCTGAAATTGAAAATCAGAACTTTGACTCAAGATTCAAATCCAAGAGAGAGAGAGAGAGAGAGAGAGAGAGAGAGAGAGAGAGAGAGAGAGAGAGGGAGAGAGAACCATGCCTACTGATTTTTGTAGTGTTCAGAGCTTTATGCAGGGCCCTATGTGACTGGGTGTGTAATGACAGTCAAGATAGTCAAAGGTTGCCCAGTCAGCGTGACTCTGTGATTGAATGTCAACCTATGAACCAGGAGGTCATAGTTCAATTTCCAGTCAGGGCATATGCCCGGGTTGTAG
The DNA here is from genome assembly GCF_963259705.1 of Myotis daubentonii. Lineage (NCBI taxonomy): Eukaryota > Metazoa > Chordata > Mammalia > Chiroptera > Vespertilionidae > Myotis > Myotis daubentonii. The sequence goes on along the minus strand of NC_081848.1, from coordinate 38,375,294 downwards.
GCTCGATCCCCAGTGAGAATCGTGCAGGAGGCAGCCGATCAATGATTCTCTCTCATCACTGATGCTTCCCTTTCTCTCTCCCTCTCCCTCTCCCTTCCTCTCTGAAATCAGTAAAAACATATTAAAAAAAGATTGTCAGAGGTCCAAGGTGACCTTACCACTGAATTCAAAGTCCTCATTTTATTTCTAGCCAAAAATAAACATCTGGGCTTTGGAATCTGGTCTGGGACCAATGCGACAATGATTTTTACCGTCGTTCACTAGAGCTCATCTGAATCAGTCAGAAAACAAAAGAGTGGGGGGATCTCAGAGACGCTGGGAGCTCTCCAAGCTGCTGGTGTTGAGGAGCTGGGAGGAGATGCTCGCCTCGCCAGCAGTCTGTGGGTTTGGCAGGTGACACCAGACTTGTCTATGCTGGATGGCCCGGTGGTGAGGGGGAGTGTTTGGTAGCAAAGGGAGAGCAGAAAGAAGGATGCAGGCTTAGGACAGAGAAGAGGGCCAGGTTTCTCCCTGCTCCTTGTCCTCCTCCCGAGGGCCTGGGCCTCCTGCAGGTCAGGGCTGTGCCTGGCCCAGGACAAGGCAGGAGTGTCCGTGGGGACTATATGGAGTTCAAGTCCCATGAGGAAGGCCTGATATTTCAGGGTTATTTAGAATAACATTTATTTTTTCTCTAAAAAGCCATGAGGAGTTCAGATCTGGCTGGAAACGGGTCTGCATGTTTGTTTTCCTCATTGTCTCAGTGGAAAAAAGGGTGGGTGACTCAGACGGCAGCCTCCGCCTCTGGGCTGGGGCCCGGGTCTGTCTCCACTCTGTTCTTTGCTCCTCTAGGGACCTGTGTCAGCCCGGGGAGAAGCTGCATATTACCTCCCACATTCGCTCTGAGCTTCCAACAAGGGTCTCCCCAGGAGGTGAGAGATCTAAGATCAGTTTTAAATAAGCAAACGGTAGGGAAAGAAACAAGAAAGGGGAAGGTCCCCCCAGGGATGAGAAGAGAGAAAGGGCAAAGTCTCCAAGGAAGGCCTCCTTCCTCCCCGCCCTCCTCACGCCCAGTCTCTCCCCTGGCTCTCCCACTCCCTGCACCGGGGGCCGGGCCAAGGTCACCACAAGGCATCTGTGGACACGGCCTGACTCCATCCCAGCCCTCCCTGCGGTCAGAAGTCCAGCTGGAATAAGGGGTCCTGACCTCTAAGCACCAAGCATTCTCTCTGGAGGGGAAAGAGCTGTGTGAAGACCTCTGATAACATTCTTCCACGGGAGGTTCAAGATTTCCCCCAAAGCATTCCTATGGATATTGCCCGATCCCAGATGGGGCCCAGGAGCTAAAAGAACTCTGCTGTTGAGTTACTCAGGAGACTCAGGGAATTCTAGAAGTTTAAATATTTACAAAATATTTAAGGGAGGGGAGGGAGGAAAGCCTCACCAAGAATTTTAGGAGAGAAAAGGTGGGGAAGACATAAAAAGTGTTGAACTCTGCAAAGTCTTTGTGCCATAGAATTTGACACATGACTACTGTGAAATCCCTGCCAGGGAGCTGGAGAAGAAGGGAAAAAAGGCAAATAGGAGACTGGACATGGAGGGGTTCTGGCCTTCTTTCAAAACCTTCAAGAGGGAAACCAAGATGGCGGCATAGGTTAACGCTGGAGATTGCTGCCCTCGAACAACCACTTCAGAGATATAACTAAAGGACAGAACGGACATCATCCAGAACCACAGGAAGGCTGGCTGAGTGGAAATTCTACAGCTAGGAGGAAAGAGAATATCATACCCAGACTCAGAGGAGGCGCAGTGCTGAAGTGAAATACTCAGGTGCGGAGTGCGCCCGCAGAGCGGGCTGGCGGCGAAGGGCGCAGTTGTTGTTTTCAATCGGGAGGGAGTTTCAGACTCTGAGCTCCAGATCCGGGCGAGTCTCTGGGGACCAAGACTCAAACGGGAGAAGCGGGACTGTCTGGCTTCAGTCGGAACTCGAAGGCAGCTTTCTCTCCGAGGTTTGCAGCCATTGCTGGGACTCTGAGAGGCAGAGCCCCTGGGGAAGGAACTGAGAGCAGCCATAACTGCTTGCTCCCCCCCCCCCCCCCCGCCCTGCAGATCCCCGGGGACCCGCCCCGCCCAAGCCCTACACAGAACCATTTGCCGGATAGCCTCAGGCAAACGCTAGATTAGTACCGCCCTAGAGATCCAGCACAGAAGCCCTCCCACTGCAGACATAGCGGACTCTCATAGCCAGTTAGCCTGGAGGTCAAATCACCCCCCGGTATTGCCGACATCAATCAAGGCTTAAAGGCAACAAGACTGCGCACAAAGACCACTAGGGGGTGTACCAAGAAAGCATAAAAAATGCGGAGACAAACAGGACAAAACTGTCAATGGAGGATATTGAGTTCAGAACCACACTTTTAAGGTCTCTTAAGAACTGTCTATGCCGAAACCGGTTTGGCTCAGTGGATAGAGCGTTGGCTTGCGGACTGAAAGGTCCCGGGTTCGATTCCGGTTAAGGGCATGTACCTGGGTTGCGGGCACATCCCCAGTAGGAGATGTGCAGGAGGCAGCTGATTGATGTCTCTCTCATTGATGTTTCTAGCTCTCTATCTCTCTCCCTTCCTCTCTGTAAAAAATCAATAATATATATATATATATATATATATATATATATATATATATATATATATATATATATATAAAAGAACTGTCTAGAAGCTGCCGATAAACTTAGTAAGGCCCTCGAAAAGACTGATGAGACCGCCGATAAATGTAGTGAGATCCTCAAGAAATCTAATGAGACCCTCGATGTTGTGATAAAGAACCAACTAGAAATTAAGCATACACTGACTGAAATAAAGAATATTATACAGACACCCAACAGCAGACCAGAGGAGCGCAAGAATCAAGTCAAAGATTCGAAACGCGAAGAAGCAAAAAACACCCAACTGGAAAAGCAAAATGAAAAAAGAATCCGAAAATACGAAGATAGTGTAAGGAGCCTCTGGGACAGCTTCAAGCGCACCAACATCAGAATTATAGGGGTGCCAGAAGATGAGAGAGACCAAGATATTGAAAACCTATTTGAAGAAATCATGACAGAAAACTTCCCCCACCTGGTGAAAGAAATAGACCTACAGGTCCAGGAAGCGCAGAGAACCCCAAACAAAAGGAATCCAAAGAGGACCACACCAAGACACATCATAATTAAAATGCCAAGAGCAAAAGACAAAGAGAGAATCTTAAAAGCAGCAAGAGAAAGAAACTCAGTTACCTACAAGGGAATACCCATATGACTGTCAGCTGATTTCTCAACAGAAACTTTGCAGGCCAGAAGGGAATGGCAAGAAATATTCAAAGTGATGAATACCAAGAACCTACAACCAAGATTACTTTATCCAGCAAAGCTATCATTCAGAACTGAAGGTCAGATAAAGAGCTTCACAGATAAGGAAAAGCTAAAGGAGTTCATCACCACCAAACCAGTATTAAATGAAATGCTGAAAGGTATCCTTTAAGAAGAGGAAGAAGAAAAAAAAGGTAAAGATACAAATTATGAACAACAAATATGCATCTATCAACAAGTGAATCTAAGAATCAAGTGAATAAATAATCTGGTGATCATAATAGAATCAGGGACATAGAAAGGGAATGGACTGACTATTCTTGGGGGGGAAAGGGGTGTGGGAGATGCGGGAAGAGACTGGACAAAAATCGTGCACCTATGGATGAGGACAGTGGGTGGGGAGTGAGGGCGGAGGGTGGGGCGGGAGCTGGGAGGAGGGGAGTTATGGGGGGGGAAAAAAGAGGAACAAATGTAATAATCTGAACAATAAAGATTTAATTAAAAAAAACCAAACAAACAACAACAAAAAAAACCTTCAAGAGCTCCAACCGGGGCTCTGGTGCCTAATGTCCCCGCACTCTGGTTCGAGGTTTGAGCCTGCTCTAAGCTGGGTCCTGCTCTCCTGCGCATGCGGCCTTCAGAGGTTAATGCTAATGTACAGACAGCACTCTACTGCCCTCATGGTCAGTTCCCAGTGATTTAGAAACGTCCTGCTTCTCCTTGCTGGCTATTCTGTGATGGACAAGCAGCCATGGTAAACAGGTGTGGGCAAAGGGGGTTAGGACACATGGGCAAGAGTCAGAGCATAGCCCCAGCATGGAGCGAAAGGGCCTGGGTTCTAGGTCTGGCGACAATGCCTCACGACACTGTCGCTTCGTGCCTTTAAACCTCGGCTTCCTCACTTGTGCAACAGGAATAATGCTAGCAGCTCCGCCTATCGTAATTTGTTTCTTTATCCTCAAAGGAGACTGCCTAACTGTTCTGCAGAGTGTCATATTCTCTATAAACACCAGATACTTCAATCATGTCCTATTCCTCTTGACCTCCCAAAGTAAAAAATCATCATTATCAACACAACCGCTACATGGGGAGCAGGGCCACAAGCTGCCGCGCTCCCCTGTGCACCTGTACACCTTCCCATCTTCCTCCAACAACGTTGGGAGGGAGCGTCATCCCCACTGCGCAGGTGACAAAGCCCCAGACACACGGAGGTATTTATTCAACATCGTGGAGCAAATAAATGGCAGGGCTGGGACTCCGGGGCAGCCGGCCTGCCTTTCAGGGTCCACGTGAGGGCGGCTGTGCAGGCCCTGGAAGAGGGAGGGGCTGAGAGGACTCAAAGGGATGCCGGCTTTCCCAACAGTGGACGACTCCTGAGCCCATGAATAATTCACCAGAGCACTGTGCTGAGAGCTGGCTCTTTTGTGTGTGGCACATCTGGTCAGGGACAGCTGCCCACGCCAGGGCCACAAATGTGCGGGCTGGACCCGCCTGCTCAGAAGCACAGCTCAGAGCAGCTTTCTGCTCCATTCGCAGGGGGCTGGGGGCTATTCTGATTCCCCGAGGAAGGCAGGGTTCTTATATGTGCTTTTATGCATGTGTGCGCACGCACATGACAAAGAAACAAACAAACAAAAAAATCTCCACATGTGCGATATGAAATCGAGACATTCATCCTTGGACTTGCTTTCCCTCCGTGAGCCTCATCCCTGGTTTCCTTTTGGGAAGGGCTCTCTCTTATCGGGAGGTTGTGTTCTCCACCCTATGTCGACAGTCAGACTTGGTGTGACTCCTGGTCTGGTCTTGTTCCTAGACAGGTTTCATTCCAGGCATTTCTGGCTGGAATATGTGAGGAACTGGAGGGTGGCAGCAGACAGCAGAAGCTGAGAGTGGCAAGAGAGATTATAAAAAAGACTCCATCTGCCACAGAACCTCTTCCAGCTGAAAGTGAAAAACAGAACTTGTTTTTCTTTTTTCTTTTTTTTCTCTATAGGTCCTATTGCAACTCTTAAAATAAGAAAAAGAAAAGGGAATATTAGCTTTAAGGAGGGTCCGTGTAGGAAGAAGTCTGTACAGGCCCAAGCAGCAGGAGGGCTGTTGCATGGCACAGCTGCTGGGGGTATCTCTGCAGAGAACCCCATGGGGTATCTTTGTGGATGGCCCTGTGGGAGATGTGAAACTTGAGGTGCACAGGCAGTGGGGCTATGGTCTGTCCTGTACCCACGGAGAAGCAGAAGCACTGGATAATGATGATTTATCTCTGTTCTGCAAGAGGAAACCGAGGCTTCAAGTGACTCACATAATCACAGAGCTGTGATTTAAACTCAGACACCCTCACCCCAGCCCACGCACTCACCAATAGAGCCTGATGACTGCATGGAAGCCTAGAATGACAGAATTCTTGGAATACCCCAGCCCTGAAATGTGAGCAATACGGGCTGGTGAGGCAGGAACCTAAGCCAGCTTCACCCCTGGTGGAAGGGGTCAGGGAGTGCTTCCATCAAAGTCTCCAAAGAGCAAAAATACCCGGGCTTGGTTTTGCCAGATGGTCATATTTCAGGAGGTTAGGGAGAAAGAGACAACATCTATAATAATAAAAGCGTAATGTGCTAATTAGACCAGATGACCTCTGGATGAAGCCGGGGCGGCGAGGGAAGCCCGGGTCCTGGGTGGCAGAGGGAAGCCGGTGCCGGCAGCTGGCAGCTGAGGGAAGGAAGGCCTACTCTTGCACTAATTTTGTGCATTGGGCCTCTAGTATTATAATGGAAAGTCAGACCTGGGTTAGGTTAGAATCTTGGCTCAGTCATTTCTAGCTGTGCGGCCTTAGGTCAAAATCATTGCTACTTGGAATGAAATTTTTAAAAGACAGGAATGCCTCAGAGATTCTTAGCTGATTTGCCATGGGTTCTCAGCATCACTGACTTTTATATGCTTCTCTATAAATATATTTTTTATTGATTTCAGAGAAGAAGGGAGAGGGAGAGAGACAGAAACATTAATGAGAGAGAATCATTGATTGGCTGCTTCTTGCATGGCCGCCCCCCCGCCCCCCCCCCCCCCCCCCATCCCGTCCCCGGGATCAAGCCCTCAACCGGGGAATGTGCCCTGACTGGGAATGGAACCATGACCTCCTGGTTCATAGGTCAATGCTCAACCACTGAACCACACCAGTTGGGCAACATGCTTCTCTTTAATTGATGTGCAACCAGGTTTAAGAACTACTGATTTAGGCTCTCCACCTGCCTCAGAAAAAAAAAAACCCCTGCTCAATCATCTTACAGTTGGGGATGAGTCCAAACAAATGTCAAAGAGAATTTCTGCAATTTAAAACGCATTTCAAAAAGCTGAGCTATTCCTTCTGAAGGTTAACAAAACCCAAATGTAAGTCAGCATTCCCCTTCTCACCTGCCCCCTCCCAAATGCATAGAAATGAACATTGGATTATACATCAACAATAATGCCCCCATCCTCCCGTCTCCCCCTGCCCGCCCCCCCCCCCAAAAAAAAAATTGGCAAGTGTAGCTGTGTAGGATGGTGTGAAATAGATTAACTAGACAAACAGAGGTGGAACAGAAAAAGGGTCAAGGTAAGAGCTGCCATATGGGATGGTGGATAGGTAACAGGGCACAGAGTGCTAGAGAGTGAGGGAAGGGGAGAAAGGCACAGGGCTGAGAAATGGGGTGGCACTGAGGTACCTGAACACATTACCGTTAGCACAAAGTACCTTTAGCTTCATCACAACCCCAACAGATCTCAGTTTCCCATTTGAGTGTCATCAGGGCCAGGGGTCCCTCTAATATTTGGTAACCCCTTCACACGCTTACCCTTTGCCTATTACTCCTCTGTTGAAGAGGAGCTTTTAGCTACAGCCTGCTCTCCTGATTCAAGGAACCTGAAAGCCCTGTCACAGCCCCAACCGCCAAGCCCCCAGCTGCCCTAACCACCAAGCCCCCAACCACCAAGCACCTTGCCCTTTGGAGCAAGGTCTGTGCTTTCTTACCTGCGCTCTCCTCAGCCTGACTGAAGCCGCAGATCTGACAGATGCTCTGGACCCATTTGTTCATGTCCTCCTCGGTCTCAGCCACCAGGTAAAAGGTGCGCTCGCTGGTCTTGATGTCAAACACAAAGCTATCCTGCAGCTCCTTCTTGTTGAAGGTCAGGCCTGCATCCACCTGCTCACAGAAGTTGAGGTTGATGATCCGCAGGGGCTTCTTGGAGTGGTCATTCTTGTAGTATTCCAGGACGTCGGGGTCACCGCTCATCCGGCCACTCCGCAGGATAAACCAGCGTTTCTTCCAGGCCTGAAGGGGAAGGGGTAAGAGGAGGGGGGAAAGGTCATCGGTTGTTTCCAAGCTTTTCACGGGTCCCCATATTATTGTGAGGTGAAGAGTGGGCACTGGTGCACCTGCAGGCTGAACATGGGCTCTCTCTCCCATTTTGCCCCAGAATTTCAGAAAGGAGGGATAATTTTGGAAGGCATTTCACTATGGAAACAGTTTTATCACCATGAAGTGAATCGTGGCATTCCCACTTTTTAGATCAGGAAGTTAGATGTGGACTAAAACACTTCAGAGCAATTATTCCATTAGGCTAGACCAGTGATGGCGAACCCTTTGAGCTCGGCGTGTCAGCATTTTGAAAAACCCTAACTTAACTCTGGTGCCGTGTCACATATAGAAATTTTTTGATATTTGCAACCATAGTAAAACAAAGCCTTATATTTTTGATACTTATTTTATATATTTAGATGCCATTTAACAAAGAAAAATCAACCAAAAAAATGAGTTCGCGTGTCACCTCTGACACGTGTGTCATAGGTTTGCCATCCCTGGGCTAGAGCACAGACTCAAACTCATAGTACTTTCACTCACAGGGTGAGCTTGGAAACCATAACATCTCAGTTTATGGAAGGGGACCCCCACTAAGAAATGGTGCGCTGAAGCGACAATGCCACACCCAGCAAAGAGAAGAAAGCAAGTTTCCTAACTTTCTGTACATTGTACATTGTGTTTTTCACCGAATCACGATGCCTTGAAAGAATCACAGAGAAACTCTTCTAAAACTTCTCTGAAGCACATAATTTTAGGATTTTTCTGCTTGTCTCCTTCACTGCTATATCCCCAGCACTTATAAATCAGAACATCTCATTTCTGTGCGCAGAGCCTCCAATGCCTTTTCATCTCACTCAGAGTAAGAGCCACCTCACCGTGGCCAAGGCGGGGGGGGGGGGGTCCCTCATCCCATCTCTCTCACCTCATCTCCTGCCATTCTCAGCCCATTCTGCTCTGGCCACTCTGGCCTTAAACAGGGGCCACACACTCCAATCTCAGGGTCTTTGCTGTGCTTGCTCCCTCTGCCTGTAATAATCCTCGCTCAGATATTCCCATTGCGTATTCTTTCCTTCAAGTCTCTATTCAAATGCCACGTTACCAAAGAGGCCATTTCTGACCACCAAAGCCTCACACTCTCTTTCTCCGCTGTACTGGTCTCCTAGCACTTACACCGCCTCAAATACCATATTTATGTTGAGTGTCCGCACCCACCTCCCAGAATGTAAACTCCACGAGGGCAAGGGTTGGTTCTCTTTTATCCCATGCCATAGCCTCAGTGTTTAGAATAGTGCCTGGCACATAACTGGTTACTGTTAACTATGTATTTAATTAACGAGTGAATCATTTTCTTACATGAATTCCTCACTGCACTAGTAGGTCATGGGGACAGAACTGATGCCTAATAAGCCTTAGACATAAATGAGGGTTAGGGTATAGGTAAGAAAATAAACATAAATACTATTTATTTACAATCATCTGAAGTCTTGCCAGGCCACTGCTTATAGAACTCCGTGTGTGCTATGTGTACGCATGCCGCAGGGAACACATACACATGTACATGTGTGGGTCAGGTGCATTTAAAAAGATATTGTCAATAGTTTAGCTTGTATTTAGTTGATGTGTGCCCTTCAGGGCTAGTCTCTGCAGAAAGAGCTGTCTCTGAATCTCTGGAGTGCAGGTGTCAGCAGAATCACACACAGACGCCCTCGACAACAAGAAAAAGGTGTTTGCTACAGATAGCATCGAGGCCTGTCAGGTTCAGCTTCCAAGGAAGCAGTGTAGGCTGACAAATGGCTGCCTATGAAATGCTGATAAATGTATGACAGAGCAGGCAAGGCTGTCTGGTCCAGTCCCAAATCCCCATCCCTCTTCTGCCACAACACCTCTTCAAGTCCATGCTGTTTTTTTGGAAACCAAACAATTCAGAACAAAGCAACTTCAAAGAGTCTAGCTCAGTGATGGTGAACCTTTTGAGCTCGGCGTGTCAGCATTTTGAAAAACCCTAACTTAACTCTGGTGCCGTGTCACATATAGAAATTTTTTGATATTTGCAACCATAGTAAAACAAAGACCTATATTTTTGATATTTATTTTACATATTTAAATACCATTTAACAAAGAAAAATCAACCAAAAAAAATGAGTTCGCGTGTCACCTCTGACATGCGTGTCATAGGTTCGCCATCACTGGCTAGCTCAACTTCTCTGATCCCCTCAGGTGAAACGAAGCTTTACTTCCTCTGAACCTTAATAAAACTTTTAAAAGTAATCCTCACCCGAGGATATATTTTCATTGATTTTTTAGAGAGAGGAAGGGGGATGGGGAGAGAGAGAGAAACACTGATGTGAGAAACATCAATCAGCTGCCTCCTGTACGCGCCCAACCAGCAAATCTAACCCACAACCTAGGTATGTTCCCTGACTGGGAATTGAACCCACAACCTTTTGGTGTATGGGATGATGCTCCAACCAACTGAGCCACCCAGCCAAGGCAATAACACTTTTCATGTACCTCTCGTGGCATGTCATTTTTACAACCTATTACAGGTATTTTTGTATTTGTTGCTTCTTCACAAGTAGACCATGAACAACATCTCCTATTCCTGAACCTTTCTGATCTCTCTGGCCTCATTTATGTATAATTCCCCCCTCCTTCCCTACCTCCCTACCTCCCTTCCAGCTAGCCATCCAACAAATATTTATGTAGTGCTTACTATGCAATAGGCATTAGTCCAGATGCTGAGGATATAGCATGAATTCCAGATCTTACAGGAATTCTTATTATATATTATTCTCCAAATGTGCCACATAGAATTAAATACGATAAAAAATAACTATATTACATGACCAAATGGGGTTTATTTCAAGGATGTAAAACTGATTCAACATTCAAAAATCAATCAGTATAATTCATCATATTAATAAGGTTAAAGGAGAAAAACCATATGGTTATATCAATCAATGAAAAAAACATTTGACAAAACTAAACACCCATTCATGATAAAAACTCTAAAAAAAAAAAAAAAAATACTGACAGAGGCAAAATCCTGAATGAATCTCCAGAGAATTTTGCTAAGTGAACAGTCAATCCTGAAGGGTTATACAACTCCATTTATATAACATCCTTGACAAAATTTAGGGATGGACAGCAGATTAATGGTTGTCAGTGGTTAAGAAGGGGGCTTGATTCCAGTCAGGGCACATACTCAGGTTTTGGGGCTGTGATCTCTGCAAATTGTTTAACCTCCAGGATATGTTTTTATTGATTTTAGAAGAAAAGACAAACATATCTTCATGACTTTGGGGTAGGCAAAGATTTCCTGAATACACAAAAGGCACTAATACAAGAGAACAAGTAACCAATCGTACCACATTAAATGTAACCTCTGATTATCAAAAGGCACCATTAAGAGAAAGAAAAACCAAGCCAAGACAGTGAGAAGAGATACTTGCAATGCACATGACTGATGAAGGACTCATATTCAGAACACATCAAAAAACTCCTACAAATTGGCAAGGAAAAGGCAGACCACTCAACAGAAAAATCAGCAAAAGATTTCATTAGGCACCACACAAAAGAAGACACCCAAATGGCAATAAGCATATAAAAGATCTCATCTCCATTCGCCATCAGGGAAGTACAAATTAACACCACCACACAACCACAAGAAAGGCGACAATGAAAAAGACTGACAATAGTAAGTACTGGGAAGGATGTGGAGAAACTGGAAAACTCATACTCTTAGTAGATGTGTCAGTTGGTATAATCATTTTGAAAAACTAAGGCAGTATCTACTAAAGCTGAACATTCATGCCAGCCCCCCACAATTCACTCCTGGGTACATACCCCAAATGACTGTGTACACACATTCACCAAAATAAACGTCCAAATACATTTGTCACCACACTGGTCATAATAGCCTATATCATGCCTGCCTGTCTACACTCTCTATTTCAAGTGCTTGTTACTTATAGTTTGGACTACTGTCATGGCTTCCTAACCAGTTTCCCTAATTTAATATATCTAAATGCTTCCAGTTTAATCAGAGCAAAAAAGTTCTGATCCTTTTACTCTCCCAACTATTCAAAAATGTAATGGCTCTCCATCACCCGAATAGCAAACTCCAAATTCTATGGTTTAGTTTGTATTTTTTTAATTACAAATCATTTCCAATGTGGTAAGACAGACATAACATAAAATTTACCCATTTAAGTGTGTAGTTCTGTGGTATTAAGTACATTTGCATTCATATTGTTGTACAACCATCAACACCATTTTTTTCCAACTGAAATTCTGTATCCATTAAACACTAACTCCCTCCCTTCTTTCCCCCATGCCAGCCCCTGCAACCCACCATTCTACTTTCTGTCTGTCTGATCTTGACTACTCATGTAGGTGAAATAATACAATATTTGTTCTTTTGTGACTGGCTTATTTCATTAGCATGATGTCTACAACGTTACTCCATGTGGTAGTATGTGTCAAATTTCATTCCATTTTGATTATTCCTTTTATCTGCTGATGGACTCTTGGATTCTATGGCTCAGATTTAAGGCTTTCACAATCTAGTTCAAATCCACCCTTCCATCTCATCTCTACTCACATATACATGGTATATATCCAAACCAAGTTGCTGCTATTTAAACCAAGTAGAATTTTCACTATTTCTAATACATGCCTGGTCTTTTCCACCTCCACATACTCAATTTCCCTCCCAATCTTCCTTCCTTTCTAAATTCTCTAAAGTTTTGCTTATACTTGAAAGCTATCCTGCCATTTGAGACAGGCCAGTGAGCCAGGACAAGTAGAATAGGGAAACTGAGGCAGCTAACAAACTGGCAGAGCAGTTTACAGTAGATACAGAAGTTCACCTCCCTAGAGACAATGTGTCTAGGCATCTAGATGCAGAAAAGCAGCAAAAGCAGGTGGATGATACCAGGACCAGCTGCAATGACTAATGACCCCCTGCCCTGGTGCTGACCAATCATTGGAGACCACCACCCTGAAGGAGCACACTTAGAAAACTGATAAATATTCTGCTAAAACCCTCCCTTGAGACCTCCCCTAAGATTCCTGCCTGCAAGAGGAGAGATACAAGCCTCAAGACAAAGGACTCAGCACTCTGTCCCCCTCTGGGGAGCCATTAAGTACATTCACATCGTTGTACAACCATCTAGGTCTTCTTAACCTACTCCTTCCCCCACAGGCATGCATCTCTTAAACTCTAAAGGGCCCCATGAGAGACTTGCCTCCAGGGGAGCAATGGGCAGTGGCAGCTCCTCACAGGCTAACCCTGTTCCAAGGCCCCCTTTTCTCTGACTTCCCAGAGAGCTAGGGTAGCCCAGCCTAAGCGCTCCTGTTGCTTCTTCTATGCTAAGCCCTTTCTTGTTTTACTGTCCCCAGCTTTCATAAACGTTCCCTCATCTGGACTCATGTTGTGAAAAGTTTCCTGCATGAAGTCAAGAACTCACATACTGCCAGTCAGGCCTAGGCAGACCTGCCAAGGTCCCCTTTCCGGTAACAATGTCATCATTTTTTATTATCTTTCACCCAGTGTTCCACCATCTAGTGCTCTCAGAATATAGCTCTTCCTCTTCCCCAAAACCTTACATGTGGCCTTCCTTCTATGTTATAAGTACTCTTATTTATTGAACTAAGTAACATAGCCAAATCTCATTAAAATACAAGTATACTGCGGGGGGATAAAATGGACACATATGTAATACCCTTTGTAATACTTTAAGCAATAAAAAAAAATAAATAAAAAAAACAAAATAAAAAAAAAAATAAAAAAAAAATACAAGTATACTTACTCTTAAATATCTCATCTTGAAACCATTTTTCCTAGTTTCAATAATAAATGATATTAAACCACTTTAAAACATCAAATAGACAATATGAAGAAGGAAAAAGGGTATCAGCTTTTGCCTAATTCCTGGTACAACCCATCTAAGCAGAAGAAACACTATTAATTCAGATCAACAAAAATTCAGACCTGGGGGAACAAGTGCAGAGAAAGAAGGAGAGCAGAATGAGGTAGATGATGCAGAGTGTGGTGAGAAAAGCTTAAGATTAGAGTGAAAAGACTGAATTATATTTCTATAAACTTGAACAAATTTGTTAACTTCTCTAATATATAAAATATATATATATAAGGGGGGAAATGCAAAACTAATAATATTGCCCTGAGAATTAAGTGAAACTAATAAACGTTGACGTGTGACAGGTGCCAAGGACATAGTTATTGGATCTAAAGCTGCCTGAGGACATTCTGAGATCACGTAATTGGCAGAAGAGTCACTGTTATAAAAGATGCCCAGATTTCCAATTCAGTATTCTTTCTACTGTATCATCACTGCGGAGGGTTTAGTGTGTCCTTTTTCTTGCCCTGAACCACGTATCAGCATGCCTCTGAGTGCTGCCTCTTTGGTCAAAGGCATCACTATTCGTTCAGGCTCCCAGATCAAAATCGTCTACTCCCCTTCAGCTCTTCCTGCTACTTCCTTGCCAGTGCCCAATCAATGAGCTCCTTCTATAGTACTCAGTAAAACAAGCACACATTCCGCTAAATGCTTATAAAGAAAAGAGGCAAGACCCAAACACTCCTTTCAAGTAACTTATTTATGATGTTGCTCATATTCCTAAAACAAAAGGCAGCTTTTCAGAAATACCATGAAAAGAGACACAATATGCTATCAGACCACTGACAGGGAATCAGTGGGTAGTGGTGAGGGGAGAGGGAAAGAGAGAAAGAGAAATACGAATGAATATGAATAATGAAGAAGGTAGGGTTTGCTATATGGTTTTGGGAAAGAAGGAGAAAAGAACCTTTTGTTTACAGCATACAGTATGACTAAGGCCTGGGTATGGAAAAACATAAAACCCATTTAAAAACCTCACATAGACAACAGTATGGTGGTTAACAGAGGGAAAGGGAGTGGGAAGAGAGGCAGAAGAGGTAAAAGGGGTCAAGTATATGGTAACAGAAGGAGACTTGACTTTGGGTGGTGAACACACAATGCAATACACAGATGATATATTATAGGATTGTACACTTGAAACCTATATAATTTTATTAATCTATGTCATTCCAATAAAATTAATTTAAAAAATGAGTTCAGAGAATGTGGAATAGTCTCTTTCAATGTGGAAAAGATGAGTCTGGTGTTCCTGGGAAGCCTTGGATGCCATCCTAAGAACTTTTATCTTTCCACTGAAGAGTACAGATCAGCAGAGAAATGGTAACGATAGCTGCGCTCTAACTGACAGAATGAGGAAGGCCAAATAGGGAAAGGAAAAATCAGAGGCAGGAGAACTATTTAAGAAGCTGTTGCAATAGTCTATAACAGCGAGAGAAGATGGCAAGGAGATAGGGAAAGACAATGCAAATTGCTTTACTCAACAACGGGGCTTAAAGAAGTAAGTATATGGCATGGGGGCTCTACTCTCAAAGTGAAGAGAGAATGCCTCCACCTTCTCTGATGAAATAGAAGTGACTATTTTCCTTTTGTACCCAAATCTAGTAAAAAAAAACAAACCATTTCACAACCACCCAGACCACAGACACGCACCCTGGGTACATAAGGCCCGGAAGTTGCATCATTCCTAGGTGTTGAACAGAGAGTGATGTCCCACATAAACCTGTCTCTGTTATTTGGGTTAGATTACAAGGTCTCTGAGCATGTAGAATGAAGCCATGGCTTCTACCTATAGCTCTTGGCACCTAGAAAATGCAGGTGTGCCCCAATTTGACTTTACACTGGAGTGTCGATCACATGAGTGTGGTGTTCGGTCCTGGGCGTGATGAAGGCACTTGGGACCAGGATTCAGTGAGCTTCTGCCTGGAGTCATGTTGTAGTGTTTTGAGGTTTAAGGGGCCGACACAAGGAAGAGTGTCTTTCTCTTGAGTGACTCCACATACTAAAGCGGAACTAGTGCCAGCAGGGGCATACTACAGACAAGCAGGCTTTGGCTCAGTATAAGAAAATGTTTCCAAAAGAGCGGTCTAAAGTTGGTGCCTCGGAAACGGAAGAACTACTCATCACTGGAGATACTGAAGAGGAGGTAGACTAGGCCAGGGGTCAGCAAAGTTTCTGGGTAAAGGTCAAAGAGGAAATATTTTAGGCTTTGTAGGCCAGATGCCACAACTGGCCTATTCTATGGTGGCATGGAGAAGCCACAGACAATTTGAAAGCAAACAAGAGTGGCTGTGTTCCAGCCAAATTATTCAAAGAGGTGGCCCTTGGTCTAGGCTGGGAGTCAGGGGGAGACTGAAGAGGAGGCTTGAGCAGTGGATCAGTAGATAGACAAGGGACTACGGTCTCTCCCAATCCTGACAGCCTTGTATATTTTTAATCAAGAAAATTGGATACGGTAATACTTCATCTAATCCGTTATCTCAGGTTATTGGAACAGAGGATGCCTTTTACTGAATAACCAAGTACTAACTAGAAACTCTTTTAGTTTCAGCCTTGACCGTTGGAAATATTTCTAAAACTCCAGAATCTTCTGCCCTGCCTTAGGTATTAGACCAACGATAACAGAACTTGCTGACTAAGGGCTTCTCAGAGCCTCAAATAATCTTTTCAGATACCAAATCTCACATGCCTTGTGGCTAAAGCTGTAGAAGGGTCAAGACATTTCTTGGAAGAGGGTTTTGTGTAACTCCTAGAAATGGGCGTGTCCTTTTAACTTCCCTCTTTCTGATGAGGGTAAAGCTAAAAACTGCCAACAAACCCAGGAGGATTCTCTCAAGTGAGGATTATAGTTAGTTAATCAGACGCTAACTGAGCTCTCTAGGTGATATCAATAAACTGAACTGATTAGTCAGGGATATTAAAAACATAACACTTGCATTTCCAAAAGCTGTTTGCTTTATATAAAAAGAATTCACCAATAAAACACACATACTCAAATACTTTTGCTTAGTGAAACTCCCCGGTGGTGATGAGGTTTGAGTTCCAGCTCAAACAATCACAAAGACACAGAATTTGATCTGACTTGTGAGTGCATGATGTACACAACTATACCCCAATACACTGCAGCATGAAGGACTCTAGACCAGTCTTCTGTCCCATAACAGTTAAGAGCAACCAATAAGAGAGTCCAGTGGGTCATGTAACAGGCACACATTTCTGGAGGAACACTTCCTGAGTGAGTGATTTGCTGGCTGACCCCTGGCCTAGGCTAGGGGTGGGGAGGAGACGGAAGAGGGGGCTCAAGCAGTGTATCTGTAGATGGACAAGGGACTAGGGTCTCTCCCAACCCTGACAGCCTTATGTGTTTTTAACTAAGAAAATCGGATACAATAATACTTCATTTAATCAGATTACTGGAACAGAAGTACGAGTTTTACTGAATAACCAAGTATTAATTAGAGTCTCCCTTGCTGCCTTTCCTCTGGGAATCCTTCAGCTACTCTGGACCCAGGGACTGTATACTCTGAGGGAGGCAAGAGAATGGCGCTTGCTGAGCTCCCGCCACATGCCATGTGCTTCCTATCCACTAACACATTTAATCCTCAAACCAACGCTGCAAGGCAAACACGATCCCCTTTTTACAGATGAGGAAAATGAAGTTCATTGAGGTTAAAGAATTTGCAGTGATCACGGTCCCAGAACTTCTGGTCCAGTGGGTCAGAGAGAACCTGAGGAGAAGCTAATGCAGATTACTGACTACACTTTGAGAAACACTGCCCACAGAGTTTATACAAGGTCAAGTTACCATTAGTTGGTGATGGCAATAGAGGGATTAGAATCTAGGCCTCAGTTCCTAGTCCAAAATCATTTCCACTTCTCAAATCCAAGTCCCCCTAAGAGAGGGCAGCATAACTATATGCTCATCTGAGTAATAAAGTTTCTCTCTGATTCTGGAGAACCATATTTGTTCCTACGGTACAGAATGAACTTTATTTTACCACAAAGACTGCAACATTCTGGTCAGGGGCTTTTTTATTTCCAGAATTTAGCGCAGTGCTTGACACCATGTTATATACTATGTAAGTCAATGAAAAGTATACCAAAGGAACAAGAGAAAAGAATATCTATTTGCTCTTCTTTTGGTAAAAACAAACAAAACCTCTCAATCAGATGACCTGCCAAGGTAACACTTCCAGGATTTGGCCCTATCTCCATCCTGAGTGAGATGGTACACAGACACCTTTTATGTGACATTGACTCAACTCTAGGCTTTGGGGGAGGGGGGGTCATAGCAGCCTAGATCAGTGGTTCTCAACCTTGGCTGCACATTAGAATCGCCTGGGAATCTTTTTAAAATCCTGATTTCTGGGCCTCATCCTCCGGAAATTCTGTTTCTTTGTTATGGGGTGGGGCCACAACATTAGTAACAAAGAAACAGAATTTCTGGAGGATGCGGCCCAGAAATCAGGATTTTAAAAAGATTCCCAGGCGATTCTAATGTGCAGCCAAAGTTGAGAACCACTGGCCTAGATGAAGCCAATTAATGCATTTCATCCAGTGACTGGTTGCCAGTGCGGTCATTAAGATTCATCTCAAAGTGGACCCTTTCTCTCACTGGACAGGAGATTGTGGTGATGGGAGCCAGAACTTGCAGAGCCCACCCTGTGGAGTCTGGAACAGCCAATCTAGAGAGGGCAGAGTTAAAAAAGATGAAATGTGTGTCCTAAAACAAGTTGACCCTGAAGCCAGGTTTTCCCCTTGTTGGCTGAGGAGACTCACACTCTTTTCTCACTTAAGGCAATTTATGCCACTATCTAATCAACAGAGGTTTTAGCGCAGGGGTAGGCAAACTTTTTGACTCGAGGGCCACAATGGGTTCTTAAACTGGACCGGAGGGCTGGAATAAAAGCCTGGATGGAGTGTTTGTGTGAACTAATATAAATTCAAAGTAAACATCATTACATAAAAGGGTATGGTCTTTTTTTTTTTTTTTTTTTTTTTTTAGTTTTATTCATTTCAAACGGCCGGATCCGGCCCGTGGGCCATAGTTTGCCCACGGCTGTTTTAGCGTGTGTTCTGTATTGAGACCCAGAACCAGTTCATGACCTACCCCAGGAATAACACAAGGGTCCTTTCCATGTGCTCCTGTCACATCCATTATTCAATCCACATTCCACTTTATGTTTCTTTTCCATTAGTATGTACAACCCCCCTTCCTCCTTTGAATCATTCAATCAACATTTATCAAACCTATGCGAGCCAGGCCCCTTAGGGCCTCATGTCCTGTGGAAAGGACTCAGGTAGTGTACACAGTACCTCTGTGCACGGAGGTCACTGCTCCAACAGTGGCATGAACAGGGATCACCTGCTAGGGAGGAGCCGGGAAAAGCTGCATTGCACAGGTGACACCTGGACTGGGTTTTAAATGATGAGAGGTGCTTTGCTGGTGGAAGAAAACATGCTGGAAGGGAAACTTTTCGGGAAAAGAGAATAATATGAGCACAGCTGACTCTCGTTGTCTACAAAAGTTACGGTTATAATGTCACCACAAACACTGCATTGGTGAACATGGAGTCACTTTTCCTAGGAGAACCACAGGGCTAGGGTCCTGCAAGCCTCTGGCCACAACATTTATTGTCAACCAATCAACACATAATCGTGTTTTATGCTTGTTTCTGTGTGAAGATACCTTATACTATTGACTCATTAACATTGAAATTGGGGCCAGCAGCACATAACTCAAGTCTGAATGAAGCTTCTCTAACTAACACATGTATCTGTTCACGTTTAGAACACCAGACCGAACTGCATCACTAAGCTTGGGGGCCATCTTAAGCAGCAAAACCACCATAAGAAGCACAACAGTGTGAAGAGCAGGACATTAAACAGACAGATAAAGGGCACTCGTTTACAGGGTGAGAGCTGAAGCGAGAAGGCAGAGTGTGGCTTTGTTCTGCCCCAGCTGGGAATGAGTGTGTGGGGGCTACTCCAGTCTTCATTGCTCTGCACATGTGCTTGTCTGGGACTGACCAGGAAAGCACTGTGAATACTGAGTTGGGGGTTTTAAATAAATTTTAGCAAGTAGGTGAGTTTTTTAAAACTGGAATCCGTGAATAGGAGTATCAACTATCTACACCAGTGATGGCGAACCTTTTGAGCTCGGCATGTCAGCATTTTGAAAAACCCTAACTTAACTCTGGTGCCCTGTCACATATAGAAATTTTTTGATATTTGCAACCATAGTAAAACAACAATTTATATTTTTGATATTTATTTTATATATTTAGATGCCATTTAACAAAGAAAAATCAACCAAAAAAATGATTTCGCGTGTCACCTCTGAGGTTCACCATCACTGATCTACACTAATAAAAGAGAAACATGCAAATTAACCATCACTCTGTCACTCCGCCACACCCACCAGCCAATCAGAGCTACTATGCAAATTAACCCAACAAAGATGGTGGTTAATTTGCATACGCAGGCAGGTTGCAGGGGGCAACCCAGGCTTCCAGTTTGGCCTGGGCTCTGCTCAAGGAGTGGCTGGGGGCCTGGGTCACAGGGGGCATGGGTTGCCGGGGGCAACCCAGACTTCCAGTGTGCCCTGGGCTCTGCTCAAGGAGGGGCTGGGGGCCTGGGTTGCTGGGGACAACCCAGGCTTCCAATCCGCCCTGGGCTCCGCTGGAGGAGCTGGAAAATAAAAAAGGAGGGGCTAGGAGCAGCGGAAGTGGAGAAGCCAAGCCTCGCTGCTGCAGCTGGACCAAAGGCCTGGGTCCCGGGTGCCGGAGGAAAACCTGTGCCGGCAGCCAGGGGAAGGAAGGCCTATTGTGTGAATCTTCGTGCAATGGGCCACTAGTATAAGATAAAGCTTGGTGTGTTCAAATAATAAAGGTGAGTTTGGTGAAGCTGAAGAGAGGATGAAAACTGTGGAAAGGAGCCATTTAAAAATATATATATATTTTATTGAGCTTTTACGGAGAGGAAGGGAGAGGGATAGAGAGTTAGAAACATGGATGAGAGAGAAACATCGACCAGCTGCCTCCTGCACACCCCCTACTGGGGATGTGCCCACAACCAAGGTACATGCCCTTGACAGGAATCGAACCCAGGACCCTTCAGTCCGCAGGCTGACGCTCTATCCACTGAGCCAAAACAGTTAGGGCAAAAGGAGCCATTTTAAGAAGGGCTTCACACCCTGGGTTTTATGCATTTTATCTAGATTAATGGTTCTTAATATTAATTATTTAAAAATATCATTGATTTTTATTTTTGAAAAAAATATATTTTTATTGATTTCAGAGAGGAAGGGAGAGGTAGAGAGAGATAGAAACATCAATGATGAGAGAGAATCATTGATTGGCTGCCTCCTGCACACCCCACACTGGGGATCAAGCCCACAACCCAGGCTTGTGCCCTGACTGGGAATCGAAACATGACCTCCTGGTTCATAGGTCAATGCTCAACCCTGGCGCCACACCAGCTGGGCTATTATTGATTTTTATAGAGAGAGGAAGGGAAAGAAAAACACAGAAGTGAGAGGGGAACATCCATCGCTGCCTCCTGCACGTTCCCTACCAGGAACTGACTTTGCAACCCGGGCATGTGCCCTGACAGGGTATTGAACCAGCAACCTTTTGGTGCATGGGACAATGCCCAACCAACTGAGCCATACTGGCCAGGGCTTAATATCAATTATTAATGAAAAATTTAAAATTACAGAATTCTCCCATACAACAAGAATGTACTTTTTAGTATTAACTAATAAGTAAAAGTTACTATAAATTAACTGGATTATTTTATTATTCACAATATTTACATTTTTTAAAGTATGATTACATGCAAACCAGTATATAAGTAATGCGTGTGTGTGTGTGTGTGTGTGTGCGTGCGTGTGTGTGTTTCAAAGAGCCAGCCTACTATGTGGGAATCACTGTCATGTACCTAAGTGGGCAGCCCAGGCAGAGGGAACAGCATGTTCCCTGAGGAGGAAAAAAACCTTGGTTCATGGGAAGATGTGACAGGAAGGCAATGGATGGAATACAGTGAGCAATGTGGAAAGTAGCACGAGGGAAAGGCAGGGGCAGATTATAATGGAACCTTGAAGGCCATTTTATGAAGTTTAGATTCTATCTGAAATAGTACAAGAGCCCCCAATAACAGCATAATTAAATTAATTGATATATCAGCAACTGAAGAAACAAACCTGAGAACAACACAGTATGATCCTATTTATATTAAAAACCCTGCATATTTATGGACGCATTTATAGTTGACCCTTGAACAACACAGGTTTGAACTGTGCAGGTCCACTTATATGCAGATTTTTTTTTCAATAAATCTACAGCTGGCCTTCCATATCCCTGGATTTCACATCCACGGATTTAACCAACCAAAAGAGTATTTTCAATTCATGATTAGGAATCTACAGATGCGGAGGGCTGACTATATGCACTGTCTATGCCATTTTATATCAGAAACTTGAGCATCCTTGGATTTTGGTATTGATGGGAATCCTGGAATCCCCTACAAATACCAAGGGATGACTGAAATTTTGGGGAAGTCAAAAGTTATATGCAGATGTTCCACTGTATGAGGAGGGGGTGGGGTAGGGAAATCGGTGGTCCTAACCCCAGTTGTTCAAAGTCAACTGTATATGCATACCACCACATATATACATATATAGTATACATATATGTACACACACCTGTGTGCATGTGCACATACCCACACACATTTTACAAATGCTTAGAAAAGCATTCCAAACTACTGCCAATGGCTCCCTGTGGAGGAGAAATGAAATATGGAGACTTTTTTTTTCACACTTTAATCTATTAGTTCTGTATTTTTAAATAAATAGACCATGAGACCACTGAGTGGTTTTACATTTTTTCATATTAAAAGATCATTGTTAGAAATCATTCTGTCTTGTGGCAAATGAAGAGCATGAATAGGGAGCCCAGACAGATAACGGCGATTAGGACCAGGAGAGTGGCAAAGGATATATATATATCTCCAAGGTGCATTTCAGAGACTGTGATCACGGACCTTGGTGATGAACTGAATAGGGGGGATATGGGAGAATAGAAGAATAAAGACTCCCAAGGTTTCCCGCTCGAGCAAGCAGGTGGGCTGTGTTATGACTTACGGTGGGGAAGAGAACCACATCTCCCTGACAAGCTTATCACGGTGCCCTCTACCCATTCTTTGCTTTGACTGCATCAACAGCAAAGAGGTAAAATAAATGTGACATGTGTGAGGAGAGGGTCACATCTGGGAGACCCTCTGATGACACTGACTAGATTCTATGAGATTGATCCCCAAAGAGCAGGTCACTCTTTCTGCAGAGGACTCAGGGAATCAATTAGTGGAATTACATCTCCCATTGACAAAAAAAACAAAACAAAAATGAACTGTTGCCAACCCTTTGCATGAAACAAAGGTCATTCCATTGAGCGACCTCTCTTTCATGTCCTGGAATGATCTGATCTCAGTTGTATTTAAAACACTGAATTAAGCAAAGGTTACGAGAAAAATCAGGGCAAAGTTGGGGGAAGGGTACATAAATAATGCCCATGAATATAGTGAAACTGTTTCCTCTAGCACAGCGATGTTCAGCCTTTCTCATCTCATGGCCCACATAAACTAATTACTAACATTATGCAGCATACCAATAAATATATTTTTAGCCAATCTGACTAAAAAAATAGGTATAATTTGATTCGTTCACATCAGATGGCTACCGTTGTGTTGGCTATTGTCATTTTTTATTTGACAATCTCAGGGAAATGAGGTCAGTGCCACTGACTAAGTAGTCAGGTATTGCATGTTTTAAAAATTCTTGTGGCCCACCGGTTGAAAATCGCTGCTCTAGGACAAAGGAGGCCTCTCTCATCAGCTGCCCAGCCCCCGAGCAATGGGAGAAGAGAAGACTCGTGGGCTTTGGCTTCCCTAAAAGACCTGATTTCAGACTTCCTCAAACACACTTCTGACTGTGTGACTTTCTTGCTTCGACAGAGGTAATTAAAATTCTATTGTGCATCAGAACCACTGAGACACCTGTTGTAACGCAGCTATTCCCAGGCCTCAGGGAACCTCAATAGGGATTCAGACTCAATAGGTCTAGAGTGGGGTTCAGGAATACAAACCCCAAGTGACTCTACTACAGAACATCCAAGAAAAGCATGTTGGGCAACACTGCCCTCCACTATTGAGGACAGTTGATAAAGTGTGATTACAATTTAGTGAGCTGCCCTGGAGGAATAAGTGGATCATAAAGATCTGGGCTGTGCGTCCAGCTCTGTCCTAGTCAGTTAGCTGGGCATGTGAACCCGGAAAAGGGAAAGGGGGAGAACACTTTTCTGCTCTGGGCTACGGTTTCCTCACTGATGAAGCACAAGTATTGAATTCCCTTCAAATTCTGACATTTTAAGACAAGGAAAAGACAAAGTGCTGGAAATGCCAGGTACAGCGTATACTGTATACTTGCTCCACTGTATAAGACTGACTCTCCCCAAAGCACTCAGATTGTGAATATACATGAAGAGCACAAAATCTAGTGCTTTCTGGAATTTGATGGTCATGAGCAAATACTGTAAAAGAGCTATATCTAAGGCATGGGGCCGTTTCAGAACCTGGCTTCTTTCCCTAATCACACCACTAAATAAAAATGTAGGGAAGTG
The DNA here is from genome assembly GCF_963259705.1 of Myotis daubentonii. Taxonomy (NCBI): domain Eukaryota; kingdom Metazoa; phylum Chordata; class Mammalia; order Chiroptera; family Vespertilionidae; genus Myotis; species Myotis daubentonii. The sequence continues at coordinate 38,351,044 of NC_081848.1, read as the reverse complement.
ATTCAAAGGATGGAAGGAGAAACAGAACCTAATTGTGCAGATTAACTACTAGTACGATGCTCAAATAATGACCTCCCTGCATCTTGGGAGCCCAAATTTACATCAATCCAGCTGCCTGAACTATGTACATCTGAAAAGCATTCCCACATAGAGACAATTCCATTGCCTGTATATGACCCATTTAAAAGGGTTTTGTTTAACTTATAAGAAGTCAGTACACAGCATTAGAAGAATTATTTTTGCGCTAATGCCTCCATTTCCCCCCTTGTTTTTTAAGAGTCAACATTATGGAGGTATGATTTATATACAATTAAATTCACCCATTTAAGATTTTTACGTCGATGGATTTTGACAAAATATATATACCACATAACCACCACCACAATTAAGATAGAACACTTCCAACAACCCAAAGTGTTGTACGCTTTCCAGGTTGATCTCCTCTCCCCACTCTCCCCACGCTCCCACCCGGGCAACCACTGGTCTGCTTTCTATCACTATAAATTAGATCTATCTGTTCTGTCACAGAAATGGAATCATACAGTACATTATATGTTCGTTTCTGGCTGGCTCCTTTTGCATAACAAAGTTTTACGATTCATCCATATTATTGCAAGGATCAGCGGTTTTTTAAAATTGCTGATAGGATACCATTTTATGGATGTAACATAATTTGGTTACCTAGTCACTTAGAGATGGACAATTAGGGTGTTTCCAGTTTGAAGCTATTATGAAAAAGCAGCCATGAATAGTCTGTACATGTCTTTTTGTGAACATGTTTTCATTTGTCCTAGGTATATACCTTAGAAGTGGAATGGCTGGGTCACATGGTAAATGTATGCTTAATTTTATAAAACATTATCAAACTGTTTTCCAAAGTGGTTGTCCATTTTTGCATCTCCCCCCCACCTCTCGCCAGCAATGCTTGAGAAGTCCAGTGTCCAAAAACATTTAGCCATCAGAGTCAACCTAATGGGTGTGTAGTGGTATTGTTACCAAACACAAAGGGTTCACTGCTTGAAATGTTCCATTCAAAACGAGATGTGTCCTGGCTGCTGTGTCTCGGTTGGAGCGCTGTCCTGTGCGCCAAAGGGTCATGGATTTGATTCCCAGTCAGGGCACATACCTAGGTTGCGGCGCATACGGGAGGAAACTGATCGATGCTTCTCACATCGATTTTTCTCTCCCTTTCTCTCCATCTCCCTTCCTCTCTCTGGAATCAATGAAAAAAAAAAAAAAAGAACAAGATGTTTGTCATTAGGTGGTTTTGTTTCCCTGCATCAAGTAAAGGAAACAGGATTCACCTCCAAAGCTCTGTCTCCTGTCAGGGAGGCTTAGCCATTACTTACGTAGGGTGTCCCAATAAATGTATCCACACACTTTGAATAACTATGAAGTAGTGTTTATTAAAATACATTTCACTTTCAAAATTGAACTAGCACCTTTTAAAGTGCGCATACATTTGTTGTGGACACTGTTTATACATTATTTGGCTAATTACATATTAATTTCTTCTTTGCAGTTGACTCCACTTATGCAGTTTTTTACATCTGCCTGGGCAAAACACTGTGCTACATTTTACCATTCAGCAAGAATAGCATTTAGTCAGAACCACCCAGACCTTGAGACCCGCCTAGCCCTATCTAACGGTATCTCACTGTATTTCAAAATTGCATTTCCCTGATAACAATATTGAGCAACTTTCCATGTGCTTATTGGTCATTTATTTTCTTTTGTGATGTGTCTATTCAAATCTTTTGGCCATTTTTAACTGAGGGTGTTTTGTTTTGTTTTTGTCTCTTTCATTATTGAGTAGTAAAAGTTCTCTACATATATTCTGGATACAGTCCTTCGTCAGATTTAAGTATCAAGTATGTTTTCTCCCAGTCTGTGGCATGTTCTTTCATTTTTACAATGATGTCTTTTAAAGACCAAATGTCTTTAAATTTGATGAAGTCCAATTTATAATTTTTTAAGTAGTTCAGGCTTTTTGTGTATCTTATATTTCTTTTCTAAGAAATTCCTGTCTATTCTAACATCAAAAGAATTTTCTGTTTTGTTTTCTTCTATAAGTTTTACAAGTGGAGTTTTTATGTTTAGGTCTATGATCCATTTTGGTGCAGAGTGTGAGGTAAGCGTCATGGTCCATGTTTTCCATATCTGGCTGTTCCAGCAATGTTTGTTGAAAAGAAATATTCTTCCCTTTTCAAATTACCTTGGGTGTTTATTGAAAATCAATGATCAAATATATGTAGGTCTATTTCTGGATTTTCTGTTACGTTCAATTGATCTCTCTATATATACTTATGCCAATATCATATTGTCTTCATTACTGCAGTTTTACAATAAGTCTTGAAATCAGATACTGTGAATCCTTCAATTTTTTCTTTTTTCAAAATTGTTTTAGCTATTCTAGTTCCTTTGCATTTTCATAAAAATTTTAGAATCAGCTTGTCAATTTCTACCAAAAAGAAAGTGCTGGGATTTTGACTGGGATTGCATTGAATCTATAAATAAATTTGGAGACAAATGACATGGTATAATTTCTTCTTCAAATGTTTACTAGCATTCACCAGAGAAGCCTTCAGGCCTGTAGTTTTCTTTGTGGGGGGTTTTAAAGGAGAATTTAGTTTATATACTAAATATAGCACTATTTAGATTTTTACTTCCATCTGTGTCAGCTTTCATAATATGTCATTTACAGGATTTTTCCATTGCATATAAGTTATCAAATATAGTCAGGTAATGCTGTTTTCCTATTACCCTTTTAACAAAATTGAGATATAAATTACATCATAATATCCATCTTTTAGAGTGTACAATTTAATAGTTTTTAGCATATTCACAAGGTTGTGGAACCATCACTACTATCTAATTCCTGAACATTTTATTCACCCCAAAAAGAAATCCTGTACCCATTAGCAGTAGTGACACTATCCACTCCTCCTTCTTTCCAGACCCTGGCAACTACTAATCTTTTATTATCTTTCAATGTCTGTAGGATCTGTAGTGATGGGCTGATCTATTTTTGGGGAGCTCTGTTTCCACAGGGATCCAGTTCTAATGCAGGAATCCAGAGTTGCAGTCACATTACAATCTGGGCCTCTGAAGAGATGGAAGAAGAGAGAATTTTCCTGAAGTCTGGAAAATTATCATTGCCTAGTAGTACTTTTCAAACAGTGGATGTGTGCCTACTTATTGAAAGTTCTTGATTACTTCAGCCTAAAGGAAAGTTGAAGTTCTTGGGCCAGTTATCTGGGGTCATAAACTACTTATAGCCTGTTATTTAAAAAACTTAAAAAAAGGTGATATGCTATGACAAAGTTTGGGAAGCACTGGCCTAGAGTACCAAGTCCAAACTAATCAGGATTGCATTCAAGGACTTTCCCTCATTTTGACCCAAACTGTTTCCTGTAATTGTCTTCTTCACCCTTCCTTCTCTCCAATCTTATTCTTACTCCCATAAATATCCTAGCCTTTAGGCAGAATAAAGTGCTTTCACTCAAGAATCCCTGGAATTGTCTACCTTTGAGATGCCCCCTGTCAAATACCACTAACGCTTCTAGATTCTACTCAAATGCATTTGGGAAACACTCTGGAAAGACAGGGACCAGGTCAATCCTCCCCTTCACTAAACAATAGCTGAACTGAATGCTGGCTAAGGACCCAGTACTGACAGGCTCACAGAATACAAATCTTTTTTTGTGTGTTTTTGAAATTGTTTTATGAGGAGGGCAAGAAAGGGATTACCATCATTTTGTAGATCAAAGAACATTCATGCAGCAAACAGTAATGACCTACTAAATTCATACATGGAAGTTGCATACAGAGCTGGAATAAGACCCCAAGTCTCCCTTTCAGCATGCAATGTGCTATCCTAGTGTTTTAAAAGAAGACAGGAACCAAAGCTTTTACTCTAAACTAAGTCTATTTTTTAAAAAATTTTGGAAAACATTTTCTCAGCCCTATTGAGGTATGCATGTCATATAAAAGTATAAAATATTTAAAGTGTATATCGTGGTGACTTCAGATATATATCTCCTCTTAAACTGCAAAAATTTCCTAGCAGTGGTCTATACCAACTTGCATTAACTTTAGGATGTAAGACTGATACCAGGCTGGAGATCAGGGGTGAAGATATGAGTGAATTCTGAAAGTCTAGACTGGGAAACGCATTCCACAGAGAAAGGAAGGTGGCCCACTAGGGCTCTGGATGCCTGGAAGCCTTCTTTGCAGCTTTATAATCTGGTGTCAGCCCCTTAGCTGAGTCAGCCTTGTCTCTGTGTGTGTGGAGGTAGATGCTGACCACTTCAGGCAACCAAAGCACCAGGACCTTTTCATCTTAGAAGTAAAAGACACCTAATCCTTTTATTTCTAGGCACCCTGCCTACCTGTGTCTGCATGAACAGAGCAGCTGAATAAATAGAGGTTGAAACTCAGTATTTAGATGATTTTTCTGTCTCGAGGCAGCCTGACTGTGACACAGGGCCCTCTGGGGCCCTACTTTCCCAAGGTCTCCGTTTCTGCCAAGACTTCAGAGCAAAAGTTTGTAGTCTTGAGGAGCTATGCTTTCCTTGAGGAAAAGTCAAGTATCTCCCAGGTTCAACACAGGCGACTTTCTAAATAAAGCTCCATGATTGAAACAACCGTTTCTGATCTTAACTCTTCTCTGAGCAAAAAAATATTACATTGCATCACTGAAAAATACAATCAAGTTCAACAGTTTAACATCTAGAATGCATAGCCTTCTATGAAGCCCCTGTACCCATCTACTAAACTTATAAATGTGGCATTATATTTTGTTAGAATCTTCCACTTTACTATACTTCAAACAGAAATGAACTTTTCATAAACAAGAATGTAACATGGATAGCCAGTTGGCCTGGAGGTCAAATCACTCCCAGTATTGCCGACAACAATCAAGGCTTAACTACAACAAGACTGCGCACAAAGACCACAAGGGGGTGCACCAAGAAAGCATAAAAAATGCGGAGACAAAGAAACATGACAGAAATGGAGGATATAGAGCTAAAAACCGCAATTTTAAGGTCTTTCAATAATTTTCTAGAAACTGCCGATAAATGTAGTGAGATCCTGAAGAAATCTAATGAGACCCTCGATGTTGTGATAAAGAACCAACTAGAAATTAAGCATACACTGACTGAAATAAAGAATACTATACAGACACCCAACAGCAGACCAGAGGAGCGCAAGAATCAAGTCAAAGATTTGAAATGCGAAGAAGCAAAAAACACCCAACTGGAAAAGCAAAATGAAAAAAGAATCCGAAAATACGAAGATAGTGTAAGGAGCCTCTGGGACAGCTTCAAGCGTACCAACATAAGAATTATAGGGGTGCCAGAAGATGAGAGAGAGCAAGATATTGAAAACCTATTTGAAGAAATCATGACAGAAAACTTCCCCCACCTGGTGAAAGAAATAGACTTACAGGTCCAGGAAGCGCAGAGAACCCCAAACAAAAGGAATCCAAAGAGGACCACACCAAGACACATCATAATTAAAATGCCAAGAGCAAAAGACAAAGAGAAAATCCTAAAAGCAGCAAGAGAAAGAAACTCAGTTACCTACAAGGGAATACCCATATGACTGTCAGCTGATTTCTCAACAGAAACTTTGCAGGCCAGAAGGGAATGGCAAGAAATATTCAAAGTGATGAATACCAAGAACCTACAACCAAGATTACTTTATCCAGCAAAGCTATCATTCAGAATTGAAGGTCAGATAAAGAGCTTCACAGATAAGGAAAAGCTAAAGGAGTTCATCACCACCAAACCAGTATTATATGAAATGCTGAAAGGTATCCTTTAAGAAGAGGAAGAAGAAAAAGGTAAAGATACAAATTATGAACAACAAACATGCATCTATCAACAAGTGAATCTAAGAATCAAGTGAACAAATAATCTGGTGATCATAATAGAATCAGGGACATAGAAAGGGAATGGATTGACTATTCTTGGGGGAGAAAGGGGTGTGGGAGATGCGGGAAGAGACTGGACAAAAATCGTGCACCTATGGATGAAGACAGTGGGTGGGGAGTGAGAGCGGAGGGTGGGGCGGGAACTGGGAGGAGGGGAGTTATGGGGGGAAAAAAGAGGAACAAATGTAATAATCTGAACAATAAAGATTTAATTTAAAAAAAAGAATGTAACATGATCTACTAATCTGAATAAATCAATTCCAACCAAATCCAAACCTATGTGCTTTCTAAAACTATCAATGTCGAGTCCAATTAGAACAGAAACTTTCCCTGAAAGGAGTATAAGTAGAGATTTCATTCGTAAGTAGTCTTGGTTTATTGCTCCAAGTTTCATCATGAATGTTATCTATGTTACTTCAGATGCACCCATGTGTTGTAAGCTTCCTGAAGGCAGAGACAGAAAAGATGCATGGTACGGTGGAAAATAAGCAGGATTTCAAATCTGAAGACGTGGGTTCAAACTCCATGAATCACTTACGCTGCGTGACCCTAATGAGTCACCTGACCTCTGTGAGTCTGAGTTTCTTCATCTGTAAAATGGAACAAATTCCACCTACCTCACATGATTATAGATAGGAACAAGTTATTTCTGTCATGATACCTTATACAGGCAATGTGTATTTTATTTAGTTGTGGTCATGTTTTAACTTTACCACTAGAATAGAAGTTCTTTTAATCTAAGGACTGGCTCATACTGCTGCTTTGCCTCCTAGAGATGTTCAAAAGTAAAACTCCTACTTTTATAGGGTTTTTTTTAAAAAAAATATTTTTTTATTGATTTCAGAGAGGAAGGGAGGGAGAAATAGAAACACCAACAATGAGAGAGAATCATTGATTGACTGCCTCCTGCATGCCCCCTACTGGGGATCAAGTCCACAACTGGGGCATGTGCCCTTGACCAGAATCAAACCCAGGACCCTTTAGTCCTCAGGCTGACACTCTAACCACTGAGCAAAACTGGCTAGGGCTATAGGGTTTTTTGATGCTTCAATCTGAGGGGTGACCAATAGCAGAATTTCATACAAAGTCAGTGTAGAGATAAAAAGGTTTGGGGGAAGACAAACCAAACATGTATCCCTGGGTAGACTCCCTATCAGCATTGACTCAAGAACAGTGATGGTCAGACAAGTTCTGAGCCGAGGTCCTCCTCAGCTAAGGGAGACTCATCACTATTAATATCTGGATTTCTATTAATACTCTCTTTTCACTGTGCGCTAATTTAAATCTGTTTTCTAAGCTGTTCTTAACCACATAGTCTTGGGCCTGGGCCTGGTTCCCAATTATAGGTCTTAACTCCCCATTTGGGTTTTTGTATTTGCAGAAATAATAGGAATGTTGCCCCTGTTAATTCTAGGGGAGAGAGGGCTGTACTGGAGTTTCAGGTGGGGCAATTCTTTGTTATGCAGGACTGTCCATACATTGTTTGAGATTAATATGCCTATCCCCTGCCCTCTGATGCCTTTAGTGCTCCCAAATCATTGTGACAACTTACCCCCCCCCCCCAACACATACACACACCCACATTTCCAAACCCAGGAGGGCGGGCAGTATTGCCACTGGTTGAAAGCCAATGTAACCTGTCTCTCTCTGCCACCTTGATTCCATGTCTGCCACAAGGTACATCATTATATAAGACTAGTGGCCTGGTGCAAGAATTCATGCACATTGAAAGGAAATTAATTAGAAGAAATATTTTAATATCATTATTTGCCCTTTCTCTATAATAGAAGTGTCAACCAAATTCATGATTGACAATGACAGATCGAAACACATGCGTACGATTGGTGCCAGTGAGAGCTTTATATGTATTGTGCATGCATGAGTCAAGTTGGCCTTTTATATACATAGAATAAGCTTGCTTAATTAGATCAGCTTTCTGATGTAGCTAAACTTTTTCCAGCTCAGTGAAGCACCCCAACTTCTCTTTCAGGTAACTGTCAGCAACATAGCAGTAAATATCAACATGAAGCAGATTATTATTATAGATCATGCAGGGAAAACAAAGGGTAAAATATTTAACTGCAGCAGTGTTTGACTATATTCTCTGCAGTGAGAAAACTTGAAGTCATTTCAAGGCCTACCATTTCTTACTTCTTTTCAGTCAGGTAAAGTTTCTAAGCTTTCTGAATCTCTGTTTTCTGGCTAATGAAAAGAAAATAGGATTCCACCGAGTCTCCTATCTACCTACTCCAGGACTTCTGTGAGGATCAAATGAGATGAGGCACAGGAAAACGCTTCACAGACATTTGGTTGAAGTGTAAAATGTTTCCACCTGGCTATAAAGCAAGGCATGTTCCTGGGCTGAAGAAACTGCAAGGCTAGTCGCTAGGGAGAGGAAGCCGGGTGTTGCTACGTGACATCATTACCCAGCGCCCACAGCCACTGTTTCTGGGCTGGGCTGTGGGCCGCATTTTGTGCCATGGGGTCTTGGCAGCATCGGATGTGATTTGGTGGGGTGTTGCTCTGGGGTAGTGTCCCACCTGGGGGAAGCTGAGTGCTGCTTTGTCAGCACCAGATCCACAGTGTTGTTTTTTTGTAAATGGCCAGTGTGCATCACAGCAGCTCCTGCGTTGAGCGTCTACCCCCTGGTGGTCAGTGTGTGTCATAGTGAGTCGGATGGTTGAACACTTAGCATATTAGCCTTTTATATATATACTAGGGGCCCGGTGCACGAAATTTGTGCACTGGGTGTGGAGTGTCCCTCAGCCCAGCCTGCCCTCTCTCACATACTGGGAGATCTCAGGCGTTGACCCCCATCACCCTCCAATCGCAGGATCGGCCCCTTGCCCAGGCCTGACGCCTCCGACAGAGGTGTCAGGCTTGGACAGGGGACCCCCATCTCCCCCCGATCACTGGCTCTGGCCCCCGCCCAGGCCTGAGGCCTCTGGCCCAGGAATCATGCCTGGGCAGGGGACCCCCATCTCCCTCTGATCGCTTGCTCCACCCCCCGCCCAAGCCTGACGCCTCTGACCCAGGCTTCAGGCCTGGGCAAGGGGACCATCATATCCCCCCAATCCCCAGCTCCGCCCCCCGCCCAGGCCTGATGCCTCGGCCAGAGGAGTTGACCCTCATCACTCTCCTATCACCAATCACCGGATCGGCCCCTTGACCAGGCCTGAGGCCTCTGGCAGAGGTGTCAGGCCTGGGCAGGGGACCCCCAGCTCCCCACGGTTGCAGGCTCCACCCCTGCCCAGGCCTAACACCTCTGGCCTAGGCGTCCGGCCCGGGCAGCGGGGACCTGCAGTGGCAGCAGCCCCGCGATCATGGGCTTCGCTTTAGGCCCAGGCAAGGGACCCCTAGCTCCTGGGACTGCCAGCTTCAACCGTGCCCAGCTCCCATCGCTGGCTCCACCCCTACTTCCTGCTATCACTGGCCAGGGCGGAAAAGGCACCTGATTCTCCGATCATGGCTGGGGGGCAGGGCAAAGGCGGCCCTGCCCCCCAGCTCTTAGCTCCCCCCTGGGTTTCCGATCACTGTCAGTGGCAGGTGGCTTCTTCCGGCTTTCCCTTTTGCCTCCCTGCATTGTGCCTACATATGCAAATTAACCGCCATCTTGTTGGCAGTTAACTGCCAATCTTAGTTGGCAGTTAATTTGCATATAGCCCTGATTAGCCAATGAAAAGGGTAGCGTAGTATGCCAATTACCATTTTTCTCTTTTATTAGTGTAGATACATTAGAGGCCCAGTGCATGACATTTGTGCACTGGAGGGAGGGGGTTCCTCAGCCTGTCTGTGCCCTCTTGCAGTCTGGGACACCTCAGGGGATGTCCGCCTGCCTGCTTAGGGAAGCAGGTCTAAGCCGGCAGGCAGACATCCCCTGAGGAGTCCAGAGCGCTACTGTGGAGGCCAGAGAGGCTCCCGCCACTGCTGCTGCACTTGCCAGCCATGAGCCTGGCTTCTGGCTGAGCAGTGCTCCCCTATGGGAGTGCACTGACCACCAGGGGGCAGCTCCTGTGTTGAGCGTCTGCCCTCTGGTGGTCAGTGCATGTCATAGCGACTGGTTGTTCTGCCGTTTGGTTGATTTGCATATTAGCCTTTTATTATACAGGATTATATAAGATGCCCTGAACCAAATGAATGCCCCCTAGTGTTCACTGCATGCTCTGAGCCAGGCTGGTCTGTGGAGAGAAAGAGGGATGTGGAAAGGAAGAAGGATGTGGAAGGGGAGGGAGTTGGGGAGGAAGAGGAAGAGAAGGAGGAGGAGGAAACAGCACGGGTTATTTCCCTGTAAGTCTTCAAAAAGAAAGTATGAGGAAAGCAAGAGGGAGATCATTTTGAAGTTTCTCTATGCTGCGTGGTGTTTACTGTAAGAATAACTAAATACATTTACTCCCTGCCAGGCACTGAACTAATAAGCATTTGGCATATATTAACTCTTCCCACCCTATGAGTAGTTACTATTATTATCCCATTTTAAAGATGAAGAAACTGGGGCACGAAGCAGCTAAGTAACTTAACTGTAGGTGTAAAGCTATGAAGTGGCAAAGCAAGGACTTCTGACTCTGTCTCCTGGGTGCTTCTGGATAACCAAGGCTTCCTCTCTTAAACCCCAGCCTGCCTTACACCTCTCAGCTAGGAGCTTCTACAACTTTCCCAGTGTAAAGTATTAAGATGCTCAGTGAGGGTGGTAAAAGCAGGAACTGAAAATAAGTCATTGTGTAATATATTATTTTTTGTTGACTCTTAGAATTAGAGAATCTCTGAGTGGTGATCTGTCAGAAAACCTGGGCTCAATGCTCAGCCTGCTATTGATTATGTGATCCCAGTAGAGTTCCACGACCTCTGTAAGACTCATGACGAGAGTACCACCTGCTCTATCTCATAAAGCTGTCGTGTGAGACGCAGAGATGTACAAGCTTTAGTGTACTGGCTTCGGGACCAGTTTGAAGATTTTCTTTTTTAGTCCTTCAAATGGTTTGGATCAATGCAGCTGCAAACAAAGTGTTACCTATTACAATAAAGCAGATAGTCAAGGATTCTGCATCAGAGTCCTAGATGGCTGGGAATATTAATAGCTCTACACTCCTGCTTTACATGTGAGTCCTATTAGAGCACCCCATGTGATTCCTGTCTGACTCAGGCTCCATGAATGCTTCCTGTACTTCCCTGCCCTGGCTTTGTGCTTCTATGGATGAGTTAGGGCACCTGAGACTCACCAGCTAAGGGGTAATCCTGTTAGGAACAGAACAAGAACTCGCTGGTATTCCCCCATCCCGGATCACTGTGGATCCTGAGCAAGGCTCACGGCCTCCCTATGATTCAGGCTCCCCACCACCCAAAGAGGCTGATTCATTTGTTCAGGGTACACCACGGAGTCCTGCCAAATGCAAATAGATGGTCCGTGGGGCACCGTGCCAGTGATGCCGGGAGCAGGCTCATTACTGCCACAGACACTGCGACAAATAACAACAAAAGCCCCGAGGTGCAAATTACCACACATAATAAACTTAATTCAAGAAAAACCGAAGAGACCCTTAGTTGCATTTTAATTTACACAGCACTGTTTATCACACAAGTGCCCTGGGGCCTCTACAAACTAAGACATCAGTACAGATTAGTTTCTACTATGCCTCAATGATCTGACCAACTGAAATCCACCTACCACGTAAAGTGTGACGAGAACACAGGGAAGACTGCAGAGAGGGTAATCGAAAAGAACTCACAGTCTGGAAAACATGCGAGCATCCTGTGTTTTATTCCTAATGGGATTTATGCCTTAGCCCCTGGACTTAGAAGCATCAAGTCCTATGTAAAAGCACAAAGCCAGGAGCGGAAGTACAGGAAGCATTCACAGAGGGCCTGAGTCAGACAGGAATTACATGAGGTGCTTTACATAGGACTTATATGTAAAGCAGAAGTGGCTATTAATACTCCCAACCGCCCGAGGCAAAACCACGGGGATGGGACTTGCAAGCCTCTTCTCCAAAGTAATCTGCAGAGTTACAACAAGGACAAAACACCAGATGTAGAGACAAATAATAGTCTAGTGTGCCAGGACTGTGTTGAATTCTTTACTCATCTACACTGTCTGCTTTTCAAGACTCACAATGACCTCAGAAGTAGATGCTATTATCTTCACTTTGTAGATGAACAAACTGAGTTGCTTAACGTGACTGAGCATCTTGCCTGAAGTCAGTCACCTCGATCTTCTAGCTATGTGAGACCTGAGTCAAATCCCCCAACTTAGTGGGTTCTAGAATCCTAAGAGTGGAGATAAAACTAGTCCTCCCTGCCATTCATGAATGTTACAAGGACTACATGTAATACAGAATAACGTGTAAAGTACGTGTGAAAGTATCCTATCTTCTCCCGGCTACACTGCAATCCTGGTGGGCAGACCATGTCACCTGATCTTTTTTAATCCCTACAAGTAAGACTTTATTGCATATGCTGTATGATTGTGCTTTTGCAATCATTATAAATATATATTAATATGAATATAATAATAATGATTAGGTATTCATCATTACACGTGAAGAGAAACGTGTAGTCATCTTTTCAGCTAATTTACTGACCACCCACCTATGTGCCTCTCTTCCTTCCCCTTCCTTTCTCTCTTAAATAAAAACATTTTTTAAAAAATGCTCAAGATGGTAAATTTTATGTTATGTGTATTTTACTACAATTTTTTAAAAAGAAATAAAAATAAGGTAGCATATATAAATCATCTAGCAAAAAAAACATGGCAATGAACCTAGTTCTTTCCCTTCCCCCCTACAATCCTTTATTTCAAGGTTCTTTTCAAGTTACCTAAGGAGTTCAGCCCCAGCTAGGTTCCCCAGCTCTGCCATTAAATTCAGCTGTGCATCCCAAGGTGCATTCCCTCCCTCACTGGACTTTGATTTTGTTAACCATTTTTTTAAAAAGGAGGGGGAAAAAAAGGATTAAACTACATTCCATTCCCTTTCAGCTCTAAAAATAAGAACACATTTAAGGTTAAATACATAAGAATAGGCTAGCAGAAAGGAAACATTTTTGAGCATTTATTATGTGTAAAACATTGTGGCGGGGGCTGGGGATCACAAATATAAATATACAAAAGGGAGGTGATCATTCCTGATTTGAGGGAAATAAACAGAAATCACAACTTGTGTGTAGGCTACAGAAGAGAGTGGTTAACTGCTCGGGGCAATCTAGGAAAAAATATGCCAAAGAGGTGATAATTGAGGGGGTCCTGCTTTTTGAGGGGGGTTGTGAGGGAATAGGAGTTAATCAGATAGAACAGAGGCAGAAGGACCGACAGGTGCTGAGCACCATGTCCGGGGGATGAACACCTGGTCAGGCCCAGGTCAGAAGAGAGGCCGAGGACTGTCTGGAAAAGCAGTTCCGGAATTCAGTGCTAAATGCCCAAAAAGCTGGAGAAAGGAGCTTGGGTTTTATCTGTGACCGTTGACACAGGAGAGAGAGAGAGAGAGGATCCAATGTGCATGGCAGAAACATCACTTTGGCAACAGTGCACGAGAGGCCAGATGAAGGGGAACAGGAAGCTATTGCCAGGGCCCAGACAAAACAGGATGAGGCCTGCAGAAGGCAGCGGCCGTGGGGAAGGAGAGGAAAGGAGGCTCTGCTTGCCTCATGCAGCTCTGCAGATAAAGCAGGAATGGCGCATTAACCCCAGAGGCTGGCTCTTACACACTGGGACCTCTAAAGAATTTCTGACTAATTCTGACTGTCCCCAGGTCCAGGGCAATCACTCAAAGGGAGGAAACTGGCATAAAGGTTAATCTGTTTCAGCTGCTAGGCTCCCCCTACCTCTTCTCGCCAGAAATAATGGCAGGCAGCGCTGGAAAAAGGAGCATCTGGCTGCAGTGAAGACCCATCCCTTCCCAGGCTGGGGCTGTTGGCTCATCCTTGGGAGTCACAACAATGGAGAATGGAGAATCGTTCTTTTCATCCTTCTCACAGCATTATCCCCGCGACCTCATCCCCTAACAATGGCGTGGTTATGTTTTTCCTCCATCGCGGCCCCTCCCCACTGAGCACAAGGCAGATGCTATGCCCAGAGGTCGTGGAGGTGGACAGTCCCACCGCCCCACCCAGCCTTCGAGGGGCAGGATGCTCCTGCAGGAGAGGCATGAAGAAGCAAGTGAAAAGACCAAATGTTAAGTAACAGGAACGGGGAAGACCATTTCCCCTCCTTTATTAAACTAGAAAAAATTTTTTTCATTGACATTTCCCAGGGGTGCTAAGCGCGTGATTAAACAGGCACCCTTGTCCATAGCTCAAAGTTATTTGTTGGTATGATGCCGTTGGAAAACAACTTGGCAGCATTCGAGAGCCTTAAAAATGTTCACCCCTTTTTATCCAATAATTCTCATGTCTAGCAACCGACTAAAGGAACGATTTGGAGGAAAGAAAACGATACACGCACGAAGACCGCTATTATAGCACCAGAAGGCAAAGAAAGCGGTGAAGCTTCAGTGCTTCAGGGTTTTTTTGTTGTTTTTTTTTAATTAAATCTTTATTGTTCAGATTATTACATCTGTTCCTCTTTTTTCCCCCCATAACTCCCCTCCTCCCAGTTCCCGCCCCACCCTCCGCTCTCACTCCCCACCCACTGTCTTCATCCATAGGTGCACGATTTTTGTCCAGTCTCTTCCCGCATCTCCCACACCCCTTTCCCCCCCAAGAATAGTCAGTCCATTCCCTTTCTATGTCCCTGATTCTATTATGATCACCAGATTATTTATTCACTTGATTCTTAGATTCACTTGTTGATAGATGCATATTTGTTGTTCATAATTTGTATCTTTACCTTTTCCTTCTTCTTCCTCTTCTTAAAGGATACCTTTCAGCATTTCATATAATACTGGTTTGGTGGTGATGAACTCCTTTAGCTTTTCCTTATCTGTGAAGCTCTTTATCTGACCTTCAGTTCTGAATGATAGCTTTGCTGGATAAAGTAATCTTGGTTGTAGGTTCTTGGTACTCATCACTTTGAATATTTCTTGCCATTCCCTTCTGGCCTGCAAAGTTTCTGTTGAGAAATCAGCTGACAGTCATATGGGTATTCCCTTGTAGGTAACTGAGTTTCTTTCTCTTGCTGCTTTTAGGATTTTCTCTTTGTCTTTTGCTCTTGGCATTTTAATTATGATGTGTCTTGGTGTGGTCCTCTTTGGATTCCTTTTGTTTGGGGTTCTCCGCGCTTCTTGGACCTGTAAGTCCATTTCTTTCACCAGGTGGGGGAAGTTTTCTGTCATGATTTCTTCAAATAGGTTTTCAATATCTTGGTCTCTCTCATCTTCTGGCACCCCTATAATTCTTATGTTGGTACGCTTGAAGCTGTCCCAGAGGCTCCTTACACTATCTTTGTATTTTCGGATTCTTTTTTCATTTTGCTTTTCCAGTTGGGTGTTTTTTGCTTCTTTGCATTTCAAATCTTTGACTTGATTCTTGCGCTCCTCTGGTCTGCTGTTGGGAGTCTATATAGTATTCTTTATTTCAGTCAGTGTATGCTTAATTTCTAGTTGGTTCTTTATCATAACATCGAGGGTCTCATTAGATTTCTTGTAGATCTCATTAAGTTTATCAGCAGCTTCTAGACAGTTCTTGAGAGACCTTAAAAGTGTGGTTCTGAACTCTATATCTTCCATTGACAATTTTGTCCTGTTTCTTTGTCTCCGCATTTTTTTTATGCTTTCTTGGTGCACCCCCTAGTGGTCTTTGTGCGCAGTGTTGTTGTAGTTAAGCCTTGATTGTTGTAGTTAATACTGGGGGGATTTGACCTCCAGGCCAACTGGCTGTGAGAGTCAGCTGTGTCTGCCAGGTTTTTTTTTTTCTTCCTGTCTTGCCCTCCAGGCCATGGAAGTTGATCTCCATGGCTCTGGACTACTCCAGGTGTAATGACAGACACTGGACCCTCACCTATGTATACAGATCTGCTAGAAGAAAATATACTGTATGACTAACCACACTTACCAATGAGTGACACTGGAGGTCTTCTATCCATTTTACAGGATAGCAGATTATTATTTTAAAAAATTAAAAGAATGAACTCCTATACCCATTCAGTATTCCACCGTGTATCAGGCACCATGCTAGGGGCATAAACAACACAGACAAGGCTTTGATCTCAGAGCAAAGATGTCAACAAAGAATAAACAATTACAACATAGCATGATCAATATTAGCATACAGGGAAATATGGTGTGCTAGGGGGATGAATTATACTTATTGAAAGGGTCAGAAAAAGCCAGTGGAAAGAAGTTAAGGAATTTGGACTTCATCCTAAGAACAACAGAAAACACTAGAATTTTTTTTAAAGGGGAGTGGTACGGCTGGACTGTGTTCTGGAAAGATCACTCTGGCTGCCATGTGAAAAGCTGGAGACGAGCAAGTCTAGGACCAGGCACGTCCCAGTGAGAAATGATTGTGGCTTAGACTGCAGTGAGGCAATGGAAAGAAAAGGTAATGCAAAAGGGATATTTAATAGCTAGAATCAACTTCTTAGTGATTGCTCAGTGACAGAGAAGAATGACTTCTAAGCATCTGGCTTGAGCAAACTGTGACATCTACTGGTTTCCTGGAGCAGATGATTCTGAGCTCATTTTTTTTTTTTTAAATCCTCACCTGAGGATT
The DNA here is from genome assembly GCF_963259705.1 of Myotis daubentonii. Lineage (NCBI taxonomy): Eukaryota > Metazoa > Chordata > Mammalia > Chiroptera > Vespertilionidae > Myotis > Myotis daubentonii. The sequence goes on along the minus strand of NC_081848.1, from coordinate 38,334,468 downwards.
TTTTCCCCATTTATTTATTTATTTAGTAAAGAGAATGGAAGGGAGGGACAGGGAGAGGGAGGAAGGAAAAAAGAGAGAGGGAGAGGGAGAGTGAGAGAGAAACATCGATGACCAAAGGGTTGGTCTCTACCCACAGGTGTGCCTCTAATCTCTGACAGCACAGACCACCACCAGAGAATTGGACAGAGGATAAATATTCAGATAAAACATTAGGAATAGGTAGGATTAAATGTTTTATATCCATCCAGACAGGATTAAGTATAGTAGAGCAGAGAGAGACAGAGGAAAGGGAATGTATAATGGTTAGAAATAGAGAGAGCTGGAGGGAAAGCAATGACCAGCCTTTGTGAGGCTGGGAAAGATAAGGACACACTAACGTAATAGCCTCCCACATTGGTGAGGGGAGGGGCACATTCCAGAGGTCAGATGATGTGGTAGGCACTGTGCTACGGGATTTAGCTGTAGTCTCTTTTTACTGACTATAATCCTATGAGGTAGGAATCCTTAGTCCCGGTTTACAGATAGTGTAGCTGAGGCTCAGGGAAGTAGAATAAGTGTGTCAAAGTCTTATGACCTTCAGGTATTTCCAAAGAATTATGCCTCTTGATAAACTTCCTGAGAAGGATGGTCACTTTCATTTACGGCCGTGGCCAATTAACTCAGTCATCAATTTCACAGTGATGTGCTGGAGTCAGTGTCTATCAGCTCATAACAGATTATTACATTTTCAGGAGTTTTGCAATCCAGATGACCTCATCCTAGTGGTCTGAAATCAGCTATGATTGCAGAATTTACATCATGGAAACTGGCAAAGGCTACAAATTAGGGTATCATCCTCCTCCTTCTTTCTCCTTCTCCTTCTTCCTCCTCCTCCTCCTCCTTCTCCTCCTTTTTCCTCCTCCTCCCCTCTTCTTCCTCCTCCTCCTCCTCCTCCCCTCCTCTTCTTCTTCCTCCTCCTCCTCCCCTCTTCCTCCTCCCCAGCTTCTTCTCTCTCCTCCTTCTCCTCCTCCCCCTCCCCTCCCCTTCTCCTCCTTCTCCTCTCTTCTGAGAACCTGTTGTTAAATGTTACTAGCACACTGCTACTTGAGAACCTTGGAGCTATGAAAGGAAGTGACTTTCATTTCATTGCCAAGTGCCATCCAAGTCCCACCTATTGGTTCTAGTTGCTTGGAAGACTGTGCTGAGAAGGCTTCTGAAGCTTCATTTGTCATTATTTACCATAAAAATATACTCAAAATGTGAAGTGATGTCTGTCCTGGGAAGGGAGGGAGAATGGCTGCAGCCCTGCCATGTACCTGCTGTCCCTGACCCAGTCTAACGCTCTGATCTTAGAGATGAAGAAAGAAACCCAGAGAAGGTAGGTGATTTGCCTGAAGCCACAGAGTGAATCAGTGGCAGAGCTGAGGCTACAAGTCAAATAATCTGACTTCTGGTCCAGTGACCCTCCCAGGGCAGCACCGAGACCAGGGAACTGAGAGCCTCTTGACTTAGCCAGCATCTTTATTTATAATATTGAGCAACGTCGTAGTGACAGTGATCACTGGGCAGGAATGCTGCAGAGCGCATACAGACATACAGTGAGGCAGGCCCTGGACTGACCTTCTGGCTCTTTCCTCCCTGGAAATTTATAATGCTAGGTTTCCAAGAACTCTATCTTTGCTCATATGTGCCTTCTTCCTGACCACAGAAACTACTACCAACCCAAAGTGTGCGATTTCTAAGAACCTTAGGTGACTTAGCAACACCCTGACAACCACCACACTGTCAGCAGTCAAGAGATAGAGAGATTATCTTGCAAGGTGATTTGACCAGAAAGCATGACATGAACGATACCTGAAATAAAATTCACAATAGCCTATTCCTATGAACTTTAGTGGTAAATTATCCCCAAACCATTTTTTGTTCCTTTTTTTCTGGGCACTAAACCATTTCTTTGTTCCTTTTTCCTGAGCACTGTGTTTTTGAAGAAGTAATGTGGCTCAAGAATTAAGGCGTATAAAATGGCAAACAATAAAAAGTCTCCTTCCACCCTCACCCCAGCCATCCTTTTCTGCTGTGTAGAGAAAATCACTGTTACGAGCTTCTTGTGTTTCAAAAAAGGTAAATATATATACTATTTTCCTCTTTATACAGATAGTTTATGATCTAGTATCATTACAGATAGTGTAACTGAGGCTCACTTTTTTCCTTAAATCATACCTTGGAGCTTATTTCATATCAGTATCTAAAGAACTGCTTCATTATTATTATTATTATTATTTTTTTTTTTTTACAGCAGATACTTCTAACCTTGTGAGATAATCAGAACAGGTGTTATGTTCAGATAAATGTCTTATTTAAAATCATCACAACTTGTGCCAGGGGAGAGCTAGCAAACACAAACACTATTCAAGTGAGAAAATTACTTGGGCTCACGTTGATAAATGTTAGGGGATTTTGTTTTTGTATGTATTTAGTTTTCCTTATAAAATGAAATGAGATATAGTGGCTTCAGGTCAACAAGATAAGAGTAGTAAGCTCTATTGAGTCAAATTTGTGCTAATTTTTTTCCTGTGGGTTCAAAAAGAGGTTATATGTAGAGCAAATAACAAATTATGGTCATGAGAAGTATTTTTTTCTAATCCTCACCCGAGAACATGCTTAGAGAGAAGAATGAAAAGAGAGAGGGAGGGAGGAAAGGAGGGAGGCCAACTGAGTCACTCCAGCCAGGTGGTCATGAAAGCATTTTAAAGGGCTTTTCTATAGGAAAAGAAATTGTTACTTTAAATTAACTTCTCTCTTATCTTATTCCAAAAAAGATTCCAGTTATGTATTTATTGTTATTTGTCTGTGAAGGTGCTTACATTCTGCTCTGAGCTTCTTGACACTAACAATGTGTTCATCTTTGTATTCTCAGTCATAGATAAAGACACAGACAGAGATTAGGATATCAGTGACTTTTGCAGGATAGATGAAATATTACAGAGAATGTTTAAATCACCTGAGAACTCACTTTTCAGTTTGCTACCCTCAAACATGTCCAAAGAATACACAGTTCTGACCCAGTGGGATGAAGGCTAAGAAGAGCTGGATAGAGACGTATGTGGACGGAGACCGCTTCTATCTCTCTAACTACAGCAGGTAAGCCTCATTTGTGCCTACGCTAAAGATCATTGCTACTTAGCCCAGATATATCATGTCTATTATTCAATACAATTCTACAACTATGTACTGAGTAGCCGTGCTGGGTACACAGTGGGAACTCAATAAATCTATGTCTGGGTCAATTTTTAATCTCCATGTTATGTTATCATCACTTCCTAATTCTCCTTATAGACTGTAAACAACTTACATAAAGTCCCTTGTATCTCATTGTGGGACTCATTGGGGAAGGGAAGTGGTGAGGGAAGGGGAATGATGGGGGAGGTAAGTGATCAAGGGATGCTTCATATGAAAGTAATCTTACAGGATTAAAGATAGTCCCAGAATCAAGTTCTGGGAACAAGAGATGAAAGATGGGAGAAAGAGAAAGTATTCTGAATGTAAAGGGGAAGACATCATCATCAAAATGCATGGAGATAGCAATCTTTGTGAAGTGTTCAGGAAACAATATGCATCTAAGTGTTTCTGAGGTTCCCAGGAAAAGATGACAATGAAAAAGTAGGGTGACATATGATTTCACTCATATGTGGGATGTAAAACAGAAAGCAACAAATGAACAAACAAACAAAAAATTGAAACACAGAAAACAATATGGTGGTTACCAGAGGGGAAGGAGGTGGGAGAGGGAAAAGGGGGTCAAATATATGATGATGGAAGGAGACCTGACTTGGGGTGGTGAACACACAATGCACCACACAGATGATGTATTATAGAACTGTACACTTGAAACTTATATAATCTTACTGATATCACCCCAATAAATTTAATAAAATTTAAAAACTAAAAATAAAGAAAAAAGAAAAAGTAGATTAAGTCCCAATCACAGAGGGTCTTAAATGATCCACTAGTGCTTTGAGCTTTGCCTTGAAAAAGAATCGTGAGGTCCAAAATTTGAGTAGAAAGAATATGATATAAAAAAAACAAAACAAAACAGGATTTAAGAGCAAGAGAGAGATGGGTATATACCCTAAACCAATAATCACCAGTAGTGTGACTTTGGAGAAGTAAATTAATCTTTTCAAGCTTCAGTATTTCCTTTGTAAGTATACAGATACCTTACTAGATTGAAATTAAGAAGAAATGGATGTTAGAAAGTTGTATAGACTGGCAAGTGCAACATAAATATTAATTATTGTTATAATCATAAGCTGCACTTTGGGAAAAAATCTTACAGTCTTATTGAGGATTTGTTGGGGGTGACAGGAAAGCCAGGAAGTGAAGAAGACAGAAGTGGGGGTGGTGGGGTGATCATTTGCTAGTGCAGTGACGACATAAGCCCTATCAACCCTCACCTACAGACCCAGGACCTGACCCTGAATCCTTCCTTAGGTAAGACTCCCAGGAATGGATACAGGCCAACAATTAGGCATTCATGACTCCGACTTATTTGACAAAATAAATCCTGGGTCAATAATCTCAAAGGAACAACAAAAATGATTTCCCGTTATGGGTATTTACTGGTAGCATTGTATTTGCAGTCTTCCCCAACAGCAATCCATTAAGCCAAAGGGAGCTTTAAAAAAGATATTGAGTGTAAGATGTTAATAATAGGGGAAACTGGATGTTGGGTATATGGGAAATCTCTTCACTATCTTTTCATTTTCTCTGTAAATTTAAAGCTGTGTGAAGAAATAAAAGTTTTATTTTTTAAAGTACATTACAGGTCCAGAGTAGTTTTATTCATAATAGTCCCAAACTGGAAACAATCCAGGTATCCATCCACAGGAGAATGGATAAACAACCTGGGCATTCATGCAATGGCATACTACTCAGCAGTAAAAAGGAATGGACTATAAACACAATCAACTACATGGATGGATCTCAAAGGTATAATGCTGGGCCCTGGCTGGTTTGGCTCAGTGGATAGAGCGTCAGTCTGCAGACCAAAGGGCACATGCCCGGGATTGCGGGCTCGATCCCCAGCAGGGGGTGTGCAGGATGCAGCCAATCAATGATTCTCTCTCATCATTGATGTTTCTATCTCTCGCTCCCTCTCCCTTCCACTCTGAAATCAATCAATAAATAAAAAAATATATATATATATATAAAAATTTTTTTTAAAAAAAGGTATAACACTCGATGAAAGAAACCTTACACAAAAGAGCAAATACTACCAGTTTCATTTGTATGAAATTCTAAAACTGACGAAAATAATGTTTGGTGGGGAAAAACCAGAATGGTGGTTGCTTCTTGAGGGTGGGGGTGGGAACTGTCTAGGAAGGGCATGAGGAAACTTTGTGAGATGCTGGTAATTAATTTATGCTTACATATGCTTGAGTTACAAAGGTATCTCAAAGAAAGCTCACTTAAGATTTGGGTGTTTCATTCCATGTACATTTTACCTAAAAGAAAAATACTAAACAAATACTGGACTCTAGTTAATGAGTTCATGATGTGCATGCTGAAGTATTTAGGGAGAAATATACTGATGTCTGCAATTTACTTGAAATGCTTTTAAAAATAAGATGGATAATGGATGGACAATGGAATGGATAGATAGATATGTGATACAGCAACTATCATAAACTATTAATGGCAAAATCTAGATGGTAGATATATGGATATAGACTGTAAAATTCTTTCAATTTTGCTGTATATTTGAAATTTTTCATTAAAAATGTTAAGGAAAAAAAAGATTTTGGGGTCTTGTGTCCAGGTTGGGTGAACAGGAGAAATATATAATCTCCTTCAGTTTATAAGGCTAGGCTCATAACTTCACATGAATACAGACAGCCATTTCATATTTATCGTCATTTCATCTCCTCTTCTGGGCTCCTGAGACTAACTCTATTTTAACATTTATAATATCATTTTGTAACTGCTTTCATCTCCATATCACTCTATTAGGCTACTGAGAACTCCTTGAAGGCAGGGCCTTGTCTTTCTTTTCTGACTTTGTGTTTCCTCTGCTTAGCACAGTACCTGACATAGACAAGAGGGCATTCCTTCAAACACTTGTTAGTACATCCCATGGGGACTTAGACCCTTTCAAGGCCATGTGGAGATATGGAAGATTCCCATAGAGACATGTGATCCAAGTGATTCTGCACTTGGAAGGTAACAACTGGATGCAGAGGAACCTCTTGGTACTTCCTCACCCAGTTTTTATCCTGCCATATTGCAACCTGAAGTACCTTCTAGATGAAGCTGGTGTGATATATACTGCAGGGTGGCTCACTCAAATGCCACCTACTCCCCTTTAGTAGAAAACTTTAAAAAAAAAATCACCTTTACAGGAGTTGCTTGCAGTTAATCTGCCAATTATTTGCATTCATACAAGACTGGCAGGTTAGAAGTGAGGCAAAGTGAGGCAAAGACCATTTTCCTGCTCTCTTGGCTATTTCTTGTTTCTCTGACAAACAAGAGTGTAGCCATGAAAGGGTTTTTATGCAGCTGAGGCATTTTCCAGCCTCCTGAGTGCCAGGGGCACTCAGGAGCAGCAATAGCTTCTCAGGTCTGACCTCCCAATCACTAACTATATCACAGCTACAGAGTGGAGTGGGGTGTGGACTGATCATTGCAGCAGTATTCTGAGAGCATGGGAAGTGTCACTTGTGGAGAACATCTAGCTTTAGTTCTTTCTAGATGCATTTGATAAGCAACTTATTCCTTATATTAAATTCCTTTCTGTTGAAAGCCTATGGAATGGTTTCCATTTCTAACACCTGGGTATAAAAAAAAAAAAAAAATAAGTGCCCTGGCCTGGGTTGCTAAATGGTTAGAGCACCAGCCAGTGCACTGTAGGGTCATGGGTTTGATTCCCAGAATGTGTCTCTCACATCAATGTTTCTCTCTCTCTCTCTCCCTCTCTCTCTCCTTCCCTTTCACTTTCTCTAAAAATCAATGGAAACAATATCCTCTGGTGAGGATTAACAACAACAAATCAAGAAATAAGCTTGCGTGGCTAGGGACAGGCCTCTGTGAATGGGAAAGGGGGTGCATTTTGGAGTTTCTCACAATGAGTATCTATTCATTTAATTGTTGAACCCTACTTTGCACCAAGCACTGGGCTAGGAGCTGGCCTGAAGACAGTGGTTTGCTCTCAGTAGAACCACAATAACATGTGAGAGAAGAGCTGACAGTGATGGACACCTGAGACAAGGAAGGAGTGGTCAGGGCGAGAATCCAGGTGAGAGGGAAGCTTCAGAGGTGAGAGAAAATGCTTAGTCTCAGATCTCACACCAAACAGTAACTAAAACATTTAGCATCTCATGCATTGCATATTCATCTAAATTATCTCATTTAATACTCCTCTCTGTCTCCCCTTTTATTTGGGTTAATATTTGAGTGCTTCTTATGTGGCAGGCACTTTATATATATTTTCCTCTTTTAAGCTTTGGAACACGCTATGAAGCAGAAACTGTCATTAGCTCCGTAACTTGCCTGTGGTCTCACAGTTACTAAAGAGCAGGGCCAGCACTCAAAGTCCTATCTTTTGATACAAACCCTACATTCAAAGCCAGAATTTCAGTTCTTCGAAAGATACGTTTAAAAACGAACATTGTGCAAACGTGAGAAACTGTTATCCTTATCATGGAAAGCCTCTCTCTCCAAGTTTGACGTCTTCAAGGTTAGGAAACAGTGCCCAAGCTGCTCGGCCCTCAGAAGGAATGACCGAGGTCCCAGCTGGCTCACACCAGCCCACGGGCACAACGGACGGATGGACGGGACGAGGTAGAGGGGAGCAGAGGCAGAGAAGGCGACCCAGTTGCTGCCACCACAGCTTCCTCACTGAGGCGGCTCTTTATCTCCTACACCATTGTTTACAGCTCAGAGGACACCATCTGGCCCTAATAAATGGAAGTGTCCACTGGGAAGGGGCAACACACACACATGCCCCCTCCACATACAAAAGGACATTTGTGCCAGGCTGCCTGAGAGGCTGACACACACCAAGGACTTGCCCCTCCTCCCTTCACCCCTAGAAACAGACAAGAAAGGCAGCTTTCTGGTATTCCACAAAGGGGGAGCCATGCAGGGAAGAGAACACACACTCTCTAAATCTGCTGACTTGATTCATCCCCTAACTGACACAATGCGGAGAGGAAGACTTCAGGAAATGGGCAGATTATGTCCAAGAAAAGATTTCCTGCAAGCAGTTAACGGGAAACTTACATGAAAAGCGAGGACTAAAAATACTCGGGCTATTGGAAGCTGGTGGGGAGGCCCCTAGTTCTTCAAGAACTGTCTGAGGAAGCCAGCACTGGGCTTCCAACCCTCCCCACCCACCAACCCAATGCGCTCAGTTCAGCATTGGCTTTATTCCCCAGAAAAAGCTAGCTCATCAGGCACCTGGTGTGATTTAAATTTCAATTTAACCTCAATCAAGTCCTCACTGTGTGCGAGGTTTTCTATTTGCGCAAGTCATTATAGCACAGAAGGTATGAGTCTCGTGTCTTATACACATGGCTTGCTTCAAATGATGGAAGAAGTGGGCAGGGGGTACAAATTATATCCTATATTTAAGTGAATTCTGATTATCATGTAATAAACCTCACGATTTAATAGTTAGGAAGATTTAAAGGGTTAGGAAACCTGCATAGAGGTGGCAATGAAATATAGGAAATTTATTTGCACTTGAAAGCATTTGGAGTGACAAATCAAAGCTTGGCTTGAACAGCAGGGAAATTAAAATGCAACATTAGGAGACCAAAAGGTATCTATTAGATGGCATTATTTGTTTGATTTTAGGAAAGCATCTTTCTGTAGGTGCTTAGAGGCAGAAGCCAGCCCACGCTATTCCCTTCATATCCTAGGGCCTGAGCAGAAATTTGAAGAACACGGAAGTTTGTTTTCAGAGCCTTCTCTTTTCCCTTCTCTTATACTCCCAGAAGCCTAATTTTGCCAACATTTAACCGTCCCCAATATCAATGTTCCTCCTCCTCTGCTACTCAACAACAATGGATCAAGAGCCCTCACATAGCAGAGACCTATCCTACAAATAACAGGAGGAGGCAGTGCTGGGCTGCCTGGGAACCTGGGACCTTCTGAAGGACTCATCCCCCTGCTGCCCCATCAGTACCTCCTCCTAGTCCACAGTTTACAGTCCTCACACTCAGAAATTTTGGGCCCTGATTACAAAGGAAAATCTTATCACCAATCGTCCTTCAGACACACAGACACACACCATTACGTTGTGCCTCAAGGTTTAGAATGAATAATTTGAGGCCGAAGATCTTTCAGTGTCATATTTTTATACCCAATGGGAGCCATATATGAAGGTACACTGGAAAACAAAATGTAGATGGTCCTATGTGATTAGACTCTAGGGAGGTTGGGATGGGAGAACAGCAAGTTTTGTGTTGTTGTTTTTTTTTAAGACTTCTTTTGTTGTAAAATCCCATGGATGCGTTTGTGGTTGCGGCTCACACCTTCACTGATTTCTTGGCAGCATTTGAGGCAGGTGGGCACTCCTTCTTTTCCTAAATGCTGCTCCCAAATCCTTTGGATTTTGTGACACCATAACCTCCTGCAACTCTGTGCTCCTTGTCAGTCTTCATGAGGACCCTTTTAAGAACTACAATCCTCAGGATTTCATCCTTAGCTTCCTCTCTTCTTATTCTATATAGGCCTGACGGATTTAGATTTCACTCAGTGGATGGAGCACTCCTAGACTTACATCTCTAGACTGTACTTGAGGAACCACTGGGCAGCCATGAGTAGAGTTGATACCTTCACCTCCATTTGGCTCTTCTTCCTACTGTTTAGATCAGAAGGAAGGGGAGATAATTAACTGGCCTCCAGATCTCCCAAGCCATGGTGAACTGCTTTATAATGTAAATAGTTAATAATTAAGATTTTGTGTTTTGTTTTGTCTACAAATGTCTATACATAAAGTCTATTTTAGAACTTGGAAATACAGGTACCACATTTGCTATATCTAAAGAACAACCATAATCAAACAGTGAAAACTGGAATTAAAAGTGTGGGAAAACTAAGTGGCCAAAGGGTATGAGAAACACGATGTTAGGAAATTCTTGGGTCTTGTGCAGTTAGAAACAAAACAAACAAACTGGGTTAGTCACTTTAAAAGGGATATAAATTATACTAAAATATGTTAGCAAAACTACTCTCATCCCTATTTCTAAAGTCGCAGAGTCATGGTAAAGAGAAGAGACCTACTGGATTCAACCGCTCAGAAATCTGACTGTGATTACTCTGACATCTACATTCTACAATGGACTTCTGAAGACTCTAACATTAGCAGAGAATGGTGTTGAAAGAACCTTAGACTGGGAAATAGGATTCTCCAACTGGCTTTGCAACTAAAGACTTCTTGGTAAATGGTCATCTAATATCTTCAAGTTCCAAAATCCCTACAGATTCTTAGCATTTGGTCTCAGCAAAATATTAGATACTTGTTTACACCTCATTGTAGATATCAGTCAATGGGTTTGATGTCCTTACCCAATACTATTGGCCTCTTAAGTCAATCCTCCAAAAAGACATAAGAAGAGTGGCAGCGTGTCCAAAAGGCACCAATGATGCTACGATGCAAGGGTTTCCTCTTGAGTGAAGTCTTAATAGATGTCAGTGAGGGGGCAGGAGTTTTTACTCTACTACAAATGACGGCTGAATTCCTCATAGCTAAGTTCGAGTTAAGCTTATTTAAGAAGAGGCTGGGGAGTAATAAAAAAGGAATGATATACTTCACCCCTTGACATCCTACTCTCTTAGGAGGAAAAGAGCCATAAGGGGAAAGTTTGAAAAAAAGATGAAGCTTTAAGCAAAAGAAAACAAAATTCTTTCCCCATAAAAAAAAGCATCATTATAATCACTCCCCCTCCCTAAACTACCTCAAATTCAGCTAATAATGAGAAACAGAAAATGTTCTGTTAATAAATGAATAACACTGAGTTCTCTACATTCCAGAGGTCATTTCTATGGAGACTGAGATTAAGGAGCTCCAAACCTAGCTAAGAAGCCATGAGTATTTTTAAAGCATAAAGTAGCAAATAAATATTATGTCATAAGTGATATTAGTTTAGAGCAGTGAGCTTTGGTTCTGGGTGGTCTAGGAAGGTTTTGTAAGCAATAGACCTGAGTTGGGCCAAAAAAAAAATGTGAAGGCTTAAACTATGCTCTCCTTCCTAGTTGGCTTTTCTTTGTTGGTGGATCAATCATCAAAGAACTTCTAAACATGCAACAACAACAATAACTACCAACAAACTCCTTATGCATGTTAGAAAAAGTACCTCATAAAGTATAAAATGTTAACTATCATATCACTTGAATTTTCAGGAGAGCACAAGGTGCTTTGTCACCATCATCATCATTAACTGAATGTTGTGCCAATCTGCCTCATTATAGAGTCTAGAAAACCATAGAATTTACTTCCCTAGTCTTCCTTCAAACTGGAAGTGTTCAACTGTGTTTCATAGTTCTGGATAATAAGACATAACCAGAAATCTGCTGGGGACTCTTGGGAAAGCATTTGATTTCCTTTTACCCTGAGGTTGAAAGTCAATATGTGATGGATGGCTGAATGGGAAGACATAAAGATTAAGCATCCTTGATTGTAACACTGAGTCTCTAAACCAAAGGCAGCAAGTGCTTATCCTAGACTTCTTGTAATGTAATGTAATGTATTTAAACCAATGTCAGTTTAATAAATGAAAACATTCCTGATATAGATACTTAGCATGTGCTTAGCCACGGTTATAAAGTAGGTAGGTAATAGAAACAATTCAAGTCACGTCCAATGCCCTCTTAACCACTATCCTAATAACGGTGTACTCAGTGCTACGAAAACTTGTCTCTTAATGACCAGTCCTGTGGTTATTTTGGCTGTAGGGACTAGATATCCGATGATGATCACAGCCAGTTTCATCATAAAACTTTATAGTTTGAGTACATCTTAATAATATATTCAAAAAAAACAATGACACCAATTTCACTGGCTCTCAGTCTAGGAGCAAAGAGATTCAACATATTGATATATCAGTTGTCTTTCCCTGATTCACTTCTTGACAAGTCTATGACCCTTTTCTTTCATTTTAAATTTATTTCACATTTGAAATCCAGAGAAAAATTAACATTTGCCTACAGAAACACCCCACCCCTTTTTGTGTGCATCCATTTGGACTTTCAAGATGGCTACAAATGAGTTATGCTCTTGTTTTCTATATAATAAGACAAGTATCATTTTAATGAACTAAGAAGCTGATAACACTTAAAAATAAGCAGTAGACTGTTTCTGGAGGGTCACTTATCCCCTTAAAATAGAGCAAATTGGAAGATCATTCAGAAATATTTCAAAGCCTAAAACAACACTGAGCTAATGGTGACAGTGACCGGCTGTTGGCAGCTGCTGGGGTTTGCACAGCTTTACTCTCCAGTGAAATATACTCCTTCTCTGTGGTTATGACTGGCCATTACATAGGAGGATTAATGGGGCTCCTTTTGGCTGTCAGGGAAAGCTTAAGATATATTCTTTATGTGTATCCCTAAGAGCACACATCCTTTCTGCAAAGCTGATAGGTCACCTCCCTCAACCAATTAGCTAATTGTCTGAAATCACTCCTCGTAGATCAAGAAACACTGTCTTGTGAATGAATTCTGTTCATGCAGAAAGGAAGAGCCTTTTGTTTCCTTTTGAAGACCCTATCCAACTTTAAGGTCCCTTCCATCTAAAAATTCTAAATTCTACAAATATGAACAATCAGCTCCCATGAATGAATCTTTCCGGCTTCACAGCAAATCAGTGCTTTTTTTGACTATGGGATTTTTTTTTTTTTAAGTGAAAATTGTTTTTAAATGTAACTTCCTGGTGGTACCAGGTATAAAATGGTAAATAAAAGAAACAGTAGTTGTGTTGGCTATCTTGGGTTGTTTTCTTTAAAGCTTGCCAGACTGATGTCATTCTGGATGCATTCTATTCTGCTGACCAAGCAAGGTCTTCCTAGAAAAATCTATAGACGGAATGCCCAATTCTGATCAAAACATAGCATCAAATTCTAAAAATACAGAACTATCTAGAAGATTGGATACCTGGCTCTCACTGAATACAGAGGAGTGAGTGGCCCCCTTTTTATAGTTGATACTAGGAACTAGAGTCAACCTTCATATTTGGCCTACTGGAATGAGATAGGCTGAGAACCAAACATCTTACATTGAATAGCAAAACACCCTTACTTATACCATTTGCATACTGTTTCTCACTGACCCTGATGTTCCTGCTTCCTAATATAGTGCTATTTTGTTCAGATTTCTATACTTTCCTGTGCCAGTCCCCCTGCTACTTAGACCGTTTTCTTCAAAAGTCTAAAATTCCACAAAAGAGCATTTGCAACAGGGAAAACAGAAATCTCTCGCATCTGGGAATCCTGGAAAAGCTTCACTGTCGATGACATAGAAGCTAAATAAGGATGGACATATTTTAACAAATAGAGAAGGGGGAGGATTAAAAGGAAACCCCCCAGGAGAGGTAGACAGAAAAGAGTAGTTACCATGTGACAGCTACCGTGCTAAGTACTTTAGCACAAATTCTCATCTACACCTTATAACAAACCACACTGGGAAGGGCAGGTATTATTATTCTCAAAAACCTTTAACCAGCCTAGGAAATTTGTTCAAAGATACAGACAAGAGGTGAATCTAGGTCTCAAACCCAGATCTACCTCCAGATCATCTCTGTTCCCACCACACTGAGGAGTAATGAGAGGCACCGAGGCAGTAAAGGGCAGGCTCATTTAGGGAGTGGAAACTGAGCCGATACGGTAGGTAAGCGAGTGGCAGATTCTGAGTGTCTTGCTCTTTGGGAGTCACCATTTAAAGAAAAGGACCCCAGAAGACAGAGTCCAATCGTGCTGCTAGGTATAACCAGAATGAAACTGTTGACCATTTTGACAAGATGAATTGGAACAGGCAGTAAGTCATATCTTTTTAAGAAACCATTCGCATCATGGAGCTGGTGGCTCTAGTTCAGGACCATGAGGGTTGCTGCATCCATCATCTCCGTCTGGCAATGTGTTTGAATCGAACCTAAACAATACCTGAGTCTTGATCCCAGTGTTATCTAGCCAAGCATACACAAAAGGCAATGATTACTTGAGGGGACTACATGGGCACCTCCTGTCACACCTAATTAAGTACAGTGTGCTCTATGATTTCTCCAAATATATCTCATGATCTTTTCCCATCCTATATAATAAAAGGGCAATATGTAAATTGACCCTAATGGCAAAACGACTGGTCGCTATGACACTCAACACAGGAGTTGCCCCCTGGTGGTCAGTGTGCTCCCACAGGGGGAGCTCCACTCAGCCACAAGCTGGGCTGACAGGTGCAAGCACAGTGGAAGGTGGCGGGAGCCTCTCCTGCCTCCTTGGCAGCGCTAAGGATGTCTGACTGCTGGCTTAGGCCTTAAACTGGCAGGTGGACATCCCCTGAAGGCTCCCAGGCTGCCAGAGGGATGTCTGACTGCCAGCTTAGGCCCGATCTCCCAGGGAGTGGGCCTAAGCCAGCAGGTGGACATCCCCTGAGGAGTTCTGGACTGCGAGAGGACCAGGCTGGGCTGAGGGGACCCCCCCGCCCCCCACTGAGTGCAAGAATTTTCGTGCACTGGGCCTCTAGTTTACCAACATTATCCCCTTTACTATGACTCTATTCACAGGCTCTAAAATAAGGCCTAGAATATAGCAGTTGCTTAATAAAAGTTCACTGAAGAAATGACATATAACAGGCATTCAATAAATGTTTAAGTAAATAAAGTAAATGAACAAGATGCTGGTGTTGGAAGAAGTGTATGAGAGACATTAAGCCACAGACTCAAGGTTAGGGACTGCAGTACAATGTAAAGTAAGGTGTTAAATATACACTGAGTGGCCAGATTATTATGACCTGCTGAAGTTTGTAGGCAAATTAGCTATAATTTCACACTGAAGTTGCTAGAGGGCCAGACCATTATAAATAGGGAAGCAGGTTGTTTACCATGACAGTAGAAGTGATTTTTTTCTGAAGATATGGGTAAACAACACGATTTAACAGCCTTTGAACGTGGGATATATATATATTTATATGCCACAGCTGCCAGAGGGACTGGGAGTGCCTGAAAGCCAGGCATAGGAACTTGGCTCCATTTTATAGGCAACAAAAAAGAGAATCCTGAATGTTGCTGAGGACGAAAAAAATTTTGGGTATAGTACTTGGGAGGGAGGAAGGGAGGTGGGTGACCAGAATGGTTCTAGATTGTCAGAGAACAGAGGGTAGTGAACTTCCAGAAGGAAAGGCCAGAAAGATGGATCAAAAACACAATCCTTATCTTGTTTCACAAAATTCCTCACCTTTTCATGATGACACCAAAGGTCTAATGCCCTCCCTTTCCTCTCTCTATTGGCAGCCCATCCTCTGTCTAAGTTACTCTTCTTTTCGGGAATCTTCTTTCTCTGGCCACATCTCAATATTTCTGATGCAAGTTATCATTTGGTGGGATGAGTGTAATGTGTCACAGGCTCAGAACTATTTAAAAATGCCTCAGAATTTCCGACCTCTGTGGGAGAGAAGGGCCAGTGTAAATATATTATGTTCTTGTCCCTATGGACAAACTTCGCCTACTCAGTTCTGGCCAGAGCCCAAACTGAGTAAGATGATTTCCCCCCGCCTTCCCTATTGAAGCACAGCAGAAATAAAAACAGAAAGTACCTTGTTGTTTGGCACATGAAAGTAAGTATACTCAGAGAAACAAAGATGTTTGTTTTCCTTACCTTCTGCCAATACCTTAGTGAACGTTATCAACTTTCTGTCTAGAACTCACTCCCGTGCCTTTCTCACTCCTCATACACCCTCCACCCTACTTCCCAACTACGTTGAAATTATACTTCTCCTTCAAGGCCTACCTTAAATGCCACCTCCTCTAGGCTGTCTTCTTTGATCTCTTAAGTGGAGTGCAAACCCTTTTCCATCTAAACCCCTTTAATGTCACGCATCTCCCTTATTACAAGTCACTAAGAGACAGTTTCTTATGAGTGTGTCTCATTTCCCGCTCTAGTCTCTTCATTAGAAATCTGTTTTGAGGCCACGATCTATATCATTTGGACCCCCCCCCCCCCCCCGCATAGTTCCTTCTGTAGCACATGTACTCAGTATAAGTAGGAGGCTCTCAAACACTTGCCAAAATGAATTAATGGAAATATTGCCTTCAGCGAGTTATTATGCACATTACTTTAGGACATGATTATTGCTACTTTACAAATAAGAAAATGAAGGCTCATAAAAGTTAAGTGATTCAGAAAAGAGGACATGCTTTCCATGGAAGCTGAGATAAAAGGCCCACATAAGAGGATTCAGATGGAATCTGGCACCTTTCGGATAACTGCTCCCATCTTTTATCAAACAACCCACAGAGAACATAAATTGGTATCTTTTTTTGGAATACACTTGTCGATATGTATATCAAGAGCCATAAAGAAAGTCATATAATCTGAACTAGAAACCATCTTAAGAAAATATCTAGAGATACAGACAGACTTATGCATAAAGATGACCACAGTACTGTTGTTCAAAATAGTGATAAAAATCAGTCAATTCTTCTGTTTCCCAATTGACAGAATAAAAATATCTTTACTTCTCCTCCCTCCTAAATCCTAAAGATGTGACAAAGCAGAACAAAGAAGACTAATTTAATACCTGTGGTTAGGGTGGGGAGAGAGGAAAAAAGAGAAAAAAGGAACAGACCAGAAATTTAAACACTTTTCAAAAGATAGGAAGTAGATGAGATTATACTGGTCAGTGTACTATGTTGTAGTTGTATGACAACGTAGATGCATCTACAGGCAACCCAATGAAGGGGGCCAGGTGATAAAGTGAAATAAGCCAGTCAATGAAGGAAAAATACCACATGATCTCACTCAATCATGGATAATAGAGACCATTATAAACTTTTGAACAATAATAGATACAGAGGCAGAGCTGCCTCGAACAGACTGTCAAACTGCAGCGGGAAGGCCGGGAAGGGTTGGGGGGCAGGAGGGAGGGGGGTAAGAGATCAACCGAAGGACTTGTATGCATGCATATAAGCATAACCAATGGACATAAGACACTGGGGGGTAGGGGAGGCTAGGGGACTGTCAAGGGCGGGGGGAAAAAAAGGACACATATGTAATACCCTTTGTAATACTTTAAGCAATAAAAAAAAAAAAGAAAGGGAAGTTTCGCCCTTCCTCGGGGTCTTTCCAGGAGGGCATTTAGCCCACTCTCTAGTTGGAGAACCCTTGTACATCCCTTACATCTTGGCTTAACTGGCACCGCTCCCAAGAACTCTCCTCGCTTCCATCATTTCAGGGATGGTCCACCTGTTGGCCATTCCCTTTCACAGTATGAAAAATAATAAAAGTAATTTGTGATTATTTGTTTGATGTATATAAAAAAAAAAGAACCCGGGACTGGCTGCAGGCAGGAGCTAATGCCGCTCCTTGAGAAGGCCCGGAAGGGGCCATGTTGGGGATGAGAAAAGACTGTCCAATAGAAATGTAATGTGAGTCACATAGATAATTTAAAATTTTCTGTTTACATTTAAAAAGTAAAAAGAAACAGGTGAAATTAATTTTAATAATATTCCAAAATATTATCATTTCAACATAAAATCAATATAAAAATACTGTTTTTCTTTTTGAAAATCTGGTGTGTATTTCACATTTACTGCATATCGCAATTCAGATGAGACAGATTTCAAGCACTTGACAGCTCACCTGTGGCTAGTGGCTACTGTGACTGACAGTATAGAATTAGAGAATAAGTAGAACAAGGTCAGGAAGAGGAGCAGAAATCAAGGTGATTAATTGAAGGGCTGTCTAAAATAAACAGCTGGGCTAAATAAACCTTTTAGATATGCAAGGACCTAGTTTAACTTCCATGCGTTCTTTAAAAAAAAGTTACCAAGTATGCTTTACAGCAAAATTAAAAAGGATTTTAAGAAAGAGGACAACATGGGGTACAAGAAAGGAGGTTTAATGCAGGAATTCAATGAGAGGGTAGCAGGACTATAAATCAGAGCAGGAACTCTGTGGACTTAAGAGAAGAATGTGTCATGATGAAAGTCATTTCCCTACAATGAACATTATGACTAAGAAGCTAAATGAAGTCAGTCATAAGGTAAAAGCAGATGCTTCTTTCCTTTATCAGGAGAAAAAGGCAATTACAAACTCCAAGGAAAACAAAAAGCAAAGACAAGGTATAAATATGAAGCAAAGAAAATGTGACAAATGATAGAACATAGGAATGGAATTTCCTATTTGATCCTGATGCTTGAAATATTCTTCTTAAATGTCACAGGCTTAGTATCATAGATCTTTATTTTCTTCACCAACTCTGCTATGCACATTTATACAACTGTAACACTGCAAAGAACAATTAGTAGTTATTTATTCTTAGAATTAATACATGGGTAAAACTTAAGACTTATTTTACAGATCTGAATGTAGATGTTCTTCAGCCATATAACACATACCTTAAGATAAACAAGACTAAATTTCTCATCTTATTTGTTGGAGAGTCAAAATAGTCTGTATACAGTTGGAGAGGGGGAAACAGAATTTTAGGCCTAAGTGGTAACCTGCATAAAACAAGCCTCATGCAGGGGTTTTAATGATTCATGGAAGCCCATTTCCTTATCTAGGAAAACTAAGGCTCCAATGTTCTGGCAGTATACAGTGTTTCAGTGAGTAAATTATATTTGCAGGCATTAAATTATCCTCAAAGTTTATAATAAGCATTTTTAAATTTGTAATGTTAAGTAAAATAAACTGCATCCAAAATTGTAGAGACAGTATGAAGCCTGGGAAACCGAAACAAAATTTCAACTACATTTATGTACTAGCAGAGATGCAGGTTAGCGTGAGTAATCACGAAACTGCTGAGGCAATCCTGAAGAGGTCTAGGAACCTGGCGGAGGAGAGGAAAGTGGAGCAAGAAATAGTCAAGTCTAAGTGCTAGGCACTGGTCCTACCTCTCATCTGTCTCTGTAACCAATCCCTTTTCTCTAACACACAGTGTGTACTTGCCGGAGTCCATTCATTGTCTTCACTAGCTGAGTTTAGACAGAGACCCCCCAAAAAGCTAGTAGCCCTTGAAAGTCCTAGCAAAGGTCAGGGCTGTGCACCACCCAGTTACTCTAGGAACCACTCAGTTAATCTAGATAATGATGGCTGAAGCAACCTCCCTACCTTTAATCATGTAAATTGCCTAAGGGTGATGTTATGACTTAATCTGTGTGTCATTGAAACCTCCTTACCCTAGGGCTACCCCAAACAAACCTCCTTACCCTAGGGCTACCCTAGACCAAATAAAAGGTTGGAGCGGCCTGAGCATCAGTGGAAGTCCTTCGGGACTTGCCCGCCTGGTCCCCCAATATTGCAAAATTATCTTGTGTCTTTTTCTCTCATTTGTTGTGCGGCTCCTCTTTCAGATACCGAACCCTACTCCACGCGAGTCATGGAAGGAAACACTCAACAGTACTCATTAAATATTCACAGAGTTAGATTCTCAGGGCGACTTGAATGATTTAGGATGGCCAAGGAACCATCAAACTGGGCATGGTAGTCAAGGTAG
Source organism: Myotis daubentonii (assembly GCF_963259705.1). Taxonomy (NCBI): domain Eukaryota; kingdom Metazoa; phylum Chordata; class Mammalia; order Chiroptera; family Vespertilionidae; genus Myotis; species Myotis daubentonii. Next base: position 38,314,782 of record NC_081848.1, on the reverse strand, counting down.
GCGTCTTGGAAGAGCTATGCCCTGAACTGTATCTCAAAGGGTATACAGGTTTGAACATGGTGACTGGGGAGACCACAGAATCCTTAGTGGCCAAAGGGGAAGCAGAGGGCAGCCCCCTCCCCAGCTGAAATGCAAAGGAGGCTCTAGAGCCAAGAGGAAAATAAGGTCAGTTGTGAGGCATGGCAACCAGAGGTACTAAGAGACACTGATGTGTCCTCATCCCACCCGGACAGAGATCGGCGTTTTTCAGGGCTGTACTGCAGAAGATGGAGGTATAACCCTCTCAAATGTGAAAACTAGGTTTCCCTCTCCTTCTATCAACCTATACTTGGCCCTCTCCGTATTAGACAGATGGGTTGTCTTTTTTCCTCCCACCCTTTCCCAACTCACACTTCTGCCCATAAGATAAGCTTCTCACTAGCAAATAATCACATCACAGCAGAGTTTGCTTCCAGAGACCAAAGACAATATACTTGGCAGCAGCAAGAAAAACAACAGGCAGAATGACTCCGATGTTTCACCCTCCATGGCGGGGCTTTGAATTAGACTGCCCAGCTCGGCCAAAGAGAAAGCAGCATTTCTCTTTTTTAAGGGCACCTTAAATAGGGCTCTGAACTAAAAAAACAACAACACTGTTTATAAAACTCAAAACTCCCCCTATTCAGACTTTTTATGAGTATCCCATGTCCTTACTCTTCAGAAAGAGAACAAAAGGTAACAGGAAGAGATGACAGAAGCACACATATATGCCAGGCACAGTATAGACATTCTATGACAAACAGCTTAGGTACATGTCATTCCCATTTTACAAAAAGGAAAAGGAAGTTGAACTTCATGGAGACTGAATGATTTGCTGGCTATGTAAGCATTGGATATGGGATTCAAACCTACAAACTTCTTACTCCAAAGCCTCATGCTCTTCCCCCAACACCACACTGCCTCACAAAAAGAAAGGAAGAAAGGGAGTGAATTTACCAACGCTACAGTGTTGAAAAGCAAGAACAGAGAGGTATAGCTGTTATCTTCCCATTCCCTCCCTCATTTTTTTTTTTTTTTAAAGAAATAAAATAGTCCTGGCTAAGTAAGACTCAGAGACTCTTTGAAAATGGCAAAAGTGAATGGCCTTAAATAGACCTTTCTTTTAAAGTGGGGGAGGCACACTGAGTAACAGAGGGCAGGGGACTTCTCTCCCCTTACTTTGTCATGGTTTAAAGGATGTTTTAGGGAAAAGACTATTTACCTAGTGTGACCACAGCGTCTAAGAGAACCCAGAAGGGGTAGTGAAGAAGAGAGAGGGAGAGAAGGGAGGCTGACTCACTATTTGTGTTCCAAAAATAAAACCTCAAACCAAACACAGTGGAACTCAGCCATCCAGCCGGGTGCTCTAAGGATTAACTGTCTATATGGACAGGCACTTAACTTCATATTCCTGATGGACCAGCTGTAAAATGGAAAAGAATTCAGAATTAGGCTTCTTGCCAAGAGAGCACCGAAAGAGTTGTATTTATAGCTTCTGAGATACAGACCTAAGCAAGCTGGCTGACGTGCAACCCCTGCCCTGGTTCTCAACATCCATGTGGTTCATACCCTAAGGCAGGGAATGCCCTCAGAATGGCAGTAGCATCTCATATTTTTATATCCTCTTCACAGGTTACAGCTGGACACTGCTTATGTGGATTCCAGTTCAAAGTTGAAGACACAGTGCCAGCATAATATGGTAGGGAGAACACGGGCTTTGGCACTGGGAAAGCATGGGCTTGAATCTTGGTTGGATGATTTGAGCAAGTTGCTTAATCTTTCGGAAATCTGTTTTCTTCGTTATTAAAATGGCAATAATTACATGTCTTGGGACATTTATTTACATAATAGACACTCAAATAATTTCCATACTAACCCTTACTTCATACCATATACAAAAATTAACTTGAAATGGATGATAGATCTCAGTATAAAAGGTAAAATTAAAAGCTCACAGAATATATGAAATCCTGGGGTAGGTATACAAAATGCACAAACCATAAAAGAAAAATAGAAAAATTAGACTTGCTCTGGTAGGTGGCTTGGTGGTTAGAGTGTCGGCCCACATACTGAAAGGTCTCAGGTTTAATTCCCAGTCAAGGGCATATACCTGGGTTCAGGTTTGATCCCCACCAGTCAGGCTGTGTACAGGAGGCAATCAATCATGTGTCTCTTACATCGATGTTTCTCTCTCTCTCTCTCTCTCTCTCTCTCTCTCTCTCTCTCTCTCTCTCTCCCTCCCTCCCTCCCCACCCCCCTTCCACTTTTTCTAAAATAAGCAAAGAAAAAAAATATCCTCAGGTGAAGATTAACAACAACAAAAAAGAAAGAAAGGAAATGTAGACGTCATAGAAATTCAAAGTGTTTGCTCCTCAAATGGCCCCATTAAGAAAATAAAAACACAAGTCAGACTGGGAGAATTCACATGTTTTCACAAACTGAAAGAAAAATTTCACATATTTCTATCTTACAAAGACATGGTATCCAGACCTTGTAAAGAACTCTTACAATTCAATAACAGGAAGATAAACTATATACTTTCTAAGATGCACAAAATATTTGAACAGAGACTACACAAAAGATATACAAAAAGCCATGAATAGATGTTCAGCATCATTAGACATCAAGGAAACACAAATTAAAACCACAATGAAATACTATTACCTGTAAACCCATTAGAATGACTAAAACTGAAAAGATTGATTATACGAACTAAGTGTTGAGGATGTGGAGCAACTGAAAATTGCATACACTATTGGTGGGAATAGAAAAGGAATAAAGAGTATAGTCAGTTTGGAAAACATTTTGGCAGTTTCTTAAAAAGTTTAACAAACAACTACCATATGGCCCAGCCACTCAACTGGGAGAAATGAAAACATATGCCATACAAAGACATGCAAATCAATGTTCAAATCAGCTTATTTAAAATAGCCAGAAACTGAAAACAACTCAAATGTCCATTAGAAGCTGGTATATCCATACAGTGGACTACTACTCAATGATAAAAAGAACATATGCAACATGGACGCATTTAAACATCAGTATGTTGAGTGAAAAAAAGATAAAAATGTACATACTGTAGGATTCTAATCATATAAAATGCAAATTAATTTATAGCGACAACAGATGAGTGGTTGCCTGGGGCGAAGGGCAAAGGAGAAGGGACAGACGCAAAGGGACCAGAGGAATCTTTTGGGGCTGATAGAAATGTTCTGTATGTTTCAAACTCACTGAATTTGAAAAGATGCAGTTTACTGTGTGTAAAATTTTTTTTCCTTGTCAATTTTAAGGAAAATGAATTCACTCTGCTATTCCTACTGCAACCAGAATCAAAGTAGAAAGCTACTATTCCTCGTCTCAGGGAAAAGGGAAAGCTGCATTGAAGTTGCTCAGGAAAAGGGAGGCATTGCAAAAACCTTTTAATTTACTGAGTCTCTGTCAGGTGTTTGGCACTGTGCCTGGTCCTTTATACACGTTATCTTATTTAATTCTAACATATCTGATGAGGTAGGCACTAATTATCTCTATCACAGATGAGAACGCAGCCTTGGAAAGTTTGAGGGACTCATCCATTTCCACCCAGATGGGAAGTGGTTGACTTGGATGCTATGATGGATCTGGAATCAACCCAGGTAGCTTGACTTCACACACAATGCTATTACTTCCTACAGGGCTGGGGGCATCCTCAGAAAGGCAAAGCCCTAAGAGCCTGCTGACAGGAAGTGCTCCTAGAGATTGCCTTTCTCAGGATTGGGAAGCCCTCTCACGTAGAAGAGTTTTAGTCTTTCTCTAGGGAGCCTGGAGGAGGGGAGGTGGGTGCGCCTCTGCCTGGGAGGCTGGGAGAACCCTCTCCCTCAGCTCCAGCATCTGCTGGTATTTTGTTAACTCTTGGCTCCTCTACACACACCCACCCACTGCTTTCCCAGAGAGAAAAACGCCAAAATATCTTGGCTGCACAGGCGAATGGGTCACAGATGACAGAGGTAAAAAAACAAAAAAACAAAACCAAGAAGTTCTGTGATATGCTTCTTTTTAAAAGCAAAAACAAATCGCACATTTCTCTGTTCTGGGTTTTCCTTGTTCTCCTTGAGTTGTCCGTCTTGTTGTCTACATTTTCATTCATCTCAGTGGAAAATGTAAGGTGAATAGGTCACTCTGAAAGTCTGCATAAATGTATCGTCTTTCTATTGCAGACCAGCTGTAGCTCATCTCCCCCGGAGCCAGGCCAGCAGATCAAGGAGAAGGTGGCTGGAGCTGCAGAGCGTGGGCCGCAGGGAGGAACCCGGGGAGCCTCGGATCTGGAGGGGTAGTCAGGATCGGGCCTGCTCTGTGGGCAGAGAGTGAAGCCACCTGGGTCTGGGGTTAACTTGGTTTAATGGTCTGTGTGATCTTGGCAAGTCACTCTCTCTCTCTCACAGCCTCAGAAGATTGGACTGACCATGTTTTTCAACTTTTAACAAAGGCCCTCCGTTTATAACCAAAAACAATCTCCCCCGAAACCCTCAAGAGGCTCGTGCCCGTCCTCTGAGAACAGCCCTGCTGTCTGCTCATTCCCCAGGAGCCAAGCTTTACGTTCTGAAATCTGTCAGCAAAAAATGGGCAGCTTTCCATGGCTCCAGTACGCATTCTAATACCAGACACAGACTTTTAACAAGTATGTACAGACACCCCGGAATTCTGTCAGGGATTAAGCGCCCTGATGCGCGTGGCCGTGTTTGGGGCTGTTCCTCATTTCCACTCCGGATTCAGCTTGAACTGCGGTTTCACTCTGCTGCGTCCTTCCTCACATGAGGTAAGATTCGCCACGGGGACACGTGCTTTTGTGATCATTTAACTAGAGCCTCTGCCCCCAAACTATGCTCTCTCTGCCAAATTGTTTCTGGTAAGCATCTCTGGAAAACAGAAATTCCCTACACAAGAAATTCTGGACAAGGGTGTGAGAGGAAGACACACAACCCCCCAGGGGAACCGAAACATTCATTTCCCCTCTTGTCCACCTCTGTCCTGGGAGGATGGGGGAGGCAGGTTGCGGAAGAGGCTTTTAGAGGAAACAGACTTGCAGGACTTTGGCTGCAAACAATTGGGTACTGTATCCAGCTGTTAACGGAGGCAACTGTGAGCTCAAAACCACAGAACCAGAGGGTCAGAGTTCTAGCTCCTAAACAGGAAAGTACTGCACTTCTGTTTCCTATGCTACAGCCTAGGACCTGTGTTCTGGCTTCCAGCCCCAGAGCTCAATGCCAGTGTCAAAAGGCACCTTCGACATCATTTAGCCAGGGCTCCCACCTGTTTTAATGAGAAGCGGAACCCTTTATTTCTGCATATAAAATTGTGTCCATAATATACAAAAACACATCAAAGCAGAACTGCTCTTGGGGCAGGGGACACAGGCGGAGAGCTCTGCCCGCTCAGCCGCCATCATCCCTTTCATTGGGCATTTCTGGATTCCCAGGGTTGCAAGGAGCACTATTAGGACTACTGATGCGTGGTGACTTGTGTGGGACTTATGGTCTATTGATTTGTGGAGTTTACAGATAAAAACAGATGACCAGGCCCTTAATTAGATTCGGTGGACGGGGGTGGGCGTGCTCAGCTCTTTTTCTGACATCATCTCCTCCAGTGATCTCATTATTCCCAGGGCTTCACTTACCGCTTCTGCAGGGAAGACACAAATGCACATTTTTAGACATGATCTCTCTACTTAGCGAAGTGGAGGGGCTGAAGCATACAGATGGGAGGAGATAAGCAGGGACCCAGGCAGGGAGATAGGAACGCTGGCAGCAGAATCTAAGTATTTGGGCTCAAAATTCAGGACTAGTTCTAAGAGGACTAGGGAGAGAAAAGGAATAATGTGAATCCCAAGCGCAGGGACTTGGCCAAAGGAACCAGGCAGGAGCCCATTTTTAAAATTGGGGCGAAAGTCAGAGGGGGACTAACTTTCAGGGTGGTGAGATGCTGACTCCAGAAACCTGAATCAGATTCCTAAATTCCACCCCACCTCGCCCCCCTTACGGGCAGAACTGCTTCACAGACCTACCATAAGGCATGAGAGGACAAAGCCAAGTACATCTTCATAGCTGAGCTTGTCCAGGCCCTCCTTGTCCAGCAAGTTGGAAGCATGTGGTGATCTAAAAAGATGCAGGCCAGATGTTCCTAACATTTTTTAGGTTACTTACTGAGATAGACAAAGATCCCTATCAACCTAGCAGCCATTTCTCCTCTAACCCCTGCTAGGGAACTAATATTTGGTTCAGAGAACTGACAGAGACCCCTTGGTCTCAGGGAAGGCAGACTCCCTCCCTCTCACCCCCAGGGTTGAATCACAATTAGTCTAGAGAAATTAATTATGCAAATCCCATTCCCCTTGGTCAGGACTGGTCTAGGGGTGGGCAGGTGAGGATTCTGACCAGAAATTCAGAAGGGGTTTCCTGGGGAGGTCAAGTGCCTGGTTTTCTTAGTGAGGTGCCTGAGCCACTGAAAGAACCCTGAAACGTCCTGCCTCTTCCGTTGCCCAAAGAACATCACTGTCCTTGTGATTTAAGTCACTAGTAGTCAGATTTTCCTTCAATTGCAGCTAAGCGGTCTCCTGACTGACCTGCTGACCCACTTGAGACTCAGATGAAAACTGCAGACCTTATACCCTGGGGCCTTTACTATATGGATATGTACAGCATTTCGCCTTCAATTTTAGGAGGGTCACAGGCTTCAGGCCAAGGATCCGTACGCTAGACTGGTGGCTCGTTCTCAAGGCATGCTCCGGGACCAGCAGCCGCAGCATCGCCAGGAACTTGAGATAAGTGTAATTTCTCCAGCGCGTCCCAGACCTACTGAGGCAGAAACTCCTACGATGGAGTTTCATGGTTTACGTTTTGCCAAGTGCTCTGGGCGATCCGATTCATGCTAAGTGTGAGGACCAACACTCTGAGCCCAGCATTACTCCATCTCTGTGATAGTAGAAATGTTTATGTCTGCACTATCCAGTATGGTAGCCACTAGCCACATGTATCCACTGAGCACTTGTAATGTGGCTGGTGCAACTGAGAAACTGAATTTTTAATTTTATTTAGTTTTAATTTATTTAAGTTTAAATAGCCACTCATGATTAGGGGCTACTGTACCGGACATTGCGGCTCTAGATAAACATAAAGGACTTTATATTATCAAATGGCTCTTAGTACCAAGTAATAAAATAAGCCAGTGGTTTCCAAACGTCAATATGCACCAGAACTACTAGAAGGCAAAAAAAAAAAAAAAAAAAAAAAAGGAAGAAAGAAAAGAAAAGAATAATGGCTAGAGGGTTTAAACAGATTGTAGCCTCGATCTTTAGAATTTCTGACTCAGTAGGTCTGGCTTGGGGCCTGAGAATCTGTACTTCTAATAGGTTCCTATGTGGCGCTGATGCTATTGATCCAGGGGGAGCACTCTGAGAACCACTGGAGAAAGCAAAACTTGCTTGTGTGCTTTCCTACAACCTGTGTCAAAGCCACTTTTCTACAATCCTAACCAATGCTTTCCTTTGTGTTCATCAAATTAACAAACAGGTCAAGTCCCCTGACAGCAGGAGCTGACATCTAATTCCCAGTACACACTTGGATCCATCAGGTGACATTACAAAAAGAATAACGGCTGTCCCCACAAAGAACACCTTTGGAAGGGTCTACCCCGTTCCAGAGACCATGACTGCCTCCTCCTCCTCCTCATCAGGTGGCAGGCTGTATGTTTTGGAAGAGGTTAAGTGATTTGCCCAAGGCACCAGATCCTATTCCTTATTTTTCTGTATTTAAAGTATTTCTCATAAATTATTTAGGTTAAAGTATATTTGTAGAAGAATATATATACACACAGAAATGGTAAAAACTGAAATTTTCAAGAGTCAAAAAGACTTTGGCCCTGTAATGGTGGTATGAAAGGCAATAGAACTTTGCCTTCTCAAATAACACACACAGGAAGCCACCTTTGCTAAAGACCTTGCATGGCCAGCAATACAACTTTGAAGCATTAATGGGAAGGCAAAAAATCAAGGACAAACACCCAGGGGACTTTTCTGAAGGTCAAAAAAGCAACAATAAATACCATACCCAGAAAAGCTTTTAAATCTGACCTTTTCCTCTGCTGAAGCCATTCGCCTCCCAGCATCTTCAATCTAACAGACTGAAGTGGGCTGAAATGGCTCTTAGGAGAGAGCTGGGCCTGGTCTTTTCCTTAATGCTCCTCTCCACCACTACTCAGGCGGCAGCAGCATTACTGGTAATTACATCATTACACCATAATGATGTACACCTGCGGTGCAAGGGAGCCAGCCCAGGCTCCCCAGTTAAGGAGAGGAGAAAAGGGCTCCCCCTTCACTGTTCAATTCCCATTAACCCTTCAGGTTCTGGCTTCTTCTCAAAGGCAAACCACCGTTAGGACATTTCACAATCTTAAAACACAGAACATGGAGGTGGAACTTAGTTGAAGACCAGGAGCAAAGTTAATGCGTTTTTAGCACGCTAGAAGTCCTCCACTACAGTAAGAATTGGGAGTCTATGAACACTTTCATGACCTTGGATAAATCATCTGCATCTTTTAGGTTTCCGTTTTCTCAACTATAAAAAATAGCAAAGTTTGCCGGTGGAAGTTTCCAAAATGTCCCTGCAGAAAATTTGAGATTGGATGAATGATCACAAGTTTCCCAAACTCTAACATATCTAAAAAGATTCCATGAATAGGGGAGACAGGCAGGAGTGGAGTACAATATGGAAGGCCAATTCTGTTTGGTCTTTCAAACTGTTAATTAGATGAGGATTTTTTGCCTAGACTCTGACCCACGTATCAGTGTCCAACCATCTTCATCAACATCCATATCAATTTTTCAAAAGACCAAGCTCAGAACTCATTACTGGGTCACAGAAAGTCACCTCAAAGAGAGAAGGAACATGGAAGTAGAAGGTACACTGGGACAGAAGTGAGGCAGCTTAAGTTCTGGCTGTCAGACTCCTTCTGTGACCCTGAGCTAGTCGCTTGACTTTGGTCAAGGTCAACTCATCTTTAAGACATGTGGTGGAGGGGAGAGGAGTTAGAATTAGATCCTTTCAGCTCAAGCAGTCTACAATTTTGATATCTCCGTACAGGTTTCAAATGCTACTATTGAATACAGGGGCCTGCGGGGGTGGGTGGAGGTTGGCACAAAAACGTGCTTTGAGTGCCAAATCCTGCAAGACAGAGATGAGTTTTCTTAGTCCAAAGCCGTGGTCGGCAAACCGTGGCTCGTGAGCCGCATGCGGCTCTTTGGCCCTTTGAGTGTGGCCACGAAGTTTCCATCGCACTGTACGTGCGCGCCCGCACGTGGTATTTTGTGGAAGAGCCACACTCAAGGGGCCGCAGTTTGCCAACCACTGGTCTAACGGTTTTCTCATAGGGCCTATGACAGAGGTAAAGAAATAACTATCTAACAGACCTCAAGGAAAGAATTAAAACATATAAAACTATATTAGTTATGGCATACCTCAGAAACTCCCCTTTCCAGTGTCCAAAAGGAAAAATGTAAACGTGTGTTCTCTGCACTTGCCTTCTGGCCTTCACACAGGAGGAAGGTGTGGGACTTTGGTTTCCTGCAGTAGGGTGGTTTAGATACTCTGAACGACCATCCCAAAGAAAACAATTAAAAATCTAAATACATTATTCCTAAAAATTAATTTTTAAAATTAATGCTGAACTGTCAAGAAATCTGTAAGAAATCTGAACTGTAATAAATCTGCAAAGAACAAAAGTTAAACAAAAAAAATCAGGTGGAAACAAAACAAATATCCATCAACAATGAAAGGATAAACAAAATGTGATTTACACATACAATGAGGTCATGGTTGGATTCCTGATCAGGGCACATGCCCTGGTTGCGGGCTCAATCTCCAGTTTGGGGTGTGCAGGAGGCAGCCCATCAATGACTCTCTCATTGATGTTTCTCTCTCTCTGAAATAAATTAAAAAAAAAAAATTTTTTTTTTAAAGAGTGTTTTCTCTTAAAAAAAAAAAAAATGAGATTAGAGTCCTGGCTGGTTTGGCTCAGTTGGATGAGTGTCATCCCATGCATCAAAGGTCACCAGTTCAATTCCCGGTCAGGGGACATGCCCAGGTTTCAGGTTGATCTCTGGTAGAGTGTGTGTGGGAGGCAACCAATCAATGTTTTGCTCTCACATATATATTTCTCTCTCTCCTCCGCCCTCTCTGAAATAAATAAAAACATATTTTTTTTTAAAAGAATGAAATTAGAGAGGTTGGAGAAAGTTATTATTCAAGCAATTAATGACTGAGAATTTTTTCACTATCTGTTAGAACACCATACCTCAGCTCCTGGAAGCTCAACAAATGACAAACAAGATAAGAAGAAATAACATGAAACATTTTAATAAAACTTAAGAACACCAAAGACGGCCCTAGCCAGTTTGCTCAGTGGATAAAGCTGAGTCGGCCTGTGGACTGAAGGGTCCCAGGTTCAATTCCAGTCAAGGGCATGTACCTCAAATGCAGATTCTATCCCTGCCCCCAGGTGGGGCACGACATCAATGTTTCTCTCTGTCTCTCCCCCTCCTTCCCACTCTCTCTAAAAATCAATGGAAAAATATCCTCAGGTGAGGATTAACCAAAAAACAAACAAACAAAAAACCTACCAAAGACAAAAAAAGAAGATATTAAAAGAGAAGCAGAAAATTCACCTACAAAAATAGCAATTAGACTATCATGCAATGTAGACTTCTCAACAGCAATAATAAAATCTAGAAGACCACAGAATAATATTTTCAGTGTGCTAAAAAAAACAACAACTGTCAAAACTATGAGAAGACAAGCCACAGACTGGAAGAAAATATTTCCAAAACACACATCTGATGAAGGACTGTTATCCAAAATATACAAAGAACTCTTTAAGCTCAACAATAAGAAAATAAACACCCCGACTAAAAAATGGGCCAAACCTTAACAGATACCTCACCAAAAAAATTATACAGATGGCAAATAAGCATATGAAAAGAGGACCCACATCATATGTTCTCAGGGAAATGAAAATTAAAACAAGATACCATTACATACCCACTACAGTGGCCAAAATCCAGGACACTGACAACACCAAATGCTAGTGAGGAGGTGATGCCAACAGGAATGCTCATTCATTGTTGGTGGTAACATAAAATGGTACAGCTATTTTGAAAACAGTTTGGTGTTTCCTTGCAAAACTAAACATACTCTTCATATACGATTCAGCAATTGTACTCCTTGGTATTTACCTAAAGGAGTTGAAAGCTTAAATCCCCATAGAAATTTGCACACTGATATTTATAGGAGCTTATTTATAATGGCTCAAACTTGAAAGCAACCAAGATATCCTTCAGTAGGTGAATAAACTGTGGTACATTCAGACAATGAAATATAATTCAGCACTAAAAAGATATGAACTATTCTCAACATTAAAAAGAAACAATTTTGTGATGCAATAGATATGTTAATTAATGCTACTATGACAATCACATAGCAAATAAGCATATAAATCAATATGTATATACTTTAAACTTACACAGTACGGTATATTAAATAACTCAATTAAAAAATGCACTATCAAGCCACAAAAAGACATGGAGAAATGTTAAATGCTTATTAGTAAGTGAAAGAAGCCAATCTGAAAAGGCTACATACTGTATAATTCCAACGATATGACATCTTGGAAAAGGCAAAACTATGGAAATAATAAAAAGATCAATGGTTGCCACAGGTTGGGGAGTGGGGAAAAGGTATGAATTGGCTGAGCACAGAGAACTTTTAGGTCAGTGAAAATACTCTGTATGATACCATAATGATAGATACATGTTATTGTACATTGTTCAAACCCATAGAATGTAAAACACCAAGAATAAACTATAATATAAACTGTAGGCTTTGGGTGACTCTGACACATCAATGTAGGTTCATTGGTTTTAAAAAATGTACCACTCTGGTGGGGGATGTTAATAAAGGAGGAGGCTATGCATGTGTAGGGGCAGGGATTATATGAGAAATCTCTGTACTTTCCCTCAATTTTGCTGTGAGCCTAAAACTGCTCTAAAATAAAAAGAATCTTAAAAATATTAACTGACAATGCGGAAGTTTATAGCTAATGAAACACTTTCAACAATAAAAGCAAAATATAGCTTTTCAGACAACAACAGACATTGCCACAGCCAGACCGTCACTAAAAGCAATGCTAAAGGGTAAATTTTAGGAAGAAGAAAAATGATCCCAGATGGAAGGTCTAACATAAACTGAAACAATGATAAGCAGAGATATTGATAAATATGTGGGAAATCTGAACAGTGACAATGGAATTCAAGAATACCACTTAATTTGTGTGGTTAAAAATAAGCAAAATAAAATGAAAATACTAGACAACAAAAAACGTAAGTTGGGAGGAATAATCAGAGTTTAAGCATTCTGCGATTCTTATGTAGTAATTGGGAAGGAAGATGTAGTGTGCTGAATGGCAGCTCCCCCAAAAACATAGGTCCGCATTCTAATCCCTGGAAATGGTGAATATTATCTTCTATGGCAAAAGATGTGATTAAGTCAAGTACCTTGAGAGGAGGTACTTAACTTGGATAACCTAGGTGGGATCAAAATTCAATCACACGCATCATTTTGAAGGACAGAGGGAGAACAGACGCAGGAGAGGAAGAGGCAGTGTGGCCGTGGAGGCAGAGACTGGAATAGCACAGCGACAGGCCACGTAACAATGCGGAGCCAGCAGAAGCCGAGAGAGGCAAAGACAAGATTTTCCCCTACAGTCTTCAGTGGGAGCAAGGCCCCATGACACCTTGATATTGGACTTCTGTCCTCCAGAACTGTGAGAGAAGAGTAAATTTCTGTTGTCTTCAGCCAACAAACTTGAAGTAATTTTATACAGTAACCACAGGAAACTAATACAGTAGGTACAGATATTACGTTAGGCCAAATTAAAATATATGTGCTAATAAAGAGCTCAATTCTCCCTAAGTGGATTTTAAAAGTTAACATGAACTCAGTAAAAAGCAACATTTTTTAAAATAGAAAAAGGTAATTGTAAGGTTTATACAGAAAAATGAGAATAGCAATGAGGAGAGACTTAGATAACCATATAATATAAACATACTATAAAACTTCATTAATGAAAACAGAATGTGTTGCCAAATATATAGACAGACCAATCATCACAATTTAATATATTAAGTCCACAAATGGGTACCTATACTAATAATAGACAAATATGTAAATTGACTGTCCATCCACAACACCCACAGTCAATTAGGTATGCGAATTAACCTGACAAAGATGGCAGGCCTGTGGGCAGCACGCATGCATGTAGGCACTGAGCGGCCGGGGGTAGGGCGGGAGAGTAGGTGGCTTCGGGGGCTTGGCAGAGCGGGCGAGTGGATGGAGAGTGGATGGCTTCGGGGGCTTGGCTCCCTCGGTCGCTCCCAGCCAGATGAACAGCAGAGTTGGAGAGTGGGTGGCTTGGGGGGCTTGGCAGAGTGGGAGAGTGGGTGGAGAGTGAGCGGCTTGGAGGGCGGAAGCCCAGAGCGCGGGGAGCACCAGGAATGCTGGAAATCGTAGTTCTGGTGGCAGACGCCTTGCGGGATTTCCTAGACACTAGAGCAAAGTGAGCCTGGAGCAAGTTACTGTTGCAGGTGGGGGATGGAGGGAAAGCAAAGGTAAGAGACATGAGTAAAGTCAGAGTGTCGAGGAAAAATTAAAAGGAAGATATCCTGCAACTTCTTGGAAATCTCCACCAATGGAGCAAAGAAAAAAAAAGACCTCTATTATTCTGTGAGCACCAAACCAAACTGGGTTGGGGTCTCAGACAATTCGCTCATATGATTGCAAAGACAGACAGAAACTCCCGGATTGGAGAGGGGTCCCCCGAGGGCTCCCAGATTGGAGAGGGTGCAGGTCGGGCTAAAGGACACACTCCCCCTTGCACGAATTTCATGCACCGGGCCCCTCGTTCATGCATAAAATGTTTAGGTTATGATAGAGGTGGCTTCTCAAATCATGGAGAAAAGATTTGAGATGGCATTTGATGTTTCAATGACATTGTGACAAAGTTGAATCTGTCTCTCTAAGCATATATTAGGATCAATTCTAAAGGAATTGGATATTTGCATATAATATAAAATGAAACTGTAAAAGTAATAGAATCAAATTGTACATTTCTTTTATAAGTTCTGAGTGGGAAAGTCTTTCTATTACATGATGTGTAAGAACCATAGAAAGAAAAGATCATTACAGTAACTACACAAAAAGCTACATATTCTGCATGGTAACACACAAAAAAGCACATAAACGTGAAAACATGCACACACACACACACACACACATCCTACCTACCTACCAGCAAAGTAAGAGAACAATAAACTGAGTTAAAGTCATAAATATTGTGTTCAAGTTTACAATTCCTACTATAAAAGGCTAATCTCTTAAGCAAAGAGCACCTACAAATCAATAAGACACAACAAAGCCGCAATAAATGAAACATATAAACAGGTAGTTCAAGGAAAAATACAAATGATTTTAAACATGTGAAAAGATGATCCATACTGACTTAGACTAGTAAAAGGAATGCAAATGAAAACTATGCTGAGATACTATTTTCCACCCCTTAGACTGGAAAATTCAGAAGTTTGATAACTATGTCGGCAAGACTGTGGGAAAACAGGTGCTCTCATACATGCTGGTGGAAGTAAATAGTTATAAACTCTGTGGAAGGTAATGTGGCAAAGTTACATATATCAAAACTATAATCATATATGTACTTTAACCCAGCAATTCCTTTCTAGAAAGTTATCCTAGAGACAAACTAATACATGTGCACAATGACTTATGTACATTTTGCAGGTCTATTTAAAAGAGTAAGACTGAAAACAGTGTAAATGTCCATCAATAAAGACATTTAGTTATGGTTCCATCATTTGATGTTATTGTTAAAAAAAAAAAAAGGACTGGGGAATGAAAGTCTTCATGTATCAATATGGAAAGAGTATCAAGATATACTATTGAGTGAAAAAAGTTAAATATAAAGTGCTTTATACTACCACTTGTATGAAATAAACAGACTATCTATACATTTGCATCTATATTTATAATCTATATTTGAATTTATAGACATAGATGTATTGGGGGATTGAAATTGAACAGATGGGACAGAGGATAGAAAGGAGACTCTTCATGGTATATTTTTCAACTATTTGATATTGAAACCAGGTGAATACCTTATCTATTACATTAAAATTTTTAATAAATATATATAATGGAATATCGTGGATAACTTCTAACAAAGTAAATACAGTATAACGTCCAAATGTAAAAAGGAAATGAGACAATAAAAATAAAATACTCAATCCAAAAGACAAAAACACACAGAAGGCACAATACTAGGCGGTTGAAATAAATCTAAATTATTTCCATAAACACAATAAATTATGACTCAATTAAACTCACTAATCAAAAGACAAATACTTTCTCAGTGTATTAAGCACAGTAAACGTGAATTATCTAAACTCCTCAGTTAAAAGACAAAAACTGTCAGACTAGCCGGGTGGATGTAGGTCAGTAGTTGAGCATCGACCTATGAACCAAGAGTCAGGGGTGGATTCCCGGTCAGGCCACATACCTGGGTTGTGGACTCCATCCCCAGTAGGGGGCATGCAGAAGGCAGCTGATCAATGATTCTCTCTCATCATTGATGTTTCTATCTCTCCCTCTCCTTTCCTCTCTGAAGTCAATAAAAATATATTTTAAAAAAACGGTCAGATTAAACAGAAACACAATCCAGCTGCAGACTGTTCTTTTTTAAAAAAAAAAAAATTTTTTTATTGATTTTTTACAGAGAGGAAGGGAGAGGGATAGAGAGTTAGAAATATCGATGAGAGAGAAACATCGATCAGCTGCCTCTTGTACTCCTCCTACTGGGGATGTGCCCGCAAACAAGATATATGCCCTTGACTGGAATCGAACCTGGGACCCCTCAGTCCACAGGCCAACGCTCTATCCACTGAGCCAAACCAGTTAGGGCATGCAGACTGTTCTTAAAAGATACATCTAAAATATGATAACACAGGTAGTTTAAAAAATTATACAAGGCACATGTATGACTCAAAAGAAAGCTGCTGTAGTTATATCAATATCAAGCAAAGGGCTATTAAGACAAAAAAGAGTCACTTTACAAAGACATGAGATTCAAAGGTGCAGGAAGATATATCATTCTAAAATATAGCCTCAAAGTATATAAAACAAGAACTGTGATCACTGCCGGTAGAAACTGACAAGCCCATTATCATAATGGAGATTTTAAACAACCTCTTAATAACTGATATAAAAGGGTAAGGCTCCTCCTCACATTAACCTGCTTTGGAACTGCTAGATCCCCAAATCAGAAACAAGGTTCTTCACTTATGTCCTGAGGAAATAAGTCAGGATGGAGAGCCATACTTCCTGCTGCCAGGGTTTGGTGGCCAATATTCAAACACAGAAATGGGAATTTACACATTATCCACAGAGCAACCATAGAGCTGGACACTAACACTAATGGCTTTGTCGGGAACTCTATGTGCTTATGCTTCCATTTCTTCATCCATAAGCTCCTCAAGAAAAAATATTGCTTTTTTACACTTATTTGTACCTATTCCAGCACCTACCATTTATAACAGATGCTCAGTAAGTGTTTTATTGAATCATCTATTATACACTCCTTTTAAAAATACTTATTCATTCCAACATGTATGAAACACCTACCATGTACTAGGCACAATGTTAAGTACTGGGGATACACAGATGAATAAAGCAGTGTCTGTTCTCCAGGAGAAGAGAAAGAAATATATATATTTTTAAAAACCTATAAACAGATATTTGAGTGAGAGGAAGGTATAAGAGGAAGGTTGAGAACTTTCTGAGAGAAAGCATGTATTTATAAGTACCTGCTGTATTCCAGAATCAGGGCCATTTAAGTGAGTCTTACCAAGCAGATGTGAGGGTCAAGTCAGGCAAGCAATATCCAGGGCAATGAGAAAGAAGAATATGAAGTTCAGGAGAAAACGTGATTTGCTCAAAGACAAACAGCTTAGGTAAAGACCAGAATGGACACTCCTAGGGTCTCTTCCACATTGCTTCTTGACATTCTTTCTCTTCAGGACCCCAATTTAGTTCAATATAGATCCCTGTCTCAATCAATGGCTTTTGACCACAATCCAGCAAGAAATTCTTTTAAAATTGCAGCACGGTACCCATAAATTTAAAAGTTTCATGAGATACCCTTACTGGATACAATGCAAGCTACTCTACTCTATTTCATTTTTAAAGATGCTTCTTGCAATTCACTACCATTGACTTCATTGCTCACTAATAGCTCCCAACTCCATTTGTAAAATGCTTATTGCTTGTAATGGTTTATAATGCGCTTCTCTCTGTGAAAATAAACAGAAATTTCATTTAAAATGGAGTTGGGAGGCTAGAAGAGAACTCTTATGCATGGTCACTCAACACACACTACTGACCCCAACAGAAAGAAAAGTATCTTGCATCTGACAGGAAGTGATACTACATCATCTCAGCAGGACAAAGAAGAGATTCCTTCCTATCCAGTAACACCTCAGCCTATGAGAGACTGCCATAATTCAGCCAATGAAAAGTCCCTATACTTCAAACTTTCCGTTTCCTCCAACAGACTGCGCATGTGGTTCACCATTAAATCACATGCCCTGAATTGTAATTCTGTTATTCTAGAATAAACCCATTTTGCTGGGGAAATATCTGGCTATTTGTTTAAAGTCAACATTATTTGGTGCCTCATATGGGGACCAAGAGAAGACCCCCACCCTCACCCCCAGACAACCTAGAGGCTGGTGAGGAAATAGGTGCAGTACCCACAGAGCCCACTGAACTCGCTGCTCCTCGCCCACCCTGGAGTTTGAGAGTAAGTTTTTCTCCTGGATCTGAGCTTCCGCTGCCTTTGCATTTTGAAGCTCTCTGGGCTCTATTCAGGATCTAGTTAAAAGCTTCATCCTTTTCTGGTTAAGGCCTTGCTTTGCTCACGAGTATGTGATTGGCACTTCAGCCTGACCCTTTTCAAATCAGGCTCTTCCAACGGAACTGTGCTGGCCTTAGGACTGACTCCTTTTGGAACTGAAACTATGCCCCTTCAGGCTCTCTTGACTGGTTTTATGTTTAGAAATCATCTTTCCTCCTAATGCACATTTCTAACTAAATGAAGTGATGTGACCAAAAGTAACTCAGAATACCAAAGGCCATTATGTGTAACTTTTGAATTCCCCAAACTTACTTCTCTTAAAACCAAATTGGACAACCATAGCTCTGAAATTGTCAAAAATGAATGGAATGCCTATTTAGATTGGCATTTTAAGGCTTCCAAACATTACCAGGAGTCTAAAATTGCCTCTCTAAAAAATAAAAAAGTTAAAGTTAACTGAAGTAAGTAAACAAATGTCTAAAGACAAAAAGGCTCTTGGTGCCTCACGCTCTTTTCCCAGCCCCTTTGTCTTAGGCTCTTCTTCTGGCACCACCTTCCTCTTCTGAACCTCTCCCCACTTCCTTCTCTGAACCTATCAGACCTGTCCCTTTAAAATTAAGCCTTCTGAGGATCAAAAGGCTAAACTCGTTTCTAATAGTTTCTGGACTATAACTGAACTGTAAACCATTGCCAAAGATTTTCCCAAAGTAACTGTGGATCCCTGCAGATTTGTTGAGAAACTGAATATAGTCATTCAAACTCATCAACCTGGTTTCTCTGACTTGTATCAGCTAGTTTATGTGCTTATTGGGGAAGGCTAGGCTCACAACTGGGTGAAAGCTGCTGACTGGGAAAATCCTAGAAGGTCTCTAAAATTACAAGTGGGAGACCTGTAATATGATCAGGCTTGTGCAGTCACTAAGCAACTTCAAGGGTCAATTCCTAATGCTCTCCCAAAGCCTGTTGATGGAACAAAAGTCAGGCTTTCTCATGAAAGTGTGATGAACCTGTTTATGACTATCAGAATCAACTTCAGATTGTTTCAAAGAAAACTCTGGTCTTCCTTCCAATGTTTATTCCTCTGGGGTAGCTCGTAGCTTATAGTTATTAAAGGGCTGAACCATGACCTTTCTCTTTTAGTTAAAAAGACCAGGATGGAATGGGAGACCATGTCCATTCCAGATTTTGTCCATTTGGCAAATTAGCTTGCTCACACCCTAGAACAGGGGTGGGCAAACTTTTTGACTCGAGGGCCACAATGGGTTCTTAAACTGGACCGGAGGGCCGGAACAAAAGCATGGATGGAGTGTTTGTGTGAACTAATATAAATTCAAAGTAAACATCATTACATAAAAGGGTACGGTCTTTTTTTTTTTTTTTTTTTTTTTTTTAGTTTTATTCATTTCAAACGGGCCGGATCCGGCCCGCGGGCCGTAGTTTGCCCACGGCTGCCCTAGAATATGATTCACCTGAAAGAAAAACCACAAAAATTCTAATTTTTTAACTCTGGCCAATGGAGGTCCCTGTTTTACCATAGAGCCAGCCAAGTTAAAGGAGGCTTGGCTGGCCCCTCCTCGGCTCTTATCACACTCGTGAGAAAGAATACAGATGAGTGACAGAAAGCAGTGTTGAAGCAAAAGAAGCGAATTTATTAAGGAAGCAAAGCAAGTGAATTTATTAAGAATACATTTGGCCTAAAGCACAAGAGGGCAACCCAGGTAGTGTGAGTGCACTGCCTGGTGGGGGTTTAAGGGTTTTATACTTCTTTCTTCTATAGGTTTCAGGGTTCCCCTTTTACTCTGTTTTGGCTTTTCCCAGACTTTATGAGAACATCTGGCAATTTTATCTTGGCCAGTCCCGAGACTGCTGACGTCTCTGTTCAGTGGGTGAGATAAACTCTCCTTTGTTCCCCCTTCCCCTCCTCCTGACCTAGAAGCTATTTATCCTGCCACATTCCCCCCTCAAGTGATACTATCCATATGCTTCCAGGGTTTTGATTATTTGTCCTCCAGACTTCATCTGTCCTTGGGTTTAGCTGGCACAAATGGCATTAATCGGGTCTTTGTTCTCTATTTTCCCAGGCCAGGGTGATTTAAACTATGTATTCTCTGGTTAGGGAGGAGAGGTATAAACCATTAGCTCTCAAGTGTCCTTGGTTGGGGAAGATAAGGTCTAGCAATTCACAAGCTGGCTGCAAGCTTCCCAAACTGTTGGACCTTGTTAAATTTTCTTGTCTCAGGTCCTCATTCCACTTGCCCAGGAATTTCCTAGCTTCTTACTATCTTGCCACGTATGTAAAATAAAAAAACCTCCCAGTTTCTGTTATTATTGCAAAGAACCAGGATATTGGAAAAGAAATGGTCACAAACTTATGCATGATAGGTGCCTTCAGCCTTCTAACCAGCCCTTCCAATGTCCTTCTGATTCTAATGATGGGGCTTTGAGGACCTACTGGTGCTCTTCCCAGTTCTCCCTCTCAATCGCCTTAGAGAAACCCCGCTAAAGATTGGGAATGAATATCTCTCTGTCCTCATGGATACTGGAGCCACACTCTCGGTGCTCAACCCCACTGCTATACAGCGCTCCTTCCTCAGAGTACTAAAACAGTTCAAATAGTGGTGATCTCTAATAAACCTCAACAGGCTCCTGTCTCTGAACCTATCCTTTTTTGTTTAGGCCCTTTGAAAGAGAGTCATCCCTTGCTCCACCCCTATTCGTTTATTAGCCCGAGATTTCTTAGAAAAGAGTCATGCTGCAAGTTCTTTCTCCCAAAAGGGGAAAATAATTCTAGAATTTGACAGGAGCCATAAAAATAGCCAATCAGGTGAACTGAATGACCCATCGACACTTGCTCCATTTCTGATGACTGAATCTGGGAGCCCTGATCATTTTGTCCTTATTGGATAAGCTACCATCCTGTTTATGGGCAAAATCTTCAACTGATATTGGCAGAATCCACAGTGCATAACCTATCATACTCAAATGGATCCCTCAAAACCCTTTCCCAGAATCAATCAATACCACGTAAGTAAAGACATCCTCCAAAATATGAAGCCTGTAAAAGAATATTACAAGACTCAGACTCGTTATCCCTTGCACTAATCCCCTCTTATACTCCTGTGTTACTATGAGAAAATCCACAAGTTAAGAGTGAAGGGTGGTTTGTCCCGGACCTCCAAGCAATACACAGTACTAACATCCACCTCAAATGAAAGCAAATTCTTTACTATAACTGAATTATGTCGTGCGTTCTTCAGCATTCCCGTTGATGAAACGAGGCAATACCCTTTTGCCTTCACTTGGGAAGGAAAACCATTCACTGGAAGGTAATGCCTCAGGGTTTTACTGACAGTCCTTATTTCTCACAATGCTGAAGGCCGATATCGGGGATACAAAGTTCCCTAGGGCTTCTACTTTGTTGCAATATGTGGATGACTTGATTCTTTGCTCTTCCTCCCAAGTCTCCTCACAGGAAGACAGCATCCACTGGCTGGAGCTTTTAGCCTTTAAGGGACATACGGTCGCAAGGAAAAACTGCAGCTTGCCCAAACCTAACTTCTATATTTAGGGGTCTCATATCAGAACAAGGGCTGCACCTAGATCCAGACAGACTTTATGGCTTCCTAAGTTTCCTCAAACCCAAAACTGCGAGGTCTCCCCCCACTAGTCGGTTATTGCTGAAATTGGATCCTACATCTCTCCCTTATGGACAAACCTCTGTATGTTTCACTAAAGAATAACAATCACCCCTCCCCCGACCCAATTTTATGGGAACAACAGGATGATATAGCCTTTAAAGCCTTAAAAGAGAGTTCAATGAACCTACCTGCTCTTGGGCATCTCAATGACCAGATTCCCCTTTCCTTTTTGTATATGAAAAGGAAGGGAATGTTCTTGGGGTACACACCCCAAAACAGGGGCCACCATTGACCACAGGGCATTATAGCCAGCCACTGGACCCCATGTCACAGTGACATCCCTCTTGCCTTAGAGCCATTACTGCCACGGCCCTTTTGGTGAAGGCCACTGAGGAGAATGTTGCGGGGTCCCCTTTAATCATCTTTGTACCCCATGCAGAAGCCCTCCTGAATTCTCATCACACTTAACATTTTCCACTCAGCTTCTCTACCTCCTATAACACCCCCCCCCTTTTTTTTAATGGAAATTGAATTTACTGCTTAACCGATGCATATGTAGGGCTCACTAAAAATAGCAGTTCTCTGCTTTTATGTTGTTTTTCTTTTTTAAATTTGTATGGAATTTATTGAGATGATATTGGTTAAAAATATTATATAGATTTCAGGTGTACAATTCTACACTACATCATCTATATATTGTACTGTGTGTTCACCACCCCAACTCAAATCTCCTTCCATCACCATTTACATCCCCTGTACCCTCTTCTACCTCCTCCGCTCCGCTTCCCCTCTGGTAATCACCATATTGTTGTCTGTATCTATGAGTTGTTGGGTTTTTTTTCTTTTGCTTAATCCTATCACCTTTTTCACTCCGCCCCCCAACCCTCCTCCTCTCTGACAACTGTCAGTCTGTTCTCTGTATCCATGAGTCTGTCTCTACTTTGTTAATTCTGTTCATTAGATTGCACATATAAATGAAATCATATGGTACTTGTCTTAGATCTCTGACTGGCTTATTTTACTTAGCATAATACTCTCCAGGTCCATCCATGCTGTCGCAAAAGGTAAGACTTCCTTCTTTTTTGCTATCAAGTAGTATTCCATTGTGTAAAAATGTACCACAACTTTAAAAAATATATATGTTTTTTACTGATTTCAGGGAGGAAGAGACAGGGAGAGAAAGATAGAAACATCAATGATGATGAGAGAGAATCATTGATCGGCTGCCTCCTGCACGCCCCTTACTAGGAATCGAGACTGCAACCTGGGTTTGTGCCCTTGACCAGAATTGAACCTGGGACCCTTCAGTCCACAGGCTGATGCTCTATCCATTGAGCCAAACCGGCTAGGGCTACCACAACTTTTTTATCCACTCATCTACTGACAGCACTTGGGCTGCTTTCAAATCTTGGCTATTGTAAATAATGCTGCAATGAACATAAGGGTGCATATATTCTTTTGAATTAGTGTTTCAGTGGAATCACTGGGTCATAAGGCAGTTCCATATTTAATTTTTTGAGGAATCTCCATATTGCTTTCACAGTGGCTGCACCAGCCTATATTCCCACCAACAGTGTACAAGGGTTCCCTTTTCTGCACATCTTCGCCAATATTTGTCATTTGTGGATTTATTGATGACAGCCATTCTGATAGGTGTGAGGTGATATCTCATTGTGGTTTTAATTTGCATTTCTCTGATGATTAGTGATCTTGAGCATCTTTTCATGTGTTTATTGGCCATCTGTATGTCCTCTTTGAAATCCTTTTTTTAACTGCTCCTCACATAACTCTTTCACGTTGGAATAACTTTAACCCTATTACTCTTCTCCATTCAGTTACAGAGGAAGCCCTTATGCTCACGTCTGCTTAACACCGAAGGGTCGCCTCCTGATCCTCATCATCATCTGCAGGAAACTCCTCTGAGTGATGCAGACTTCCCAGCGTTTGCTGATAGTTCTTAGTTAAAAGGTGATGATAATGGCAAATATTGTGCAGGATATGTAATATCAATACCCTCTGGTGGAACTGAAGCGGTACCTTTGCCTGCAGCTACTATGGCCCACAAGCCAAATGATATGCGCGCACACAGGCCTGCACCCTGGCCAAGGGCAAAACTGCCAACATTTCTACTGACAGTAGACATGCTTTCTGAGTAGCTCATGATTCTGGAATGTTGTGTAAGCAAAGTGACTTCCTTACTTCCAGCAGAAATAAAATGTAAAGTGGCCGGTATGTTAAGGAATTACCAGATGACTTTTACGTGCTGCTTTGGCTTTTGTTAAGATCCCAGGGCATTCTAAAGTTGACTCTCTGAAAGCTAAAGGAAACCGCTTTGCTGACATTCCCTCAGGGAATGGTACCTTTAAAGGAACCAACCTTCTACCCTGATCCAAAGAGACATTCCCCCCCCCCCCCCCAATAACAACTTAGAAAAACTGGCCAGAGAAGCCCAACAATTGGCTTCAGAAAAGGAAAAACAAGATTGGAAATCTAACAATTGTTGGTCTGATAAAAAGAGAAAGCTTTGGTTTGGCCCAAATAACAACCCAGTCCTATGTCCCTAAAACTTCCACTTCCTAACGATTATACATGCATCAAACTATGGGTCCACTGAAAACTGATAGCACTCAAGAATCAGTATTGGTGGGGAAATATTCATAAGGCTGAAAAAGCACCTCCCTCACCGGTCCCACTTGTCCAAAGTATAACCAGGGAAGCCACTGCGCCCAGACATTTTAAATTCCCTGACAGACTACTGGAGGTTTGGCAGGTGGATTTCATACATCCTCATGGATGTAAATACATTTTAGTCATGGTCTGTCTGTTTTCTCATTGGAACCAGGTTACTGCCTCCTCAACGGGCTAAAAGTCCCTTTAAAGAAGAGTATCCCTACTAAGGAAACCCCTGTCAAACTCCACAGCGATTGGAGAACCCATTTTACTGGTCAGATGCTGTCTGACTGGTTTTACAACACTTCCGCTGCACTAGCCACCCTTAATCCTCAGGTTTAGTTGGACACTCGCATGGCATTATTAAGATGCAATTGGCAACATTTGCAGAGACCCTTCAAATACCAGGGTCCTTCTAAATCTCAGACCCACCCACTTTGAGAACCATAAACTCTCATCCTTTGAGATAGTCTGTACCTGGACCCTGCCTCTTTTGATTTGCAGCTTACACAAGGAGTTATATTTTAATATTGTAAAAGTCTAACTCCTTCTATCAGAGTCAGCCAGTTCTGGTAGAGCAATCTTTTCAGTGTATTCCGTGGAGATGAAGACCTTAAGCAACACATTTTGCAAACTGGAAGTTCTGTCCAGGGGGAAGGACACCTCCAGAAAGATACTCTTTGACCTCACGGGTAAGGCCCCAGTCAGGACTGCTAATCAACCCTGGGGCTGCCCAACTCCAGGGAACAGACTTCTGGAGTCATGCAATACATCTGAAGGACGCACCTGCCCTAACCGGACCTGCACAGCTGAGGTGACCTGCAGGAGAAAATGTCCTGAAACTGCAGCAGACGACACTTGATGAGACAACCTTCCCACATGTGCAGACCAGGCCACTTAGAAGGTTTCAAATTCACACACAGGTCTCTTTCATCTAGACTCTCTGGAGTCTAGAGATTCTAATCTAGACTATTAACTGATTCTGGATTTTTATCCATATTCACTCTCTGCATTTTCAATTTACAGGCAGTATTACTTGTACCAGTTTTTTAAGAATAATACTATTTAAATGCTGTATATATATTTCTGCATTGTGTCTTCCCAAAACACTTTCAGTTCTGAGTGTACCTTTGCCATAATCTCTCTTTTAAGATACAAACAATGCAATGCCCCAGGGACCTCTCTCCTACCTCTCTTTGTTACTCAGATGTGAACACAAAAGGTTTCCCATCTGTGCACTTTCCCTCCAATATGGGACGTGACTCCTGGAAAGGTCCTTCCTAGTGTGGTGTGGTAGGCTGTTAGACATGAGCAGAGCAAGGACGATGGGCCACGTACAGAAGGTCACCAGGGCAGAAAGCCCAGGGCCTAGCAAAAGACAATTGCAGGGTGGGACCTCGCCCCCAGGGTGACCTTTCCTCCCCTAGCATATCGCTGGTCATGAGGTTTGGACCCCCTCACCTTTCCTCCCTAGAGTTAACATCTCGGCCTCAGTTGTATTTAAGCTCCAGGCCTAGAAAAGAAACAAAACCAGACCAGCGACTCCATGGCTGCCCTCAGGACCAGCTGCACTGGATAATGACCCCCTACCTTGGTGCCGACCAATCAGTCAGTGGAGACCTGACCCTGAAAGGACACACCTAGGGAAGCTGCTGAATTTTCTATTGAGATCTTCCCCTAGGATAGGGGTTCTCAACCTGTGGGTGGAGACCCCTTTGGGGGTCGAACGACCTTTTCACAAGGGTCGCCTAAATACATCCTGCATATCAGATATTTACATTACGATTCATAACAATAGCAAAATTAGTTATGAAATAGCAATGAAAATAATTTTATGGTTGGGGGTCACCACAACATGAGGAACTGTATTAAAGGGTCGCGGCATTAGGAAGGTTGAGAACCACTGCCCTAGGACCTCCCCTAAAATCTCCACCCTTAAAATTCTTAGGACAGACCACTGAAGCCAGAAAAACCTGACTGTTGATCAGCAATGCTTTCAGAGAAAGACCTTGATCAAAAGGGGTAAAGGAGGAAATGTGCCCTGAGCCACACACAGAAGGGTTGCGGGTTCAATTCCCAGTCAAGGGCATGTACCTGGGTTGTGGGTTCACGTGTGGGAGGCAACCAATCGATGTGTCTCTCTCTCCATCCCTTTCCCTTCCTTCCACTCTCTTTGAAAAGCAATGGAAAACATATCCTTATATGAGGATTAAAAAAGGGGGGGGGGGCGGTGTGTGAAAATTAGTAAACAGAAACCTCATTTAAAATGGAGTAGGGAGGCTAGAAGAGAGAACTCTCACACACGTGTCATTCAACGCACACTGCTGGTCCCAACAGGAAGTGATACCATATTACCACCTCAGCAGGAAGAAGAAAAGATTCCTTCTTGCCCAGTAACAGCTCTGCCAGTGAGAGACTGCCATAACTCAGTCAAAAGTCACAGTACTTCCAACTTTCAGTTTCCTCCAACAGACTATTTACAACAGCCCCTCCCAGGTCCATAAAAAAGCACTCCTCTCCCATGTTTCTCTGGAATTCCATATGGTTCACCATAAGACCACATGTCCCAAACTGAAATTCTTTGTTCTTCCCAAATAAACCCATTTTTGCTGGAAAAAATATCTGGCTATTTATTTATTCAAGGTCAAAATCTCAGTTGCTTCTCCCAACTGGAATTCCACTTCCAGCTCCTCACTTGACAGTCCCATTCAGACATATTACTGAGCAACTACTGTGATCCAAGGACACCCAGTGTGGGCCTCAAGTTGGCAGAATGTGGCTAACTTTTCCAAAAAAAGCACAAGACTAGTATCAAATTTTGGGGGGAAACTTCCCCCAAACTATACATATTGACTACATATCTACTGACTCTACTGAGATAGATACACAGTGAGGTTTGGATATTGTGAATGTTGGGGAAAGCTTTCCCCAGGTGGCACTGAATTGATGATCCGAGGTCCCTTCCACTCTGACAAAACAAGCATTTGTTCAGGAAAGGAAGCTTAGCAAAGGAGTGGACACAGACAAGAGAAATGAAATCTCAGGTAAGTAAAAGGACTTACCAGGGGCCAACTAGCCAGTGGTAGTGCAAGAATTAGACTCCAACTCATGAAAAATATATATTTCTATTAATTTCAGAGAGGAAGGGAGATGGAGAGAGAGACAGAAACATCAATGATGAGAGAGAGTCATTGATTGGCTGCCTCTTGCACACCTGGGTATCGAGCTCACAACCCGGGCATGTGCCCTGACCGGGAATTCAACTGTGACCTCCCAGTTCATAGGTCGACGCTCAAACACTGAGCCATGCTAGCCCAGCCCCAATTCATTTGATCCCCAATCCATTTCAGAAAGCTGCCACCAGGAAAATGAAGTCTATCAGTGTTCCTTCTCCTTTCGCATTGACCTTCTCCTTATCAGAAATTCCCCAAGGGGCCTTGGCTTACTAAGTGCTAATTAGATTTCCTCCACCTGCTCTGGGATTTAGAGGGCAGTGCTAATGCAGTGCCCTCCTCAACTAACAAAGCCACTGGCATTTCTGGTATGCAGGGGCTGGCCTCCTGTTCTTCAGTCAACAGCAATTAAAGTGCTCCTATCCAAAGCCCTAAGGAGGAAGATGGAGAAGGGAGGGGTACTCCTTGATCCAAAAAGTAAAGTATAGCCACTGACTGGGATTGATTGTTACTGAAGAGCTGGGTGGAAACAGGGAAAAATCTGGGAGGTAGGAATGGAATCTGGGTGAGGCAAGCAAACTGGTGACGACTCATCATCTTTCTCACTCCCCTAAGGAATGCTATTGTCACCCAGAGTGAGGGGATAGGCTAGCCTGGGATGGCAAAGAGCCCTCATCCAAAAATAAATGATCAAGAAGCCTTTCCCTTTCTCTTCTGGCTTCAGGTCCAAATTCTCAGCCAAGAATGACAAGTCCTACACAGTTTCACCCCTCCCTATCTAGGCATCATAATTTAGTACATATTCAGCCACTAACTGGCAAAATGCAGTCATTAACTGCTGTGAAACTCTTTGCAGCTCTCAGCGTTGATTTCAAGATAAAAGGAGACAATGAGTATAAAAATGTTTTATAAACTATAAAGTGGTGTAAAAGCTGTAATACAACTGATAATACAAACTCAAGTTCAAACATTTACCGAGTTCCCAGAATAGTGCTCATACAGAGTTGGTGTATGAATGTTATAACATAAATGCTACGGTTAGATACACAAAAACAAACCAAACAGAATTCATAACTATGTGGAAGTCACAGACTGGTGTGGAAGATAAGGCTTCAAATATACATGAGTGTTAAGTAAGAGTATGCACAATATGAGGAATGGGGAGTAATTTATCCTGTTACTAAAGAATAGGGGTGATGATTGTCAAAACCTTCTATGGTCTTGATGGTAAATAGGATATAATTGGGTGTGAGGGTCTGCAGAAAAAAAGATGCAAAAGAAACTCAAGTGGGCGATTTCATGATTCCCCACTACAACATATTCATTAACATCTCCCTCCCTGCCTTTATTCACAAAGTTTTTTTTTTTCCAGGGGAAATTAAAAATTCTGCCAACCATCCAAGGAATATTTAAGCATCTCTTCGTGCAAGTTGTTACTAAAGATACCAAACACTGCAAAGCAGGTAGGTCTCTGGCCCCAGTGAGTTTACCATCCATCAAGAGCGGAAAGTCATAAAGGACACTGTAATATGAGGAGGCCCTATATAAGGCCTCAAGGGCAAAGGGGCACATCATCCCACTTTCTGGAAGAGTTAGAAGTTGAAAATCTCTGACTCATTCCTCCCCATGAAGGTCAGACCAAAAGTCACAAATTCATCCTTTCCATCAACAATATTCTTTAATCTACTATGTGCCCGACAACACTCTGGTTATGAGAAAGGAAACAAAGCAATGAACAAAACAGAAAAACCCTGCTTTCAAAGGGCATATGTTCTAGAGGTGTAAAGGGTCAAGCAGGTCCATATATGTGTGATTCCTGGGCAGGGAGAGGAGGGAATATGGAAAACTGGAAAGCACACACTCTGGGCAGCCGTCAAGCAGTTCCAACCAATTGCTGCTCAGCAGAGATCTGAGCCCCGTGTCCCCAAATCTGGAAGCTGGAAATTTTATGCAAAATGCCTCAGCTTTTAATAATCTACAACTAAGAAGAATTGTTTAATAGTATGCAGGCAAACCAAAACACTCTGTGGATGGAGTTCAGGCTAAAGATACCAGTTTATGACCTGTCTTAGAACATGTATCACGATTTTTGATTGAGAGAGACAGTGGCCACACATAAGTGTTACAAATGAAGTGCCACTGCCTTGAGAAGGAGAAACCAGTCCCAGCTAAGCAGGTCTGGACAAGCATCAAGGAAGTGGAGGCACTGAGCTTGAATTTTGAAGTTTCACCTCTTTCAGACAATATCCCAGAAAGTTTATAGTTCTTAATTCTCTCATTAGTTTTTCATTTCTCACAGCACTTACTGGCTACACTGATGTGCTTAGGTACTTCCTTGCTAAGAACGGCAAGACCTTTCTCCAAACAGAAAGTCCATAAATAATAACACAATCAAAACAGCTGCCTTGCTGGTTTGTCCTGCCAGTCAACAGATTAACACTGCTCATCAGTATGATTAATTCCAATCTACTCTATAATAGGCCTGCTAAGCTGGAAAGGTATTCAGAAAAGTTCTGTCACCTCCAATTCCAGGGTCTTTATCCATATTATTTGAGGCCAAATAAATTACCTTAAAAATATATGGCGGGGGCGGGGGGAATGAACCCAATCCGTCCTTCTTTATTTCTCATCACTTCTTTCAAAGGCAATTTGACAATGTCAAAATTCAAAATGCACATATGTTTTGATCTAGAAACTGTACTAGAAAATCTTAAAGCTAAGTCATGTTTGTCCAGAAGTCATTAAAATATGATACTGGTTCCCAGCTGGGGTGGCTCAAGGGATTGAGCATCGACCTATGAATCAGGAGGTCACAGTTTGACTCCCAGTCAGGCCACATGCCCAGGTTGGAGGCTCGACCCCAGTAGGGGGCATGCAGGAGGCAGCCAATCAATGATTCTCTCTCATCATTGATGTTCCCATCTTTCTCTCCCTCTTCCTTCCTCTCTGAAATTAATAAAATTTTTTAAAAATATGATACTGGTGATTAAAAAACACACTACAATATAAAATAAATGTACACAAATTGCTACACAGGTTGTCACAGTACAAGCACATGCTTCAATAAAAACTGGAATAAGCATACTATAAAAAGCAAGAATTTTGTCCTGGCCTGTGTGGCTAAGATGGTTGGGCATCGTCCTGTGCACCAAAAGGTGCTCAGTTGATTCCAGGTCAGGGCACATGCCTGGGGTTGCAGAATCCATCCTGAGTAGGGGGTAAGGCAGCTGATCAATGTTCAGCTCTCACATCGATGATTCTCTCCCTCTCCTTCCCCTCTCTCTCTAAAAAATCAATTAATTTTTTTTAAAGCAAGAATTTCTATATGTATCAAGTTAAGAGAAGAAACAATGAAGTTGGTATTTCAATGAATCCAATTATCTACCTATATAAGCAACTATGCAGCATAATAACAAACAGAAAGAAAGAAAAGAAGAAAAAATAAATTGTTAAGTTTTAATCTTCAACTTCAGACCCTGGAAAATCATCTTCAAAGTTAGGTCAAACATCCCCAACACCAGAAAATTCATCATCCCTGCAGGTCTCCAGCCAATTCTCTTAATCACTGGCACTCACAGCAAGAGAAACTTCGGTCACCCCTGACTTTAAAATGGGGTTCTGCTGCTCTTTAACTGGGTTGCTTTGTAGTGTAAAGCTGACCCTTTAACAATGCAAGGTTTGACTATAGAGTCAAAAACTCACATGTAGCTGTTGACTCTCTAGTCAGCCCTTCACATCCACAGACTCAAGCAACAATAAAATGCTATTTTTGATTGCTGGGAATACAAAAATACTGTCTTTCATCCACAGTTAGTTGAAGCCTTGGATTCAAAACCCATGATACAAAGGACTGACTGTATTGAAAAAATCGGCATATAAATGGACGTGCGTAGTTCAAACCCGTGTTGTTCAAGGGTCAATGTATATGAATGCAATGATAAAAACCACAAAACACAAAAACGCATTGATAAATTAGTGCCTCTATCACTGCTGAGCCATGACACAGTGTAGCAAAATGTAAATCTAAAATGGAATGGAATAATCCAAAATGTACCTCTGGCAGGCTGTGTGGCCTATGGCTTCTCTGAGCTGCTAAACCTCGGGGATGTGAAACTTGCACGGCTGTCACATTTGTGTTCCCATTCTCCTCCACTAGAGGAGTCACTTCAGGGCAGATCTGCTGTTACATACCTTCTCTCCCGCCCAGACTTTCATCTGCCAAATAGGTGCATTTTATCTGGATAAAAGGTGGTGTGTGTGTGTGTGTGTGTGTGTGTGTGTGTGTGTGTGTGTGTGTGGAGAGACATGTCTTGTACGTCAGTAAATTATGAAAATAACAAAGGCAATTATTCTCACACAACATACGGTTGTGAAAACTTGAGGTCTGTGGGAGCTGCATGGATGTTATTTGCCTAATGATTATTCTTAGAGATGGAATCTGGGGGTGAATGCTTGCTTTCTTCATTGAGTTTTTCAGCATTTTAAAATTTATAACAAACATGGTGCATTTTAAGAAAAGTGAGGACCATTTATTTAAAAAACAAATGCAATTGCCCTGTGTGTATGCTAACGTGGAACTATCTCCCTGGTTTACTTTCTCTCTCAGGGTGTGGCGCACATTGATCATAAGGATTTAGAACAGTGGCTGGCACAGAGCATTCAGGTATTACCCTTGTTACACTGTTAAGTGAGATATAAGAAGGGAGAAAACAAGGTAAACTGGACAAGGGTATGGGTAGGAAAGATATTTATCTTTCACTATTACCCTGCCTAGGTTCCCTAAATAACAAAGCCAGGGGCAAAACGTATCTGCTTTTTATCGGGTGTTGAAGTCTAGGAGCAGAAAGGGGAAAAATTAGTGAGGCAGGGTGGGAAGGAAAGCAAACACAAGGTTGTGCATTAACAAACTGACTACAGCTTAGCATGAAAGTATAGCCACTGGCCCTATCATTCAGAATGTTTCAAACAGACGACAGTGCCTAGGAACAGTGTATGCGAGGAATGGTGGGGGAGGGTGCTGGGGGACGGGATGGGGGGACAGACAGCAAGTAATTCATCTACTAGCTCCTCCCTTTCCCACACCCCCTCTCCAACCCTTTCCCCACACCCAGGCTGTTACCCAGCCCCTCCGGACAGTCACTGAGGAATAACACACCCTGCATTTCATCTGGAGGAGCCAGAGACTTCTTGGCTCTGTTCCCATGGAGCTCAGGCATCGGCTCTCTCCATGGTGGGCACAACTGAGACCAAACACAGTCCGGTCCAGAGGGAGGCTGAGGTGGCCAGGCAGTGCTAGGAAGTAAGGCAAACGCAGCAGCAGCTGGGCTTCGCCATTGAGCAAGCTGGCTAGGGCCTGGGGGAAGGTATAACCAAGGGAACCTTTGAGTCCCATATAGCACATTATGCATATATTATTTTTAAAACAGGAGAAACTGCATTTAGGCTACACCCAGGTTGCTCAGTTGATTAATGGTTAATGGCCTAATGGAAAGGGCATGACCTTGCAGCCAGCCAGTTATGAGTTCGAGAATTCTATTCTCCTGGGAACCTTGTTGGGAACCTTTGGGTGGGTTGCTCTCCCTGTAATCATGGAGACTACAAGGACATTGCATGGTCACTGTGGAGATTAAGTGAGCTCAGGTGGCTAAGAGAGGTGCTGGGCTCTGGCAAACATGGCTCTGCCTCACATAAGAAAGGCTGATTCTTTTCCTTCCCTCGTTCAATCCCTCCCCCACGCCCCTGCAGGAGACCTCAGATTACACTACCAAGAGCGTTCTGCTTAGCATGATTTGTATTTCTGGTCACCTGCTACCCTGAAGCTCCTTGAGAAAAGGGTTATTATTTGATTCTCTGGGGTTCCCTGTTTGTTGTCCCAGTCATATCTAAAGCCGAGCACATGTTTGCTGAATGAAAAAGGACTCCAAACACCAACTCTTATGGGAGATAGCTTTTCATATGACTATTAGTAAAGTCACTTGAAGGACCCATGAGACTTCCTAAACACAGCTTGACATTGGTTCTGACTAGAAAGGTAGAAAAAAAATATCAAAGGCTTTGAAGGTGGACAGATTTGCATTCCAATCTCAGTTCCATCGCTCACTATAAGAGTGACATGTGGGCAAGTGACACACAAACCCTCTAAAATGTTAGTTCCCTTAAATAGAAAATGGGGATCCTACCCAGCCAGTGTTGCTCAGTGGTTGAGCATCGACCTATGAACCAGGAGGTCACGGTTTGATTCCCGGTCAGGGCACATGCCTGGGGTTGCAGGCTCGATCCCCAGAGGGGGGTGTGCAGGCGGCAGCCGATCAATGACTCTCTCTCATCATTGGTGTTTCTATCTCTCTCTCTCCCTTCCTCTCTGTATAACACATAAACAAAAAATGGGGATCCTACTATATTTCATAGGGTTACTGTAGGGACTGAAGTTACATAATACAAACTATGATGGGCATGGTGCTAATCTATGCTGCAGGCACTCTTGTGCCCCCTACGCTCTGACCCTGATCAAGGCTGCTCAGTCCCTCCACTCCCGAGATTGGAAAGGTCTCATCCTTTCCCTAACCTCTAAGGGTACTTTTCTGCAAAAGGGAGACCCTGTGGATCCAGGTGATGGAGGGGTTTGCGGAGCCACATGATGACAGTTTCTTTCTACTGGCACAGATATTTCTCTTACTCCTCTGCAGGACACAAACTGCCAGGGTCGATCCCAGGGGAGGACACTCCATCCCTGAGAGCAGTGACCTTTGACTGTTTTCTTCTTTTCTGAAAACTTACAGCCGGAGGGGGAAAAACTGCCTATGTTCCTTTCCAGGAGAAAGAAACTTCTTTGAAACACGACTGGATCTTCCAGATTTCCCTCATTGTTGGCATTGTTGTTGAAGGTCATGAAGACAGGAGAGATGGAGGTGATAGCAACTGCTCACTCCGTGGGGCCTTTCGGTACAAGCTGATTTCTGGAGCACCACTGTTGTGTCTACATCCTGGGTAGCGGCAGAGCGAGAAGAGTGCTTTCCCAGCTGATCAAGGATGAAAGTCACCAGCAGCAAAGACCAAGGAGCCTAGGCCCCTCACTCCATGGATCCAAATCTCTGAACTCCTTTTATGTTGGAAAACAACCCTGGCATATCTAAGCCACTAGAGCTGGTTTCTATTACTAGCCACCAGACACAATTCCTAACTTACTGAGTGGTGGTCCAACATATACACGTAGGAAAGTCACTAGTTACGGGTGACTTGGGCAACTCTTTGGCAAATTCTCAAGTTGTAAAAGAATGGCTCTGTGTGTGTGTGTGTGTGTGTGTGTGTGTGTGTGTGTGTGTGTGTGTGGTGGTGGTGGTGGTGGTGGTGGTAAGATCAAAAAAAGAAAAGAGATTTCTGGTGAAAGGTATCTGCTTTTTTCTCCCTTTTCTTTTCATTCAACAAACTTTTACTGAATGTCAGCTCTGTGCCAGCCTTTGTACAAAATACTATCCTTTGTAGGTTTACAAAGAGCTTTCACATGAGCCTCTCTTTCAGCTCCATCCTGCTGCCTGTGCTCTGGACCTGCAGGGAGCCCACTAGAGGTGCCGAGAGACTTGGAGCTTCCGGGACCCCTGGGACCGATGAGGACTGTAGCTGCAGCCACAAAGGCATTAAGCAAGAAAGACATACAAGTCCTAGTTGGCAATATGGTTAAAAATAACAGCATTTCAAGTAAATTTGACGGGCCCCATACGGTTCAATGGTGAGTACTTCCAGCCTGTGTTATTCCCTAGGCCCACTCTACCTCTCATAAAGTTTTTTTCAGGAAAAACTCTAAAAAAAATGTAAGAATTTCTCATTCATCAGTTCTTGCCCTAAAAGAAATACTATTGCCTGACTAGTGTGGCTCAGTTGGTTAAGCATCGTCCCATGAACCAGGAGGTCACGGTTCCATTCCCACTCAGGGCACGTGCCCGGGTTGTGGGCTCAAACCCCAGTAGGGGGCATGGAGGGGACAGCCGATTGATGTTTTTCTCTCATTGATGTTTCTATCTTTCTCTCTATCTCCTTGTCTCTTCCTCTCTCTGAAAGCAATAAAAACATTTTTTAAAAACTATTAAGCAAGGAAAGGTACAAAATGCCAGCTAAAGTGGAAGACATGATGTGTGTAACCTGAATAAAGTCCAGCAATTTAGGGCCTTAGTTCTGGGCAGAATGGCACTTTACAGACATTCCAGCAGTCCAAGGTTAAAAAAGAAAAAGAAAAAAGGTAATTCCAGCCTTTACTTAAATTTCTCAATGGCTATCAAAAGGAATCAAAGTTATAACCCACACTTTTTATCTTCTCCTCACCAATTACTACAGTTGTTCAAGGGTCTCTCACAGACCAACCTACCCAGCCCCTGACCTTCAAAGTCCGTTTTTAAATTTGCACTTTCCCCTTTCCCAGTTATCTTTCAATTCTTTAGTGTGGAAATTCCTGATTTTATACTGTCACTCCATTCAGCCTGTTAAACAAAGTAGATCCTGGGAGAAGACCCGGAAAGCAAGAAGGCCAGCCAGGAAGAACACAGGGAGGAAACAATAAATGAATGCTGATGTCAGTGGTTTTTCTGTTATATAAACTATATATAAAGAGCCAGATCTAAAGCTGCTGGGTGTGGTAATGACTCCCTCGAATCAAATAAGGGAGCTCAAGTCATGAAACAAAAAAGGTCAAAGGTTTAAATGTAGAATTAAAAGCCTTTTAATATATTGAAGGGGACCAAGAAATGAAAACTTCCAAAAACATAAACAGATCCCTATATCATAAGTAGTTTATTAATACATGCAAACTGTTTAGAATAGGACTGGCACTCAATTCATGTAGCTATTATTATTATTCCTGACCATCCCAGCTCTTTGGTGTTAGGTTATCTGTACATACTCCCATAGCAGAACTTACAGACCAGCAAGCACTGAAGAGCTTCATAACATGAAGGTGTAGCTGGCTCCCAATGTGGTCCCTGATGCAGAGGCAAAATCTTGAGATTTATCAATTACAAATGAGTCTCAGATCCAACCCTAGAATCAAGTTCTAATCTGAACTGAGCTAGAGAGAAGCAGAGAAAGGGCCCCAGAATGGGGCTACCCCCAAATCTGTCAGGTACGTAGTCATTGTGAGTGACATGTCCCTCCATCTCCCTTTCTGACTCAGTGACTGATGGGTCACACACAGTGCTCTCTGGGGACCCTGCACCCCTGGAATTCTGCTATGTTGTCCTAGTTCTTCCCCGGGGAAACTATATTTCATTTCCTTCAGAAGCCACATACACAGACTCTGTAGGATCCTGGTCCAGGCCACTCCTTGTGTCGCCCTTCTGCCAACTCACCTTCACGACATTAGTAAGTCTGCACTCCAGATTCATCTGTTTCCCACAGTGTGGCAGAGCTCACAGAGAGTTTATCTAAACTCATGTGTTTAAAAGATCAGTACAGAGGTATGGTAAGGAGACCTATGGGGAAAATGTTCATTGTAGGTGTGTGAACAGGACCAGATGGGCCAAGAACTGTGCTTCCTGGATCATACGTAGTTTATTTCTCCTTAGATTATATAGTAAGATGGGTTTACTCCTTTGAGAGCTAAGTGCAGACATCCCAGACATGAACCCAAGTAGCAAAACAGATTCCTTAAGCAAGAGTCTGCTGTTTCAGCATTAATCAGAGCAGTCTATTCATGGTGAGTAACAAATTATAATAAAGAGAGCTAACACTGATATAGTACTTACTGTGTACTAACCGTTCTAAGCACTTTCTATATTAACTCATTTACTCCTCACAGAGGTCTTAACAGGAATTAAGGCACTGCTAGGAAGGGGAAAGGGGGAAATAAATTCATGGGGAAGCAATCAACAAGTGCTTACTACATACTCTAAAGGAAAACTGGAATAAACAGTTTTTAAGATTACCTAGATTTCTGGACCATCTGATCAGCAATTCCCTCTGTTCATATCACTTTCTATTGTGCGCTCACCCTTCTTCAGTCTGACTGAAGGCTGTCCTCCAGCGCTTCTCTGATCTTCCACAGGGAAGCCAGTCAGTTTGTCACTGACTCTCAGCCCTCAGGGGTACCAGACTGAAATGCTGATTTGCAAGATTATGAAGAGGTCTCAAGGCTCTCTCCAGAAGCTGAGCACGAAAGCCCTGATTAAAAGCATGTCCCACTTGACTCAATTACAATGTCCTTGGCTGTGTCCTTGCCTTGGCTTCCTCCTTATTAAGCGTAAACTCAAAATAATGAGAAACTAAGAAAGGATGGGCTTTCCTTTAGAAAAGGGTTTTATCATTCAATTGACCAACAAAACAGATTTCCCGCCTTTGCCAGTTTGGTTCAGTGGATAGAGCCTCGGCCTGTGGGGTAATGGGTTCATTCTGGTCAAGCTTGATACCCAGCCCTGGGCAGTGCGCATGTAGGAGGCAACCAGTTGATGTGCCTCCTTCACAGTGATATTTCTCTCTCTCTCTCTGTTTCTCCCCTTCTCGTCCACTTTTCCTAAAAATCAATGGAAAGATATCCTTGGGTGAGGATTAGCAAAAAACAAACAAACAAACAAACAAAACACACACACACAAAAACACAACATCCAAAAAACACGAACAGATTTCCCATCAGTTGGACTGACAATGAGCAAATAGATGCTTGTTTGTTTTTACAGAAATTTCTGTTAGAATGTAATGAGAAAATGATACAGGTCTCTGGCTCTAGATTCAGGAGACAGCTTTCTAGAGCTAATGCTCAAACTTACACTGAGCTCTTGAACAGAAATAATTCTGATTTTTGGTTGAACAGATGCTCACTGTTTACCTCCATGGGGAGAGATGTCCCACCTTTCATCATGACTGCCATCCTGACAAGACCAATCTTCCTCTGAGCCTCATTTCCAGACTTTTCAAAATGATGGCACCATAATCTACCTCATTAGACTGATAAGATGATTAAATAAAGTTTAGCTATGACTGAAATGTATTACCTGAACATGTATCACTTAAATATTTGAAAAGAATGTAAATTCTGCAGTTGTGAAACGCAGTACTCATTTGGGCGTTTCCAGTTTTTGGCAATTATGAATAAAGCTGCCAGAC
The DNA here is from genome assembly GCF_963259705.1 of Myotis daubentonii. Lineage (NCBI taxonomy): Eukaryota > Metazoa > Chordata > Mammalia > Chiroptera > Vespertilionidae > Myotis > Myotis daubentonii. The sequence goes on along the minus strand of NC_081848.1, from coordinate 38,276,201 downwards.
ACACTCTTACACAGAAGCAGCCTTTCCTCTTCTCCCCCCTCCCCCTCCCTCCTCCCCTCTCCCCCCTCCCCCTTCCTCCTCCTCCTCCTCCTCCTCCTCCTCCTCCTCCTCCTCCTCCTCCTCCTCCTCCTCCTCCTCCTCCTCCTCCTCCTCCTCCTCCTCCTCTTCTTCTTCTTCTTCTTCTTCTTCTTCTTCTTCTTCTTCTTCTTCTTCTTCTTTCTCTCTCTCTCTCTCTCTCTCTCTCTCTCTCTCTCTCTCTCTCTCTCTCTCTCATTGACCGATACAGCTACAGTTGAGTCTCGTATTTTTATCCAGTGTGACATCTCTGCCATTTAATTAGTGCTTAGTTTGTTTATATTCAATATATTTATTGAATTTATTGATAGAGTTGGGTTTAAGTAGACTTTATTTCTGTTTATTTCTCCTGTCTCTTTTTAGTGGATCAAGTTATTTTCTCTCCTCCTCACTTCCTCTCCCCTTTCTTTTCTTTATTTCTTTAGTGCTTCATCTGGGGATTGTAATATGTATCCTGAATTCATCACAGTATATCTCAAATGAATATTACTTTAAATTGTAATGCAAGAACCTTCAAATTCCATTTATACCCCATTCTATCCTTTGTGTTATATATATTTTTTGCTGTCATGCATTTCACTTCTATGTAGGTTACAAACCCAACAATATACTATTATTTAAAAAGTCAACTTACTTTTTAAAAATTGACTAGCACAGCCCAGCTGGTGTGGCTCAGTGGTTGAGCATCTACCCATACACCAAGAGGTTACCAGTTTGATTCCTGGTCAGGACACATGCCCGGGTTTTGGGCTTGATCCCCAGTAGGGAAAGTGCAGGAGGCAGCTGATCAATGTTTCTATCTCTCCCTCTTACGTTCTCTCTCTCTAAAAAAATCAATAAAAACATATTTTAAAAAAACCTAACGGAAAGAAAAGTAATGTGTTAGATTTAGCCATATAGTTATCATATCCTATGCCCATCCTTTTTCCTTCCCTATATAATTAATTTACCGTCTGGTTCCAATTTCCTACAGCCCGAATTATTTCTTTATCACTGGATATGGAATCTAGGACGACAGTGTTCTTCTTTCAGGACTGTAGAGATGTCATTACATTTTCTTCTGGTTTCCACTGTTTCTGATAAAAGTTGGCTGTCCTTCTGTAATGACTATGTATCTGTTTCCCCCCATGGCTGCTTTTAAGGTTTTAAAAACTTTGTATTTTTAGCCTTTTCACCATGATGTGCCTAGGTGTGTTTTTCTTTGTTTATCTTGCTTGGAATTCACTGAGCTTCCAGGATCTGGGGGTTTCTGCTTGTGGTCAAATTTGGCAAAATTTCAGCTAGTGTTCCTTCAAATAATTTTTCTGTCCTAATCTCTCCACCCTTTCCTCTTCCTCCTCCTGCTTCTGGACCTCCGATTATACATACTAGTATGTTAGACATTTTGATACTATCCCACAAGTTGCTGAGCTTCTATTCATTTTCTTTAAAATCTCTTCTACTGGCTTTGGTTTGAATAATGTCTCAACCCTACTCCCCTCTCTCTTTTGTTCTTCAGTGATTTGTTAATCCCACCAATTACTTTTTATTTCATATATTTTTAGTTCCAGAATTTCCATTTGTACCCCTCTAATTTCCAAATCTCTACTGAAATTATCCATCAATTCACCTATTATATTCATTTTTTGCTATAGGCAGTAACTATTTACCATAGTTTCTTTAAAGTTCTTGTCTACTAATTACAATACCTGGGTTATTTGTAGTTATCCAAAATACTGATTTTTCTCTTGAGTATAGACATATTTTTCAACTTCTTCAAGTTGTATAATCTTTTATTGTGGATGATACATTGAGGAGATTCTGGATTCTTTTATATTTCTCTGAAGAGTTATTTTTGTTCTAGCAGGCTTTTTATTTATTTTTTTATGCTTTGTTGGAACAAGTCTATTTTGGTATTGCTCTTAGTCCTAGGGTGATTCCCTTTTTCTGGGGATATAATCCTTCATTCTAAGTTAAAGCCCTTATGGTAAGAGTCAAATCCTCTCTAGTTTTTGCCTACTCTGGTTGCTCTTCAATTGTTTTTATATATTTTGTTTAGAATATATATGTATATGTATATGTATGTGTATGTGTATGTGTATGTGTATATGTATATGTATATGTATATGTATGTGTGTGTGTGTGTGTGTATATATATATATGTGTGTGTGTGTGTGTGTGTGTGTGTGTGTGTGTGTATATATATATATATATATATATATATATATATATATTACCCCCTACAGGCGATTTAGTCTGATACCATGATGAGAAATTGGAACTTCTCCCACCTCAACTTTTAAGGATGAACAATTCTAAAATCGTACTAGATAAATCATCTTCAATCCAGAAAAACATAAAAACAGAATGAAGAAAAAGTGTTTGAGGCATTCAAACCATATTTTACTTAATCACCTAATACTTAATTCCTTTATAATGCTTATTTCACTCTTACCTCACGCAGCTAATGTGAAATTCCTCACAATGGCCCAAGTTTTCTATTCCCCAATTACCTCTCTGACTTCATCTACCACCACCGGCCCCCCTCCCTTCCTGGGCCTCTCCAAGTGCTTTTTTTCCCTTTTTTTTCTTTTTCTCAGAGCCTTTGCCCCTGCAGTTCTTCCTGTAAATCCCCATTCCAGGCAACTGCATGATTCCTTCCCTCACCTCTTTCAGGTTTTTGCTCAAATGTCAGTTTCTCAGTTGGAGGCCTTCTCTATCTTTCTTAAAACGGTATCTCACACAGACACACTTCCTACTCCCCTTCTATGCTTTATTTTCTCCACAGCATCTTTTGCTTTCTTATCTCCAATCTTTCCCCCACTGGACTATAAACTCCATGAAGGAAGGGGTTTCGGTTTTCATTCTCTGGTAACATCTTAGGTCCAGAGCAGTAACTCATACTTGGCAGGAGATCAGTAAACAGTGTTTGAATGAACCTTGTTCATTGCTTGAGCTTTGGCCCGCCCTCGACTGTGTCCTTGCCTTCACTGCACCCCTCCTACGACCCTGACAATGACTACACCCTGTCAGGCACCTTGTCTCTCATGTAGTTTCACATTCTGTGTCTAAGATGTGGCTTCCTATACGTAGATGTCTTTTTAACAAATAAGTAAATAAGGTACAGGCTTCTTCAAAGGCAGGGACCTTCTTTTACCCTGATGCATCACCAGTACACCCATCAAGGCTGTAAGCACAGTGCAGCATAACCATCTGCTGAATTAATGTACTATGATCAGAGGGAAGACAGCACTCAACGACCAAGTGACAACCAGGTATGTTTTATGATGGTTCAGTCTTCATTAGTGGCATTTATTATAGATGTTTTGCTAAGATATACTTCATTCCCGGTTTGTACTCTTTTTTTTTTTTTTGTCTAAAGTTTTACATAGGTCTCCTTTTTCTCCAACTGGTTTGTACTCCTACCTGTCACTACTATGGTCATTTATCCTTCTAACCACATGTATATCTTATAAGCAAAAGAAACTGGTAAATGTGGGTATCTGCAGCACTGACAGTGTAAAGCATTGATGGCAACTAATCTGAAGAGTGGAAAAATAAGGTGGAATCAAAAGACTAGACAACAATGAAGATGAAAGTGAGGGGAGTGAGCAGAATTAAAGCACAGATGCCTAAAGATCTTGAATTTGAAGGAGGGGAGAGATATTTTACTTTAGACTTCAAGTAAGGAATTTATATTAAAGATTTCAAGGAAAAATCATTAAAAATAATAGAAATAAGATGTGTAAATAAATTCCAAGTCGTGGGAGGAAGAAAAGGAAAAATGAAGGAGACCAGATGAAACCAACGGAAGGGAGGGGAACAGAAGGCATGACATAAGATGCAGAAATATATCCACATATGCCAGTAATCACATAGGTAACTACAGTGGTTTGGGGAAAACTCTAGGTAAACTGGTCAAGAAAGGTCTCGCTGAGGTAACGACATTTTATTATAACAGCAATCACTTCATCAAAGCTCTACCATAAGCCAAGCCCTAGCCCAAATGCTTTATATATACTTTCAACTGGATCCTCACAACCACTTCATAAAAAACATATTATTACCCTGTTTTACATTTGAAAAAACTGGAATGCAGAGAAGTAACCTGCCCAAGATCACAGAGCCAGTAAGTGAATTTGAATCCAGAGTCCATGCCCTTTACTACCTGCTATGCTCCTTGAAGATACTAGTTAATGCCGGTGGGGGTGAGGGAGGGTGAGGGGAAGAGGGCGGTGCAGGAAGAGGGGAGGAGATATTCCAGGAAGAGGAAAAAGCAAGAGCAAAGGCCCTGAAGTTAGGAACGACTTGGTTCTTTTGAGGAAGAGAAGAGGCCATGGTGGCTGAACAGAAACGAACAATGGGGCAGTGTAGCACGAGATTGGATGTGAGAGGCCAAACAGGCCCTATCAAGTAGTTTCTTTATTTACTATATGTCAGAGACTGAGCTAAATGCCTTATATTGACCTTACATTATATCATTTCTTAATACAACGGTTCTTCTCTGATCATTACTAGTCAATTAGTGGTACCTCCTCTGTGCCCTCACGGCACTTTGCTTATGTCTATATAGCAGCACTGTTCTCAGTGGATCTCAGCTAGCTATTGATTGATTGGTCGATTTCCTTAAGGCTGAGGACTGTATCATTTACATGCTCAGTGAGAGGCATCCTATAGGCACTTGGTGGAAGCCTCCACTTTCTTAGTTTCTTCTGCTGGGGCCACCGTATTCCAAAACAAAGCTTTGGAATCTACAAATGGGAAGGCTCGAAGGATGCTTTTTTTTTTCTAACACAATTAATAACAAGGATACTTATATTTTTATACCTAATCAACTTTCCAAGAACAGCAACCATGCAAGTTTCTGTGTATTGCAGTCCCCTACACAAAGCTAAGTCACCATGCATGGGGACCAACTCACTCCTACCTTTCCACAGTCTTTTGTAACCATGAGTGCAACTCACTCCTACCTTTCCACAGTCTATTGTAACCATGAGTGCCTTTAGACTTAGCCAGGATAAAGCCTATCTTTTCTAACAGTTCAAAGCACTGGAAAATACCGTACCTCCAATTTTAAAAAGTCCCTGTAGATTTGGGAGCAGAACACATTTATATGCGTCTACTAAGAACAAGGAATTCCAGTAAGATCAATGTTTTGAGATCAAAACTAGTGGCTGTGAGCCATGATTCTTCTACTCACAGCGAAAGTTTCATGCCTCTCAGATTCTCTTGATTAATGTTTCTCAAAAAGTACATTTAATATAACTGTAGTCTGACCTTAGCAATAGCCACCAGAAAAGGCAAGAAATCATGGAGAGAATACTATCAATTTCCACGGGAAGTAGAATATGATACAGAATTCACTCAAACACTGAAGCACAAGAAATATCACGGCCAGAAGAAAATAAATCTCTTTTCCTCTCACCAGAAGGGCTCTGAAGCTCCTACTACTCCTTTCTGACATGGTTCCTTCCTGATCCCTTAGTCATCTTCTCTAGATGTGCTAGCACTGGTCAAGATTTTCAGATGCACATTTTCTGAAATATGTATTCCTAAAGTCTGAGGTCCAGCTTCCTCTCTCTTTACTGATAGATAGCACACCAAATTACCAAGCTCTCGTCAAGTTCATGTGACCAGGATATTTCCCACTGGGTCAGAGACCACAGTTAAATGGTCTCTCAGCGAATTGAGAAAGCAAAGTTGCCAACGTGGCCAGGAAAGGATGTGTTGAATAAGCTTACTTGCTACACAACCAAACTCCAAAAATTTTCAGTTGAAATCTGCCATCATACCCTGTCACTGTCAGGTTGTGTAATGTTGGCACAGATATAGCCACAAAGAAGTGGCAGAGGGAATTAAAATGGAATGAGGAACTTCACTTACAGTCTGCCAGCCGCCCCACGTAGAAAGGAGGCTCAGCGAGCTCAGATAACTCGTCTAAGGTCGCCTTTTTATTAGAGTAGAGCCAGGATTCAAATTCAGATCTGTCTGACAAAAACATGTTTATTCTATAAAGAGAGGCCAGCCAGCACTTGGGTTCAAAATCTATTTCTTTTTTTAATAGGGAAGTTTTAGTAAACTTCCTAAAGTCCCTGATCCTCTCGGTTCCTTATCGATGAAGTAGGGAAAATAAAAGTGCGTATTTTTTAGGGCTGTGGTGGAGATTAAATGAGATAATATATAAGAAGTGCTCAGAACAGTTTCCCATATACATGAATAGACAAATCAATTTATCTATCAATAGGCAAATACACACACACACACACTAGAGGCCTGGTGCACGAAATTCATGCAGGGGGAGGGGCATCCCTCAGCCCGGCCTGTACCCTTTTGCAATCCAGGACCCCTCGGGGGATGTCAGACTGCTGGTTTAGGCCTGATCCTGCCTAAACTGGCAGTTGGACATCCCTCTCAAAATCCGGGACTGCTGCCTCCTAACCACTTGCCTGCCTGCCTGTCTGATCACCCCTAACCACTCTGATTACCTGCCTGATCACCCCTAACTGCCTCTGCCTCGGCCCCCGCAGCAGCGCTTTATCCGGAAGGACGTCCACAATGACGTCCGGAAGTTCGGCTGTCCAGTCTAATTACTATAGTACTCTTTTATCATACACACACACACACACACACACACACACACACACACACACATATATTCAATATACAGGAATACCTCAGAGATACTGCAGGTTTGGCTCCAGACGACCACAATAAAACAAATATCGAAATAAAATCACACACACAGAAATTCACACCAGTTTTTTGGTTTCCCTGTGCATATAGAAGTTATGCTTATGCTATACTTAGTCTATCAAGTGTGCAACAGCATTGCCCAAATAAACAATGTTCATACCTCAATTAAAAATACTTTATTGCTAAAAACTATCATCTGAGCCTCTTAGAAAAATGGTGCCAAGAGGCTTGTTTGACATGGCGTTACCAAAAAGCTTGAATTTGTAAAAAACACAATATCTGTGAAGAACTATGAAGTGAAGCACAATAAAATGAGGTATGGCTATATACCACTGATGGCGAACCTTTTGAGCTCGGCGTGTCAGCATTTTGAAAAACCCTAACTTAACTCTGGTGCCGTGTCACATACAGAAATTTTTTGATATCTGCAACCATAGTAAAACAAAGACTTATATTTTCGATATTTATTTTATATATTTAAATAACATTTAACAAAGAAAAATCAACCAAAAAAATGAGTTCGCATGTCACCCCTGACACGTGTGTCATAGGTTCGCCATCACTGCTATATACTATAGATAGATAGATATGTATGCATGTGTGTGTGTATATATACACAATATATTCTCAGAAAAGGATTTTTAAAAATATATTTTTTTGTGATTTCAGAGATGAAGGGAGAGGGAGAGATAGAAACATCAATGATAAGAGAATCATCGATCAGCTGCCTCCTGCACACCCCCTATTGGGGATCAAGCCTGCAACCCAGGCATGTGCCCTGACAGGGAATCAAACCATGACCTCCTGGTTCACAGGTCATCACTCAAACACAGAGCCACGCTGGCTGGGCAAGAATTTTTCTTATCTCTACTCAAATGCTCTCTACCAACCTCTGCCCTCAGAGCTATGGATATCCTTAGAAACAGAGCTACACAGTAAGTAACACAATGATCCTACTCCCACAAGTAGTTCTGCTTACTTTTGTTTTATTGAAAAAAAAAGAAAAAAGTTAACTCTTCCCTTGCCTTAAACCAGCGATTTTCACCTTTTTCATCTCATGGCACACATACACTAATGACCACTATTAGCAGGTTAGCACGACTCCTTTTTATAATACCCTTATCCCTCACAATGCCTCGCAGGGGTTCTTGCACACAGCAAGCATTTTAGGCATTTGTTGCACAATAACTTTGTATAAGGATAAAGTCACACTGTTTTGTTCTCTTCAGGATGATGTAGATCCTTCCGTATCTGCCAGCACACAAGTTAACTGGATAAGGGTCAGGCAGCCTGAGAGGTCCAGTTTACATCAACACCGCAGACACACTAAGTGCAGTGCAAGAGAGTACAGCACAGCTGGGGGCTCAGAACTCACCAACCACAAATCTAGTTACTAGGAAACTCGGATACTGACATTCCTGCAAATGAGGAGGCACTTTGCACCTGTCCCCTGGTTTGTAGAGTTTGAAATAAATGAAAATTGGGCTTGGCAAGGCCATTACTTCAACAGCAAGCTGTAAGTAAGTGATTTCTAATTTGGACAAGTCCAGCTTAAACAGAAGTCTTGACTTGATCCAAGACAATACAATACGTACAAATTAGTTTAGGTCATTTTACTTCAGCCTCCATGTAATGAAGAATAATTGCTACAGTATTTTTGAAATGCTTCCTAACTGGTATCCTCTTGTTGACAGAGCAGCTTCTCTTCACATACTCTGTATAGAAAGTGCCTCCTTATTTGCAGCTAAGCTGAAAGGAGGATGTGCTATAGGAGAAGCCCTCGCTGTGGAAGGGGAAGTAAGAGAGAAGCCTGCTCCTTCCGGCTCTATGGGGAAGAAAAAGGGTAGAAGAGATAAACAAAGAAACGGTCCCCATTCACATGCACACCCTCTTTGTCACCAAGCTGGTTCAAATTAGTGAACAATGGAACTTCAGAAATACTGTGCCTCCACTTCCCCAGGCACAACAGGAGGGTGGTGTGGGAGCTGGTGCTGGGACGCAGTAGCAGGAGGTGGCCAGAAAAGAGGAATTTGGGGCAGCGCTACTCACTCCCTAAAACCTGAGCATGACGAGCTGGGTATCTGGAAGTTGCTAAGAGACTGGTGACTAGCAGAGGTCTGTGGTTGGAGCAAAGATTCTCAGGGCACGGAGACTTTGGGACAAAGGTCTGGCATCACAACCTCCATAGTGGGTTCCACATGCCACTCCCAAAGGGCAGACAGAATGATTTACAACTCAACAGACAACTCTAGGACACATTCCAACTCGACCCTGACGCGGAGGACACCACCCAGGGATCCTCTTCTAACTCACACACAGATTTAGCGAGCATTCTCCTTAAGCAGTCAGCAGTAGATCTTAAGCACCAACTACTTGCCAGACACTGTTCTAGGTAGAGGGGGACTGGAGATAAATGAGGCCGACAGAATCCCAGACCAAACAAGATTTGAGGGTGGAGAAAGGGAAGTGGGAGTCACTCTGAAAGATGAAGTATTTACTCAAAGATCTCTGATTAGGAAGTTGAACTTTGAACAGATTCAAAGGAGACTGTTTATACTGAAAAAATTAAAATATTATTATGGCAGTTTTTAAAAAAATAGCCAACAATTCTTTGATGCTCCATCTACTAAGAGGCTGTGCCCTTTCCTTGAACCTGAGTGGGTCTGTGATTCCTTCGACCACTAGAGTCACGGTATGGCTTCTAAGGCAAGACCATTAAAAAGGTCCATGAAGTGTCCATCTTGGCCACTAAGACATTCACTCCTGGGGCCTCTGAACCACCACACAAGAAGTCTGATTACTTAAGAGGCTACCATGTTGCATGCCAGGCTGCATGCCAAGGCCATGTGCAGGTGCCCGCCCCCCTCCCCCCCTCCGGCAGTGGAACCTTTGAGTCATCCCTGCCCTGATGAGTACGTGAGTGAAGACACTTTCAGATGCTTCCTAGTGGTTGAGGCACCCCTTGCCATTTAAGTCTTCCCAGCTGAGGCACCAGACATTAGGGAACAGAAACAAGTCCCTGCCATGCCCTGTCTGAATTCCTGACCCACAGAACCTGTGAGCAAAACAAAATGGTTGTCCTATGCCGCTTAGTTTGGGGCATGCTTTATCATGTCCAAAAATTTATCCTCAGGCAAAAGTGACTGGAACAGATGGGAAAGGCCAGGAAAGCAGCAGATCCGTTATAGAAGAAGAAAAAAAGAAGCTGCATTTTCTTTGATTGTTTAAGCCTCATGTGGGGGAAACTGTTATCCTGTCACATGGGGACTACATTGTAACACTCTTTGGATAGTTAAGAATGTGTACTCGATCTGCAGTTGCTATCATAGAAAATGCCTCAGTTACTTGGAAGAATCTGGACAAGACACCGCTCTCTCGCCTAGATTTTCAGTCGGGGACTAGCATCCCCATGATGCCATTCAGAGTCCTCCACAAATCCATTTCTGCCTCTTTCCCTTGGTGCATGGTACACAGAAGGTATTCAGTAACTTTCAGAATGATTGACAGGTTCTGAGGGTTCAGGGGAGAGAGATGATATTCCAAGCAAAGCAAAGGGATTGTGGTGAGTAAGGTAATGAAGATGGGGTCCCAGGGAGAACACAGGGGGCCACGTGAACTTCATCCTTCATCCTTTTCCATATGTACACTTTCCTCGACATTTATGTGCCCATATCTTTAGGTCTTTAGTTGTTTTCATTATTTGAAATATTCTTTCCCCATCTGCTTAATGAGCTCCTACTAATTCTTCAAGGCCAACCCCCCTGTCATTTTCTCCAGGGCTTTCTCTGATACTGCCCCACTCCAAGTGGAATTAATCACTCCATCCCACTACTGCAACCCTTTCCACAACCTCTCGTATAGCAGGATACTCTGCATTATATTTAACTAGAGGCCTGGTGCACAAATTCGTACATGGGTGGAGTCCCTCAGGGTGGCCTGCGGGGATCGGGCCCCAGCTCACACCCCCAGGCTCGCAGCCCTGCCTGGCACCCTGCTGTGGCCTGGCGCTGCCCCCTTACCTGTTCCACCATCGGGGGTGATTGGGTCAGGGCTGGGCCTCCTGCCTGGCTCTCTCAGCGCCTGGGAGCTGGGTGGCGGCCCCACCCCCCACCATTGGTTGCCATCTGCGGAGCGACTGGCAGGGCAATCGGGCCCACCACTCACACCCGCCTTGGCCTGGCACCACCCGCTCACCTGCTCCACCATCCCACCACGGTCCCGCTTTCAACGGGGCCCATCGGGGCCAGCAGCATCTCCACTGCTGCCCGCTGCCAGTGCCGCTGATGCCCACCATGTTCCGTGCCGCCCCTTGGTGGTCAGCACATGTCATAGCGAGCGGTCCAGCTCCTGGTCAAACAATTTACATATTAGGCTTTTATTATATAGGAGGATTAGTAAGTTCAGATGTCTATTTTCCCTGATAAACTGTGAGCTACCAAAGAGCAAGGATGATTTTTATTCGTCAACTTATCTCCTGCTTGAGTATCTTTGTGCCAGACACTAGGTCAAAAAAAGAAAACTGCTGGCACTGAGGAGCCCATATAAGTATGGGGAGAGATCTAAGAAGACAGTCACATTGCGATGTCATGAGAGCTGGACAGAGGTTAAGGCAGGATGACGTGGGAAGACAAATCTTCAGAAGGAAATCAGGAAGTGGCACGAAGAAGCTGACATTTGAGGTGGGCCTTGAAACAGAGTTAAAATCAAAAGGCTGGGGGGAATCTCTGGAATCGAGCTGAAAGGTCGCAGAAGAGAACTGCTAAACACGGGGAGCATCTGGTCAGGTCTGGTCCATCTTTTCTCTCCCTACTGCTGGAGATTCCCTGCTCAAGTTATTCCAAGTTCTCTTTTTACGTTGCCCAAAGCCACACAATCTTCCCAATTGCATCATTTATTTACATAAAAAAGCACCTGTCATTTGAACAAGCAACTCCTTTAAAAACACAAGCCAAACTACATGAAAATGTATTCAAATCAGTAGCGGTCATTGAAATTCAAACAAGGAACTACTTTTGTATCTGTTAAATTGTCAGGTATTTTTAAAAAATTATAGTACCTGGCCCTGCTGGTCTGGCTCAGTGGATAGAGCGTCAGCTTGCGGACTGGGGGATCCCAGGTTCGATTCTGGGGGGGGGGGGGGCACATGCCCGGGTTGTGGGCTTGATCCCCAGTGTGGGGCATGCAGGAGGCAGCTGATCAATGGTTCTCTCTCATCATTGATGTTTCTATTTTTCGCTCTCCCTCTCCCTTCCTCTCTGAAATCAATAAAAAATATATATTAAAAAAATTATAGTACCTGGTATCAAAGAAGAATCAGAGAAACCCTAACTAGCCTTTCTGAGAGGCAATTTGGTGCGATGTATCAAAATATCAAAAGCCTTGCAAATAACTGCGCCCTTTGAGAATTAAACATTCTATTTATAGGAATTTGTCCTAAGGATAAAAAGTCTTTGCTATGAAGATCACAGTGTTACTTAAAATAGTGGAAAATAGGAGACCACATAAATGTCCAAAAACGTAAGAGTCAAATAAATTTGGCACTATAATCATTGTAACAGTTGCCATTTATAGAGTGCTTACAATGTGTCTGATGTTATCATATTTAATACCACAGTAGTTTACAAAGTCGTAGTTGTAAAGGACTAGTAGTTGAGTAGGACTTTTCCAATGGCACCACTGGATTGAGAGTAGGTAAGTTCCCCATAAGGTAACGGGAACAGTCAAAAACAGGGGCTGGGCTAATTGAAGAATCTATTAAGAAGATGTACTTGTGCGACCTTCTAACCCAACTGCCACTGGTGGCCCTGCACTGCCCCTCCCTCTTCACAGCCCACAAAAGAAGAGTAGAGATGGGGAGGGGAAAGCGTGTATCCTCGGACCTAGTGGCCAGTGCTGTATTTTAGGATGGTACTCTCCCTACCCCTACAGTGGGCTCCTCTAAGAGATTAGGGGTGCCACAAATAAAGGATTGGGACAAGAATTTTTTAAATATTATAATGCCTTGTGAAAATCTGCTCAGGCAGGTGACTTAAAGATCTGCCCTGTACCACTGTGGACAACGGGAGTGGACACGGAGGGAGGAGGGGCAGCAATGTTGCTACCTGACTGCGTAGCATGGATACGAGTCCCTTGCGTCAAGCAGTTTCATGGAACTGTTGGCCTTAAGCCCTCTTATCAGGTCCCTACCCATGAGGGCTTGTCCACTGAGCAAGTAGACCCCTGCTGTGCAGTACCCAGAGAGGGAGTGGCTGGCCTGAAAGAGATGGAAAGAACGGCATACAGTTTCCTCTCCAGGTCTGGAGACTGCAGTGGGAGAGCCCATCCTCCCAAGAACTCACAAATGTGGGTGAGGTGTGCACACACAGGCAGTGCTGGTCCAACCACCAGTAAATGTCACCCAGGAAGACCCAACAGCCACCGTGGAAGAGGCACTTATCCCTGTCCCTCTCCACCTGGACCGCAGAGCAGGAGCTTAGAAGAGAGCAGGGAAGTCCTCCAGAGGGACTGTATGTCCTCCCACCTCCACACCCTCCGAATAAAGCAAATCTACCTCACGTCCCCAGAGCCACACGTTTGGCCAGCCAACAGGAATAGGAAAAGCGTTCGATGAGCTAGGCCAGTGATGGCGAACCTTTTGAGCTCGGCGTGTCAGCATTTTGAAAAACCCTAACTTAACTCTGGTGCTGTGTCACATATAGAAATTTTTTGATATTTGCAACCATAGTAAAACAAAGATTTACATTTTTGATGTTTATTTTATATATTTAAATGCCATTTAACAAAGAAAAATAAAACAAAAAAATGAGTTCACGTGTCACCTCTGACACGCGTGTCATGGGTTCACCATCGCTGACCTAGGCTGAAATTTTGAAATGGTGGACTTTGAATAACCCAGAGTGACCAGAGGTTTTGGACTCTGCCCAAAGTATCGAGGGACTTACCCTCTAGAAGAGGAAGGAGACTTTGACAAACCACACTGGGACGTTCTGATGGAGAAAGAGAAGAGCACTCGTGCTTGCACCCCTCCGCGTTAAAACTATTCGGGTAACTGGTTACAGTTACCATTCGCTCCATTTCACAGGGTGAAATGAAACTTTCTCAATTCCACAAACTACATGGGAGGCATCGTGTGGATCCCACCCAGTGCTAACCTCAGAGCCCATGCCTTTTACAGTGAAACCAGAATTTCTCAATATAGGATCCAAAGACATATCCCTAGGGATCTCCAGACCGACTTCAAAAAACGTTTTCAACATTGAGTTTTCATCTCCGGGGTGAGAGTGATCTTAAAATACACAAGCCTAGTCTCAATGATCTGACTGATCATCTTACAAGTGAAAAGTGCTCCTTGTTTGTCAGCATTTGCATTTATCTCCTTGATATCAAGTATGAAGCTCTTCCATATCGTTCACTATTTTTTAATGAGAAAGGACAGAGGGACAGCATAAATAAATAATATCGGCATGCCAGTTAACAGCCAAGTGGCTGGCGATACAAACCAAAGTTTTACTGTAGTTCAAACACAAAAAAGAATGGGGCCCAGAACAGACAGGCCCCATAGAAAAAAAGGCGATATTCACATTTTTAAGCAGCAATTTAGTTTCATCAAAATATCCACTGTTGTTAATGTGAATTATATTGGTTCCAAAGTTGTATATTTACTTTGCAAATCTGTTTTAATTTTATAACTGTAGAAGAGCTGTAAGTATACATTTATACCTCGTAGTTTTTGTTTATAAACATTTTGGTTACATAATGATAAAGATAATTTAACTCAACATCAATAACTTGGTAGAAATGTTTGTTTAAAGTGCCCTTACATTACATATGCTTGAGAAGCTCTGTCTTATGTCATTCTGCTTAAGCAGCCACTGAAAGTCATGTCTTCAAAGACTATTTGTGACACAAGGAAATATTTTCAATACATCAACATAAAGCATAGAAAAGGTGGTAGCCTTACTCTGATATTGTAAAATATACAAAGCGCATGTAAACACAGAAAGAAGAGATGAGGAAATACACTAAGATGTTAATAATATTTATATGCCATGGTAAGAGCATAATGGGTACTCTTAATTAATACTGCTATTTGTTTTTTCTAACAACCTGTTTACACTAGCTTTATTATAAGAGTGAAATTTAAGTATTACTAAAAAAATTCAATTTTAATAGCCTATCTCATGAAAGTTCCCAAAATCTGTTGCTAAAAAAGGAAATTAAATAAATCACACTTTCAGTCCAATTCCATCTCAAGCTCCTACTTCTCCAGAGAAATGTAAACAATCCTAAAGTAGTATCTGTTCAAAACTTAACAGCATATAAAATCCTAGTCAACTGAGAATATATTATGCCTCAGGTACCAGGCTATGAGAATGAACAAAGGACATGTACACTCTAGAAGCTGCCAGTCAGTGGTACGAAGGCATAATGACTAACGAGTGTGAAGAAGGGGTTCCATAACTCATTCTGAGCGGGAGGGCGGGGCAGTAAAGGCTGCCACAATAGGAGTCCTAATAGTATATGAGGAAATGGGTGCAGAAAGGTGAAATGGAAGATTACCCAGAAGTGACATATAAACGCAGGTCTTGTGACACAACTCACTGACCGCACTAGCCCAGTCTCTCCCGGACTCCTGCAGCACCGGTCGTCGCCACTGGCACAGCCCGCCATTATAACCCAAGCTGCTTCCCTAACACGTCTGTAAACTCGGAGGGGAACACCATGCACACCGTAGACTTTTACTATTTGGTAATGACAGTCTCTTCAGATAGACTTCTAATGGGCATTAAACTCAACACACGTAACCTCTGTTGGGACCCAATAAAGTATATAAACATCTAGCCTAGACTCATTTTTTTTCCCTCTAGAAAATTATATCAAAAGGTCAAAAGAAGATCAAAGCAACAGACTCATTCCTATAATCCTTATAAGGAAATCTCTGTATGTAAAAGGCTCTTGCTAGCCCGTGGAACTCCACTGGCACGTTTTTCCAAAGCAGGCTACGTATACTGATTGCCTGACAAAGTAAACTGCAGGGAGAGGTAACCACACCTAATTGCTGTGGCTCATCAGCAGGTGTGAAACTCTGAGATGTCCCACCTGTTCAACAGAACAAGCCTGTACTGTACACAACACTGAATAACTGGAAGTAGCATAAACGTCTAGCCAGGGCAAATGTGTACCTAAGGTGTGATACATTCACTGGCATGGCATTTGTAAGACTTATAAATATGTCTAGGCTTTGCTTTAAAATATTCCAGCAAAGGAACAGCGAAAGGGATACGTGAAACGAATGCAGTGAAATCTTGAAAACGATTTGAAACGGTGTGAACTGGTGTGCATTAGGCTATTTTCTCTACTTTTTGTGTGTGATTGAAATTTTTCATAATTAAGAACTGGAAAAATATTATGTAGAAATAAATTTAAAATATTCACAATGATGGTTTGTGGGTGGGGGGGGGAAGCAGAATATAAAGTGATGATTTACGTTAATTATAACCATGTAAAAAAATAAGTGTTACCAATCCAATAGCAATAAGCAACCCCTTAATGTCCATGTGGGTTTCTAGATACGATTTTTACTAAAAGTAAAGAAGTCTTTGAGGAAATAGCTAATTCTAGGTCTGGATCAGGAAAGATAGTCCTGGAACATCTTGTCGCACCAGATAATAAAGAAACTATCAAGTACTGGTAAGGTCATGTCAGAAGAACTCAGAAGACAACTCAGCAGGCGCCCACTGGCCACAGACAGCACAACCCCAGCATCCATAAGGATAACAACTAGAACAGATTCAAACCCATCGTATGTGTATAAATGTGAGCTCATATGGGCACTAAAAATACCCTCTTGGATCACTTTGAAGGAGAATAAGGAACCCACTATTTTGATGAATGGTAGGCAAATAAGAAGAAAGCATAAAGCTGGGGGTGGGGTAAAGAATGACAGTGGCTATGAAAGTGCCTTGCTTATAGCTGGTGCCTGACAAGTGGCACTGCAACAAGTCCTAAGAGAGATGCCTACACCATCATGTAAAGTGCTCGTAACCTAGCAAAGAGAGACAGACACAAGCCCAATGCTACACTAGACATGAAAAAAGTGCCCTTTGGAGGGGCCTGGAGGTTGGGAGACATCAGCTTAAAAGGGTTACCACTTGGGCCATGGTTGAGCGTTGTCCTGTACACCGGTTCAATTCCAGGTCAATGAAAACGTTGTTGTTTTTTTAAAAGGGAGGGGGTTGCCACTTACTGGGAAGTTTCTGCACTTTAAACCATTCTCAAACATGGGCTCTAGAATCTCACACATTGATCTTTACATCCCCTGGACAAAGTTATAGCTCCAGACAAATCCCCATGTGGTTTCATTTCCCTTCCCAGGAATCCAGAGGCCCTGAGATGTTCCTTTCAGGAAAAACTAACTCCCTAGACCTTGATGTCATATCAAGCTTTGGAATTTCACTTACATTCTGACCTTGCAAACTTCGGGTATGCCCCAAATGTGAAAGGGAGGTGAAGACACCCATATTCAGAGTCCCTATGAAAGGTTAGCACATATCAATAAACATCACCCCCTCCCCCAATATTAAATACCTATTCTGGGCTAAATATCTTTTTCACTTGTTATATCCCAGTAAATTCTCAAACTCAGTGAGGTAAGAGGTACTGCTACAATTTTACAGACAAGGAAGTACATGGGCTCAAAGAATCAAGTCACTTGTTTAAGGACCCCAAGGTCCTTGAAGCACTAAGATTTCTGAAGATTAAAATTTGTCCACACATATATTGAATGTAAACTGTAAATGAAAAATAAATTTTTTTTAAAAAAGGCACAAAAAAACAATGTCCACACACCACTGACATTTCACATGAAAGGAGTGGCTATCTCAGAGGCAAAGACTTATGAGTCAGAGTGATGCTCTTCATTATTAAATGTCATCCTACCCTCTAAGGCCTTTTATGGACTCTCCGCCTCAGCTCTCCATTTACTTTTCCAACCTCTCTTTGATTTATTCTCCACTCTGGATGGATTTTCACTGCCCCCAAATCCCACACGTACTACCCCTTTCCCACTTGAATTGCCTTGTTCCTTTCTAGGCTCTAATCTTTCGGGTCCAACTCTCAACCCCAACTCCTCCTCCACTGTCCCCATGCTCAGAGCCCTCGCCTTCATGAAGCTTGCTGCCTGGACCGTATCGCTCCATATAAGGGCATTGCTACTTCACATGTACACTTCTGTCTCCCTAGCTTGCAAATTCCTCGAAGGCAGGGTTGAGTATTGATGCATTCCCTTTGGAAGGAAAAGGGTGCAAAAGAAATGCTTGTCAACATTAATGTGGAGGCAGGCAATAGCCTGCTCAGGAGCCTGTATTTCTCCGCATATCTCATAAACTTGAGGCTACCACATTCCATTATTCCCTTCTAGCTAGCGATAGAAAAGCCAAGCCAAAGTCTTTTCATTAAGCAAAGCAGCAGGCATGTGTTCCTGCTTTGTACGATTTCACTGCCTTTGCTCCTCGGATATCCCTGAGAGAACATTCCATTATCATTAAGGCTGTGAACATTCCATCCTCTTTTCCCTTGGATTAGAAGTATTAGCAAAGCCAAGTACTAACCCTTAGCAAATAAGGAGTTTGGCATTTAAAAGACTGTGCTGAAATACATATAACACAAAATTTACCATGTTAACCACTTTTTAAGTATACAGTTCAGTAGTCTTAAGTACAGTATTCACATTTTTGTGCTACCCTCACTAACATCTGTCTCAAGAACTCTTTTCACTTTGTATCCATTAAATAATAACTCCCCATTCTCCCCTCCCTCCTGTCTCCCCACCATCAAGCCCTGGAGACCACCATTCTACTCTCTGCCTATGAATTTGACTCCGCTAGGTACCTCATATGAGTGGAATCCTTTTGTTGGCTTATTTACCTAGCTAAATGTAATTAAGATTCACCCATGTTGTAGCGTGTCCATGCATCAAAATCTCCTTTCTTTTAAAGGTTGAATAATGTTCCATTGCATGTATATACCATATTTTGTTTACTGATTCGTCTATTGAGAAATTCTGATCCAACGCTTGTGACAAAGAAGCTCAGGAGACCGGCCCTGGGTCAGAGCAGTTTCCTAGATGTTGTGAACACATTCAAAGAACCAATCCGTGATGAGGACCACAGAACAGAAAGCTGCCAAAAGGAATTTCCACCTGGTTATCTGACCCAGGAACCGGAACCAGAAAGAACATTTATTTAAATACTCAAATAGTTTGTTAGAATAAATCCTTGGCGGCCTAGGATGGTCTAGAAACAAATCTTGAATTCACTCTAGTTTCTAAAGACCTCCTTCTCCTCTGTTCTTTCTCTGCCTCAGCTTTATTGAGAGTTAATGAAATATAACATTGTGTAAGTTTAAGGTGTACATGTTGATTTGACACCTTTATATATTGCAATATGATTACCAACATACAGCTCCCTCACATCACAGAAATACCATTTCTTTTTATGTGGTGAGAACATTTAAGAGCGACTCGTTTAGCAGTTTTCAAGCATACAATATAGCACTGTTAACTATTTCACAATGCTGTGTACTGGATCTCTGAAGTTATTCATCTTCTAACTGGAAGTTTGTACCCTTTGACCAATAATTGCTTAATTCCCCACTCCTAGCCTCTGGTAACCACCACTCTACTCTCTCCTTCCATAAGTTTGGCTTTTTTAGATTCCATATACAAGTGATATCATACAATATTTCTTTATCTGACTTCTTTCACTTCTCATAATGCCCTCAAGGTCCTTCCATGTGTTGCAAATGCCAGGATCTCCTTCTTTCTCGTGGCTGAATAATATTCCATTGTGTGTTATATATATTAATATATATATTTTAATACACACACATCTTCTTTCCCCATTCATCCAGTGTATCTCAATGGACAATATAATCCATTGTATGCCAATATAGCCCACCAATATAATCTTGGATATTGTGAATAATGTTACAATGAACACTGGGGTACACATATCTCTTGGATATCCTGTTTTCATCTCCTTTGCATATATACCCAGAAGGGGAACTGCTGGATCATACAATTCTATTTTTAATTTTTTTGAGGAACCGCTATACTGTTAAGTGAATTAAAAGACAAACTACAGACTGAAATAAAATATCTACAAACTACATATTTGACAAGGACTGATACCTTGTGCATATAAAGAACTCTCAAAACCCAACAGCAAAGAAACATAAACAATCCGTATAAAATGGACAAAAGACTTAGAGATGTTTGAAAGAGAATGTACAAACATCATATGAAGTGATGTTCAATGTCATTATCCATAAGGAAAACCAATGGGTGAACAGTTAAACAAATGAATTGTGGTACATCCATACCCTGGAAAACCACTAAGCAATAAAAAACAAATACAACTTGGATGAGTCTCCAGATTATGCTCAAGGAAAAGGAGCCAAACCCTAAAGGTCACATACTGTATGAATCCACTTAGGTAACACTCTTGAAGTGACAAAATGACAAAGGTGGAAAACAGATTAGTGGTTGTCATGGGTAAGGACTCGGAGGGAGTGGGATGGTGACTACAAATGGCAGCAGGAGGGATCATGTAGATATCGAAATGTCTTGTGTCTTGACTGTATCATTGTCAATATCCTATTGTGAAATTATACTATAGTTTTTCAAGATGTTACCACTAGGAGAAACTGGAAAAGATGACACAGGATCTCTCTTTACTATTTCTTAAAACTAGATATGCATCTGCAATGACCTCAAAATAATAAGTTTAATTTTTAAAAAAGCTCAGGCTTTGGGACAAAGCTAGATGAAGTCGGGAAAGTCATTTCCCTTCTCTCAGGGCTAAAGGATTAAATGAAGAGATCAATGGTCTAAGCATGGTGCCTGGCACAGGGTAAGTACTAAGCAGACGGCTATTAAAATGATAACCTTAAGAGGCAGTGGGGGTGGAGAAGGGTATAGAAGAAGATCTTTGGATAATAGTACTAATGGATTTTGGTGAAAGATTAGATGTAGAACAGTGGGTGACCGGGAGTCAAAGATGATTCCCAAGTTTCCCACTTGACAGTGGCACCATTTACTGAGCAGCCATGGGGTAAAGAAGAGAGGAATAAAGATGAGTTTAGTTTGGGTGTGGTGAGTTTGTGTTGACTGAGAGACATGCAGGTAGAGATGTCCAGTTAACAAATGCATATACAAGTCTGGAGTTCGGAACACAGCTCTAAGCTGGAACTTCAACTTGATAATGACCAGCATGCACATGATAACCGAAGCCAGCAGAATGGATGACTGAGGAGGAGAAAAGAGCCTAGACCAGAGCCACTGTGACTATAAAGTAGCTTCACCCTTTAAGTGCTGGGTAAAGAGGGTCAATCTAGCAAAGGAGACTGAGCGTGGCCAGAAAAGGAGAAAAACCTGGCATATATGTTATCGCTGAAGATCAGAGGAAGGTGTTTCAAGAAAGAGTGAGTGGTCCACTGTGACCAAACAGTGAAGAGATAAACTAAAACAAGGAGTGAAAAATAAACCTGTAATTTATAACCTGCTGAGAATCACTTTGGTGAAATGACAAAGTAGATTTCAGACTGGAGCTGAGAAGAAGGTGGAAGAAAGGGAGACATAATATAAACAACCATTAACAAGTTTAGCTCTAAAGAAAATAAAAAAAGAAGCACAGTGAGAAGGAAGGGGTGTGATACTAAGGAAGAATTTTATTAAAAGCAAGTATGTGTTGCCTGGTCGGTGTGGCTCAGTGGTTGAGAGTCAACTCATGAACCAAGAGGTCACTGGTTTGATTCCCAGTCAGGGCACATGCCTGGGTTGTGGGTTTGACTCCTAGCAGGGGGCCTGTAGGAGGCAGCTGGATGGATGTTTCTCTCGTATCAATGTTTCTATCTCTTTATCACTCTCCCTTATTCTCTCTCTCTAAAAAAATAAATAAATAAAAAGAAGAAAGAAAAACAAAGCAAGTGTGTCTAAATACTAATGAAAAGGAATAGGTAGAGGGGAAGAAGTTGAAGATTCATGACACAAAGGGTATGAATTACCTGAATAGGTAGGAGAGGATCTGACCCAGAGCACATGTAGAAGGACAGCTCAGTCAGAAGAGGCACCTCGTCTACTCTAAGAAGAGGGGGTAAGGCAAGGAACCTTGAGGATACACATGCATTTGGAAATTTGGTCACAGTATGTGCAGACAGCTGCTCCCTGGTAGCTTCAATTTCCTTTGTGAAAGAGAAGGCAAGGTCATCTGATAAGACTGAAAGGCTGGTTTAATTTTTATTCCCAGCATGAAATCCAGTGCCTTGGACACAGATACTTAATAAATACATGTATTTAATAAAGAAAAGAAAAGCAAACAATTAATTTCCTTAATTCAGTTGCTCATTAGAGTCAATACTGAACTTTCTCCAAACTAGCCACTAGGGGGCATGACTGCTGCCAATCTGAAGCTACATCTTTTAACACCATGAAATAGAAAATTACAGAGTAGTGTATGTCATAATATGTATTTTTTTTTTTAGAGTGTAAAAATGTTGTATTTATAGTGAGCCAGCTGGACTCAGTTTAGATGATCCCAATTGTGTTGGCAACATCCACAGCATCATAGTCAGGAGCCAGCGAAGCATCAGGCCTGAGGAAGGTGTTGACCTTGGCCACATCAATGTCAGAGGACTTCCTCACAGCCTGTTTGACCTGATGCTTGCTGGCCTTGGCATCCACAGTCAACACAAGTGTATTGCTGTCTTCTGTCTTCTTCATGGCTGACTCAGTAGCTGGGGGGAACCTGATGATGGTGGTTGAGCTTGTTTCTCCCTGGGGCGATCTTCTAAGAATGTCTGGGCTGCCTTCAGAGCCCCCGTGTACCGGGCATAGGAAGGTGGGTGATGTGTGGATCTTCTGTGTGTGTGGGGGGGGCGGGGGGGGGCTGTGGATGCTTTTCAGCACTGCTTTCTTTGTCTTCAAAGCCTTTGCTTTGGGTTGGCTTTGGGAAGGGCGCGCGTGTGTGTACACACACACACACACACACACACACACACACACACACTGCCGCAGAATGGAAGGGCTAGTCTTTCTACCAGCCTTCCACTGCAATCAAATCATGATGCCCAGAGGTAATACTCACCATTTTGCAGAGGTCACTTTTTGTAATTCCTCCAGGGCACATAGAAAATACTGAATAGACCTTTTACATTTTCTTATGATTAATCAGTTACAAAAGGTGGATGAAAAGAAATCCCTAAAGCTAATCCTTGGTAACAAGGATTTGTTGGATTAATTTTAAATAGCTGTGATCTATTTTATAAGCTGCTTTTTTCCCATTATTTCAGATGCTTGATAGATTCATACAATGAAGTGTTATCAACCTATCATACCACATGGCTATTATATATACACTAGAATAATATTTTGGTGTATATGGTTAGCAATGGGGCTGGGACATACTTCTTTCCCAGTTTGGTTCTAACAAATGCGGGCCTCTAATATACAGAGGGAACTGGCAAAATTCAAATTTAAAACAGGGTGCAACATTTTCAACACCCCAAAAGAAAAGATGTAAAAGCAGACAGTTTGTTCCTCAAGAATTCAGGGTTATGCAGATCAGTTCAGTTTTAACTAAGGGATCTGAACTTTCCACAGTCTGGGAGACTTCCAGTCATACCAATGGAACACATCACACTACAGCCTAACGAAAGCTGTTCGTGTCATTAGCTGCGTACAGGCTGCAGCTGTGGGGAAGATGGGAGGGAGGCTGAAGTCATTGTACGAATGCAGGTAGTCAAGTATGTAGAGGCATTCCTCCGAGATCATGTAGGTTTGGTTGCAGACCACCACAATAAAGCAAGTATCTCAGTAATGTGAGTTTCACAATAGTCAGATATAATCTTTTTTGCTGGTGGAGGATCTTGCCATTTGTAAAAGACGCAATACCTGTGTGGTGCAACAAAGTGAAGTGCAAGAAAGCGAGGTATGCCTGTACTTCAAATGAGTGGAAAAGGTGCTTAACCCCAAAGACCCCAAACTTGGTTTTTTGAATGAAAGTTCTTTTTGGGGGGAACAAACATACTCAATAAGTGGGTCATAAGGAGAGTCTGGGCGATGGAATTGAAGTAGTCACAGTCAAATATAGATACAGTATCAAATTGTTTGCAAACTGTTTCAAAAACAAAGTTTCAAGGTTCTGGAGGTTAGTGGTCTAATCTGACAACTAAAAGTCACATTTTTACTGGATACTCTATTCCATAGCTGGTATGGCATTCCACTTCCATTGCTAGTTTTCAGAAGCTCTTTGGGGGCCAAATATTTTTGTGTTTTTTTTAATATTTATGAAAACATTAATAGCCAATTGCTCTTCCCCAACCTAATATAAAAACCGTGTCTAATGAACTGATACCACTTTGAAGAACAGAAAAGTTTCTTTCTTAGTAATTATAGTTCTTTGGCTACATGGACATGTCTGAAAATGAGCTTTTAACCTGAGATGAACACTTCCTTGCCACATCCCTAATGTATTTTAAATCTATGTCCTCTTTCAAAAGTCCTGTGCTAAACCTTTGGATTTTTTTCCCCCCAGCAAATGATCTACATAAAGAGCCTGATTTCATTTACATACACACACACTTGCACTCACCAGCAACAATACTTCCTTAAAACACACACACACACACACACACACACACACACACACACAATGTCACTTCCTCAATCCAGAGGCCAGAAGTCCTCTGGTTCTGATCTGGGGAGCCAAGACAGGAAACTCTGGTGAGCTTCTACCTCCTGCTGCCGCCGCCCCCTCCCCCCTCCATCTCCCCCCCAATCCGCCCCCCCCCCCCTCCCCAGCACTGGTGCAGCTGACAGGGGGCAGGGTCTATTCAGAGCTCCCTTGATGCACTGCAGCTGGAAGGCAGCAGCTCACTTCCACGCTGCGGGAATGATCCCAGAGTCCCGCACTGGGAGTCCATGTAACAAGGGCATTTCACAGGAAGCGAACAGGAACGGATGAAGACCTTGACACCTTTTAGCAACCTTACTTCTAGTTCCAAACTCCTGTGCAGAGCCCAGGGCTGACTTCTGCCAAATCTCAGTAACTGGCACCAGCCTGTACTTTGACCCCCACCAGGCAAGTCATCTTCTAGTTTGGGGGGTGGGTGAGAGCCAGACCTCCTCACCACTCAACCCCAGACTGGACCACTCTCCCCGCCAGGCGGCCAGTTTCTCATCTGGAAGGGAGAAGTCCCAGCGATGTCAGTAAACACTGTTTGTCGGTCAGCACCGCCCGGCAACTGAGCAGCACGATCTCTCCCGACCCCGGGGCTGCACAACAGAAAACCCGGGTCATTAGGGCAAACCCAACTGCAGTGTCCCCGTCGAGGGCTGGGGTGGGGGGTGCATGTGCGAGACAGATACACAGAATAAAGGGACGGAGGGGGACAGACAAATGAGCCACTGACCACACGGGCTGCACATGTCGCTGCCGCTGCCCGTGACGGGGAGGCTTTGGGCTGGAAGGAGCAGGCGGCCGCCGGAGGGGCGGGCGGGGAAAGGGAAGGGGAAGGGGTGTGCGGAGCCTGGGCCCCCCTCCCCGCCCGCTCCCCCCCATCCTGCAGGCGGAAGCCGCTCAGGGTTCCTCGCGCCCCCGGCCCCGGGAGCCAACTCCGTCGCTGTCCGAACACCATGGATACAAACTTCAATCCTGTGTGCAGTTCTCGGGGAGGCTGGCTGCCGAGGCCGCCGCGCGCCCGGCCGAGAACGCACCGCAGCCTCCACCTGCCGGCCCGCCCCGCCCCTCGGCGGCGCACCTGTGACAGGTGTGCAGGCGCCCCCCACACACCCGCGTCTCGGGGCGCACCCGCCCCGCCCCTCGGCCCCAGGAGACCGGGAGCCCGCCCTCCCCGTCCTCGCGGTCCCTCCCGGACCCCCAGCCCCTCGGCAGGCCGCGCCGCGCCCCCTGCCCGCGCCCTCCGGGCCGCGCCCGTTCCCCGCCCGCACTCACATAGCGCCTCAACTTCTTCTCGGGGGGCGATTTCCTCAGCCAGCCGGTGCACACCACGTCGCCGCCGCCGCTCATGCTGCCGGCGCCTGGAGCCCGCCGCGGGGTCGGTGGACAAGGGCGCGGGCGCGAGTCACTGGGGCGGGCGGCGGGCGGTGCGCAGCTCGCGGGGCGGGGAGGGGCCGAGGCGGCCGCGGCTGCGGGGCGAGGACGAGGCGGCAGACCGGCGGCCGCGCGCGCGCACTCGCTCCCGGCGCGCACTCGCGCTCGGCCCCGGAGGGGGCGCCACAGCAGGAAGGCGGCGCGCGCTCGCCACGCCCACAGCCCGCCGCGCCCCCGGCCGCCGCCCTCGGAGACACAAACACCGCCGGGCGCCTGGGACTCCGAGGCCGAGGTGCGCGGGGACGCCGTAGCCTGCCGCCGGCCGCGCCCCCGCCCCGTTTTGCTTTATTCCCGAAGCCTCCAGCCGCACGCGGGGGTGGCGGCCGCGCCCCGGGGGAGCGGGGGCGGGGTTAGGGGAAGGGGCTGCGCCCCTGGTCGCCAATCGGTTTTGCACCGGGGGGTCGTCAGGAAGGGACCCGAGGGCGGCTGGGCTCTCCCATCCCCGAGTTTCGGGGCTCAGTGGGTCAGGTTCTGCTGAAATGAGTGACCCGCTTCCCAGCAAGAGTTGGTTTCACTCGCACCCTTGGCGGGAGAGGAAAGAAGAAAACAGACCACTAGGCGCTGGCGCCTTTGTAGTCCGCGTTTGCACGATTGTCTTGACGGGTCTACGAACCGGGCGGGCAACGTTAGTCCCATTTCACGACCAGAACAGATTCAAGTCCAAAGACAGTGCAGCGCAGGGCCAGGTTTCTAATTGTGGGGGGTGGGAGGGGGTGGGGGGTGGGGGTGGGTCTGCCCGTCTCTTTTTAAAGGGGGGGGGCGCTTTAATGTGTGCAGATCACCTTGGGGCCCTCTCATCTCACTACCAGGAAATAAAGTCCCGCTGGCTCCTCCACTGCCTCTGGGAAATACAATTCAGTAAAAGAAAACTCGTATGATGTGCAGAATCCAGGAAGCAAAAGTGAGTCAATGTGTGTCATAGTAAACTGGGAGGCAAGGTGTGGTAGGACCAGACACTGGGGTCCCAGCGCACCCCCACACTGGAGACCTCTCTGGCTCACATGCAAAGTGCGGCATAGCAGCCCCTCTGACTGCCCTGGTGGGTTTACCCGAGATGAACTGGGGGGAAGCACACACTGGACCAGACAACCCCAACTTCAGGCGGAGGGTGGAGGGAAAATCCTTTCCTAGGAGCACTTCTGCACTCAGGAAGCACCTTTGGAAACAACAGTAAAAGGTAGGTCCTCCCTCCACTTTGAGAAGGGGAGAGTGACCCGCTGCATCAGTAAGGAACTGCACTGCCGGCAGGTGAGCGGGAGGGACAGCGCCTCGCACTCCCCATACACCTTTGGACTGAGGCGATTTTGTTCATTCCCCTGTCTTTTTGCAGCAAAGCTAGTTGCTTCAAGCAGTGGGACACCCTTCTGGTTGTACAGATCTTGGTTGGGTTGGGACAAGTTCACGTTCAATCAGCTTGTACAAGCGAATCATTTACTATATATGCAGCCTTTCTACACACTCCAGGAGGTTTAGGTCAGCTCCCCGGGACCCGGCATTTCACTGACTTTCTTCACTCTTCAGTGTGCTGCTGGGGCTGAACGGAAGCCAGAGCTATGAGTTCCCCTAGCCTTCCAGTTTCAGCATCTGTAAGCCACATGCAAGGGCCACCACCAAAATTATGGCCGTTTTAACCTCTGGCTATAAGTACTTTAAAAATTGGTGCGACAAATATCAAAATACTCAAGTCTGCCAAATCCATCAGGAGGCGGCGACTCTCAAACTAAAGCAACTTCTGACTTCATTCACATCTGAGTCATGGTGCCTGGTCCAAGGGCTGCAGACTGAGAAATCCGCATGGTGTGTCTGCAGCCACCCTAACTTTCTTTGGAGGAGGCTGCCAGCACCCAGCTCAGGCTGCATGGAGGAGGCAGGGCTGCTGCTGTGGCCCCTGGCTGCACGCTGGGGTGGCTCCAGTCTTATGAGCCTGAGGTGCGTGCCAGGTCGGAAAACAGCTCTGGACAGAACGTTCCTGTCTGGGCCTTTACTAAATCCTCTCCACTCCCTGCTGTTTTTTTGTTTTTTGTTTTTTTTCCCAATGATCCCTGCCTTTGGCCAAGGGAAAATGGAAAACAAATTGAGTGATTTATGAAGCTAAGCGCCATCTATCGGAATCGGTTGGAATAACTCTCCCACCCCCCCACCTGCGAGGACATGCACCACTAGTCTATAATTTAGGCAATTTTGATTAAAGACCACGGTTATTTCCTGGAGGAATTAATGACCGGCTGCAAGGAGGGCTTTGGGTCATTAATCCTATACTCATTAAATTCTCAGGAAATGGCCATCTTATGGGGAGGGTTTCTCTGGAGGGAGCATTGCAGACATTAGAAAATGAACACCTGGGAGGGAAGCATGGGCACCGCGTTGTGCGTCCTCCTCCCCCCTACCAAGCCTGGGTTGTAAAGGGTGCACTGTGGCTTTGAGTCTCATCAGCGCCAGCCTGCATCCGTGCCTGTCTGGGGGTTGAGGGTTTGTGGCCAGCGGCAGGTGCATGGCTGGTGGAACACTCCCAGGAACGGGTTGGAAGGGCTGGAAGGAGAGCTGTGCCCAACTGCACACCAGGCTGGTGTGATTAATACCACCCACGCCAGGCTTGACGTCAGGGGCTGGGCCGGGGGTGGGGGTGGATGTTTGTGTCCTTCTGCCTTTTCTCCCCTTCAGTCTAGTTGACAGGTTAGATTCAGCGCTGAGTGCTGCTTGCCAAGGTCAGCGTGGCCAGCTGAGCCGCCTCGGCGTGGTGGCTTTCACCGTGTCTCCCAGGCATATTGAGGTCTGGGCTCCTTTAAACCCCATTCTGCTTTGAGCCCACTTGGTTCCCTCCACCAAATTACCCCGACCTGCTCAGATCAGCGCTTGGCCTGTGGATGGGACGGAGATCTGGAAGTGGGCTTGGGGAGTGGTTGAAGACCTCACTGGATTCCCTCCCTGTCTGTGGCCACGAACAGTTTATACTTGACATTACACCCAGTGGGAAACATTTTGGAAATAAACTTTCTGAACGAGAAAAGGCTGAGCAAGTCCAGCTTCCCAATTTTCCTTTGCAAAGAACCAGAACCTGTGCTGATTGCTCTGGGGCTAGTTAGGCTCCGGGAACATTTCCCCTGGCACCGGTGAGGTGATAACATCAGTGCACAGATCGTGCTGCAGACTTGGTTGTCACTGTCTTCCAAGAACAGGCTGCCAAGGTCCCTGGGAAGGTGCCTCCAGCGCTCCAAACCGTGCTCTGCACGATGACCACTTCCTCCAGAGAGAAGTCCTGCCTCCACTTGGATCGTGAACCCACCCCCCAAAACTCGCCACCCCCGCTCCCCAGCATAGTTGTTCATTCTTTTCGTAGACTCACATCACACCCTTACAAACTGGGCCGTCACAATGTACTGCGAATATTTGTTTCCCTAGCCTAGAGCCTCCCAGTGTGCTGCCACACACACAGATGCCCATTAAATGTCTGTTGGGAGAAGGAAGGAACCAATCCTTAAAGGATAACCAGTGGAAGCTGTGGGCCCTGGAGCATCCAGAACTTTCTGACCCATCCCCGACAGGATCTGTGAAGGTCCTTATAAACAGCTGGAGTGTTTAGACCCCCAGGGACTGGCCTGGTGGGGAGGGCAGAAGGAGGTGGGGGTAATCCCAATTTCACTTTAAATACAGGTCAAAACCCTTGGAGAGTTTAAAAAACAATTAACTCCATAGACCTTTGACTTCTACCCCCAGGCTCTACAGAGCTACTGGTAACTACATTAACCCTTGGTCTCCAAACCCTGACACTGTTGTCCAGACGTCTCTGGGACTAAGATTTAAACTGGTTATGGTTTATCTGGTGCCGGGTTTCACTATGATGGTCCCAGAGGAGCTTTAGGAGAGAACCCTTTGTACCCACACACATACTAGCAAAGCCGGAGAAATCTGGTCCCCTGACTCAAAGTGGGTTTCATCCGACGGCTGACCAATAGCGATTTTTCTTGATGTAAGCATAGTGGCTGTGCATACTCACTAGTATCTGTGTTGCTGGGCACCCAAGGGCCACAGGAGATCTTCTCATTTAACTCCCTGATTCTACCAGAATTACCCAAGATGTTTGTCTGACTCATATAGCCCGTGATGTGTGGGTACATGTTTAAAGATGGGCTCTCTCGTGGTGGAAGCATTGATTTGTAGTATGTGACAATTTTTTTGTGGTGGAAATACCATACTCTCTCCACCCCTTGCCTGATCGATGTCAGGCTATCAACTTCATGTCTTTGAATTCAGAGTTAAGAGATACAGTTATTTAGTATTTCCAACATAAAGATAAAATAGACCTAACACCAAGAGCAGAGATAAGAGCAACATGTACTAAAATAATTAGTAACTAATGAATTTTGGTTTATTCCCCCTTGTTTTTAATATAACTTAAAGTCAGCAAGTTAAAATGCACAATTCAGTGTTTTTTTCTTAGTATATTTACCAAATTGTGCAACCATGATGGCTATCTAATTTCAGAACATCGTCATTACCTCAAAAAGAAACTCCATATTTATTAGCAGTCACTCCTCATCCCCCCAACCCTAACCCCTGACAACCACTAATCTACTGTCTCTATGGATTGCCAATTTTGCACATTTCATAGAATCATACAATATGTGGCCTCTTGTGTTTGCCTTCTTTCACTTTGTATAATGTATTCAAGGTTCATTCATGTAGCATATGTAAGTTTTATTTTTTTAAAATTGATTTCAGAGAGGAAGGGAGAGGGAGAGAAACATCAACGTTGAGAATCATTGATCAGCTGCCTCCTACACACCTCACACTGGGGATGGAACCTGCAGCCCAAGGATATGTCCTGACCGGGAATCGAACCATGACCTCCTGGTTCATAGGTCGACGCTCAACCACGGAGCCACAAAGACTGGGCCATATGTCAGTTTTTCATTACGTTCTATGGCTGAATAATATTTCAATGTATGGATGAAAATTATCCATTCATCAGTAGATGGATATTTCAGTTGTTTCCACTTTGTGGGTATTATGAAGAGCATTCATGTACACATTTTTGTGTGAATCTACATTTTCAATACTCTTGGGTATATACTTAGGAGTCAAATGGCTGGATCATACTGTGACTCCGTGAACTGTTTCCCACCGTGGTTACTACGTCATTTACATTCCTACCAGCAATGCACAAGGGCTCCAAACTGTCCACATCTTCTCCAATACTTGTTATTTTCCTTTAAAAATTATAATTTCATTTTAATAATGTTATTTTTTAAACAGCTTACAAAATTTTTCACAACTGACCAATCCACTCTCTCAGGCTGGTCTGAGCCAGCCCTAGCACCCCACTGTGTGACCGCCTACCCCAGAGAACCCATCATCTTCCCTGTAGTCAGTTCCACTTCTTTCTGCTGACGAGAGTAATACTCAACAGATTCCAGCTTCCTTCTTCCATCCTTCCCTCAGGAACCAATACGAAAGGTCTCAGGTTTTCTTCTCTTTGGGGATTAAGAGGATGTTTGATTCTGGAGAATCACAGGTTTTCAGCTCCCACCAAGCACTCTCGGCAGAACACATTGTTTCCCTCCTACATTTGTGTTGAGAAACAAAAGTTAAAACTAAAATGTATCTTCTTGACACCCAGATGTATCTTCTGGATGAGCTCTCAAGCAGTTGCTTCAACAGGGCAAACAGCTGTGGTCTGTTTCAACATAATTTGATGTAATCAGGGTTAATTCTGATGATGCAGTAACTCTGAAGACTGTTTCTTAACTGGATTACTGTTGGGTCAACAATCATGTACCATTACATTTAGTGGCTGAAACAAAAGCCAGAATTAAAACAGATCCCCCACCCTCCTTCTAAATGACAGCCCCACTGGGATTAGAAGTTATGAGGCACATTTAACACAAGTAACTAAAAAAGGAAAGTAGTTGCAGTCAAATTACACACAAGCTTCTTCAAGGTTCAGAGCACCACGCAGAAAAGAGCTGGAAACTTATTTGTTGTTTTCTTTTCCTAGAGTGGTTCGAAATAGGTTGGCAGCAATCATTATAACTTAATAGTTTCATAACAGTCTAGGAAAAAGCCCTAAAATTCTCCTCTGAATTTTTCCTGAACCAAATGATGATTTCACCAGTCCACAGTTCCCTCTACTTTCCATGTATGTTTTTGAAATGCTTAGGTTAATTGAGGACTAAATTCAGGGTGTGTCATGCCAGGGTTGAATGAATGTGTTGCACACATATGCAACGGTTTCTGATGAGCAAAGCCTTTTATTTTACTTTGATAGTTCTGGCCATCATTGTTTATGGCCAGCCCAACAGCAGGGCCTGGCTGCGCCAGGAACACACTCTTTAGTCTCTTCCAGTTCTCTGTTTTGGCTCATGTGAAACACAGTGAAGGCCCATGACAAAAGCCATTCTTCTACAGTTCTGGAAAGCAGAATCTTCAGAAATAGATGTCTTGGGAAGCTGCCAAATGTGTTAGTTCTTCAAAACCTCTCTAATTCAGTTTTGTAGTCCCACAAAGGTCTGTGTCCAATCCCCTCTGTAAATAAGCCTCCATTCATGTGTGTGTGTGTGTGTGTGTGTGTGTGTGTGTGTGTGTGTGTGTGTGTGTATGTCTTAGGGACCAAGAAATTTGAAGAGCAAAAGGTCACCTAACCTATCGCATCGCACTTATCAGGAATTCCTCACCTAAATAATTTCCTGATTAACATATTCCGGGATAATATGTGGATACAACTAAAAGGTAATATGACTTAAAAAACTAATGAGAATTCCTTCCGTAATTCAGATAGTGTATTAGTATCTTTTTTAGTTGCAAAAGCAGATATTTATTTTAAAATTGCTTAAGCCCAAATTGGGAACTTATTGCTAAGAAAATGAGGTATATCCAATAGAACCCAAGAAAAAGTTGAATAATCTGGCTTCGGAAGGGACTAAATAGGCAGCCAGTGTCTGTCTGTCTGTCTCTCTCTCGCCATATGGTTTTCATGTCTGAGCATTTGCCTTCCTTTCTCTCTGCAGACTGCTTTCTCTGTCTCTTTGGGTACATAGTCACCCTGCAGTTACTATGTTTACATATTCCCAGTCAAAGAAGTAGTCTCTGGTGTTCCTAATCCCAGTTTTCCAAGAGAAAATGAGACTGGTCCTATTTGGGTCGGTGTCCACCCCTAGTGATCCTCACATTCCTATGTGTCTGCTGAGGATGAACTGGTAGGAGTCAGGTGGGGGAATTCTTGGAGGAGGGATGCTTTTTATAACTAAGCAGACACCTTGGAAGGTGTTAATAGAGACATGAAAACCAGCCTTGTTTCTTTCAGGACATACCTAGCATCTATCACTTGAAAACTGGAAAACACTTAGAAAGGCATATATTTCTATTCAAATACAAAACATACTTATATTCACATACATGTCACTCAGGAAAGATTATTTCTGTACTTTTTATTGTCAATAAGGAATTTCTAAGAACCTACTCTCCTAAATTCAGCATAGAAATATAAATATGAATAAACCTAGGGTTTTACAAAGCTCAGAGCCTTTCTAGGGAGAGGAATAGGTAGGCAGATGTCTCAGTACTGTGTGGACAATGAATGCTCTAATAGAGGTATTTCAAAAGATTGTGGGAGCACAGAGAAATGAGCAACCAACTGGGGGGGGGGGACTGAAACTGACAGGGCTTATGTTTTACTAGTTTTGGGGAGGCACAGAGTAGGCATCATATAAATGTGCTGGATTAGATGACGTAAGCAGTAGCTACTTCAATATGGAAGCAAGAAACTTGTTTAGAGAGTAGGGTGGAGAAGATCAATAACTGAAAATCTGAGCAACTCTAAGTTAATCTGGGACTTGCTTCTGAATTTGTGAATCAAATACATTCACTCAACAAATACTTACTGAGCACCTGCTGGGTGCAAGGCCCATGTCCAGGTGCTGGTTACATAGTGATGAGCAGTAAAGTGAGGCTCTGGAGCAGGTTATGAGGTCATTGTACTTAAGAAGCAATGCTGGGCCCTAACTGGTTTGGCTCAGTGGACAGAGCATCAGCCTGCAGGCTGAAAGGTCCCAGGTTCGATTCTGGTCAAGGGCATGTACCTTGGTTGCGGGCACATCCCTAGTAGGGGGTGTGCAGGAGGCAGCTGATGGATGTTTCTCTCTTATCAATGTTTCTTACTCTCTATCTCTCTCCCTTCCTCTCTGTAAAAAATCAATAAAATATATTTTTTAAAAAAGAATCAATGCTGGGAGAGATGCAAAATATATTTTTTAAAAAAGAATCAATGCTGGGAGAGATGCCCTGGAAACTGACCTTCCACCACACATTAGGAACACAAATTACTAGCTCAACTCATAATTACTCCTGATACCTGGCTTTTTGTTCTATGCTAGGCAATGGCTCCAGTCTTGGATTTATGCTGAAAGAGCTAGTTGAAAAATTTGTGAAATATTTCAGACACATAAAGAAGGAAAAGCCAGCCCTAACCGGTTTGGCTCAGTGGATAGTGTCGGCCTGCGGACTCAAGGGTCCCAGGTTCGATTCCGGTCAAGGGCATGTACCTTGGTTGCGGGCACATACCCAGTAGGGAGTGTGCAGGAGGCAGCTAATCGATGTTTCTCTCTCATCAATGTTTTTAACTCTCTATCCCTCTCCTTTCCTCTCTGTAAAAAAATCAATAAAATATATTTAAAAAAACAAAACAAAGAAGGAAAAGCCAGTTTGGGAATTACTTTTAAGAAATATTTCATTTTGTCTGATGGACATGTCCCCCCAACCGCCTTTTTGACACCTCAGTGATACCTAATTCATTCCAGAGCTATTTAGTAAGTACCTACTATATGCCCTATTCTCCAAGGCATTCTCCTCTCTGTTCTCAGGAAGCTCACGTCTCGCAGAGATGACAAATGTTGGTAGCCGAGGACCAGAATTTGCATGTGGTTTTGTGCTGGGAGCCGGTCCATCCTTGCTGTTTCAAGGGACCTGGCATATATGGCATACTGTTCTTAATATGTTTGCTCACCTTCTTGGCACTATGTGTTTTAACCAAGGTCACCTCTCTGAGAAAGGTTGTTTCCCCAGGTAGGGATTTTCCCCTGAAGTTAGGGAGGGAATAAAACCCCTTAACTAAGTGCCAGGCGGGTAATTAATCACTTTAATTAATCATGCTTAAGCTACATAATCTTTACTCCCTGGAATGGAGATAACACCCTAACCTTTGGAAAAGAGATTGATAGGATTGGAATCAACTGGTATTAATACAGATGTAACAAGACAACAGGAGACAGAACTTAGAAGACAGAACCTAGACACAGAACCTACACAGAATCTAGAGACAGAAGAACTTCGCTGGAGAGAACATGGCAAAAGATCCTGGACAGAAACTGGCCACAGAACCTAGAGACAGAACCTAGCAAGAGAACACGGCAAAAGATCCTGGACAGAAACTGGCTACAGAACCTGGATAGAACATGGCAAGAGAACCTGACTAGAACCTGGTGACTGAACCTGGCTAGAGAACCTGGACAGAACCTGGCTGGAGAACCTAGCAAGAGAACATGGACACAGAACCTGGCTGGAGATCCTAACCAGAACTTTGCTGGAGATCCTGACCAGAACTTGGCTAGAGATCCTGGCTAGGCTGCTGATCGACTGAACGCTGTCTCCGTGTCATTCCTTCTTCACCGACTCCGTCTACACCTTTGGGGACCCCTGGACCTGCTGGGGTTGGACCCCAGCAGTTTTCAGGGAGAAGAATGAAAGGAGGGAGTCTAGAAGTCACCGTTCAACCCTCAGTATTTTGAAGCACAAGCCAATATAAAACTAACACTAGTAACGTAAACATGTGCACATGGAGAAATCCTCGCTGCATTTTGGAGTGTCACCACTCTTAGTATAAAGCCTCCTAGCCTCAGACAGTGTGCTTAGTTGTAATATTTTGATGCTGGGTGACTAAGAGGTGACAGGTGTGTAGCCTGAGCAAGCCACCGAGCCCATTCACAGGCATGTGGAAGCAAGCAGTGCTGAGTCAGGGGGCAGGACAGGAATTGTGGAGGGCTGCTAACCCACTGGGGAAAAATTGACTAAGAGCTAAATGATAGTGAAACATCAAGACACAAAAGGTTCCACACGATATTTTTGTGGCTGTTCATCAATGAGTGGCCTACTCTTCCTAATGAGAAACAGTAACCATATCTAAGAGCCTTCCCAGCACGTTGGTAAACTAGATAGAAGTTGGTTTGTTTCAATAAAATTGACATATTTGTTGGGGGGTGGGGTGGAGAAAGGAAGGGGGAGCATCTGGATGTTGACATATTATTAGGCATAGGAGGAATTGGAGTGGGAGAGGAACCTGTTCTTAGAGAAAAAACTGGGGGGTGGGGTGGGGTGGTGGTGGGCGAGAAAGGGAGTGAGGGGAAGAGATACAGATCAGAGCCGTGGAGGGGCTGCCTGCGCCTCCCAGGCACCAGCTCTCCGCAGGCTGGCGTTCCCACCCTGGAATGAGGCATACACACCAGCTCAAAGGTGCAGACAGAACAATCAAAACAGAGTGCCTTCTTCAATGAGCAGATCTGTGTAATTATCACTTATCTTTACCTGCAAAATACTCAAACCTCACTGAATGTTTCTCACAGTGCGGATTAAACCGCCTACAATGGAATCATTAGAATCAGTCAGGGTAACTGTTTAAGAAACACAGACTGTGGGCTGTTCCATCCCAGACCTACTGAGTCAGACTTTCTAGGGTGGGATCAGGGTAATCGGAATTCATCCGGTGATTCTTATACACAATAAACGTTGCAAAGGCTGTATGAAATGGGAGTCCCTGAGACAATGGAGGCATGTCCTATTTCTCTCTGCATCCAGAGTCTAGCAACAGACCCGGCTCAGTGTGTGTGTGTGTGTGTGTGTGTGTGTATTTCAGAGAGGAAGGGAGAAGGTGGGTGGGAGGGAGGGAGGGAGGGAGGGAGGGAG
Organism: Myotis daubentonii; assembly: GCF_963259705.1. Lineage (NCBI taxonomy): Eukaryota > Metazoa > Chordata > Mammalia > Chiroptera > Vespertilionidae > Myotis > Myotis daubentonii. The sequence goes on along the minus strand of NC_081848.1, from coordinate 38,239,335 downwards.
GGAGAATATGAAAGAGAATCACAGATCGGCTACCTCCCGCATGCCACACACTGGGGACCAAGCCCGGAAACCCAGGCATGTGCCCTGACAGGGAATGGAACCGTGACTTCCCAGTTCATAGGTCGACGCTCAACCATGAGCCATGTAGGCCGTGCTACCAAAGAGATTTTTAAAGAAAAAGTGACTCAATTATACTGCCTGAAAACAGCTGGTTTCATGTGTCCTCACATGCTTCTGGCCCAGGGGTGGGCAAACTTTTTGACTCCAGGGCCACAATGGGTTCTTAAACTGGACCGGAGGGCCGGAACAAAAGCATGGATGGTGTGTTTGTGTGAACTAATATAAATTCAAAGTAAACATCATTACATAAAAGGGTACGGTCTTTTTTTTTTTTTAGTTTTATTCATTTCAAACGGGCTGGATCTGGCCCGTTGGCCGTAGTTTGCCCACGGCTGTTCTGGCCCATAGCTTTTATACTGCACTAATTTAAACTACAATTTAAAATTTCAACACAACTTCTCTTATAATTTTTAATGGCTATGAAATATTTCATTCGATGTGTTCATAAATATTTTTTTGAGTTTTGAAAAGGTTTCCCTTAGAAGACCTCACATTTGTGTAGGGCTTTCCAGTGTATGAAACCCTTTCACACAGACCTCATTGTTCTCACAGTGCTTTATAGGTATTACCCTTCCTTTGCAGACACATATACAAACTCAGAGATAAAATAACTCGCTCAGGGTCCCACAGCTCAGAAGCAGCGTGTCAGACTTAGACCAGGGTTCTCCCTCTCTGCCCAATACCCTTTCCAGGACACCAAACGTCCAGCACATTGACAGGAATCTGACCCAACAGTGTCCTGCTGCAAGTCTGTAAGGCAGAATGTGCAAGATGGAAAGTACATTTAAAGAGATCATTGTCCTGCTATCCCCTGACTGTCCAGGAACCAGTTCCTGCCGCTGGGGGCACGGCAATGGAAACGTGGCTATTAGTGGAAATCCTCAGCAAAAGAACTCACTGTTCTCCAACACAAGTCCACGTCTGCAATTCCCACATGAAGGGGAGTGGGGCTGCCCTGAACGTCTGAGGCTGTGATGAAGACTCGTCAGTAGTATTACAGATAGAGGAAGAGGAACAACTACCACAGGCAGAAAGACACAGGAAGAAGGCACTGGACTTTAGGGCTTTGCTACGTGGAGACTTGTATCACAGGGAACGTGGGTAGCAGCCAAGTAGAATGGAGGGAAGCACTCCTCTACCCACTTAAAGGATATCCTGCCTGACGAATACCCTAGTGGGGTGCAGCCCCTCATGCAAGGACAGACTGTTCAATTGAGCAATTTTTAGAGACTCTATTCTGGAGCAGAGGAGTATCTTGAAATATCACATTTGAGGCACAATGAGCTACAATGAAACCAGGTCCACCATATATTGTGAACACATTCAAACATTTTGTAAACTGTAAAGCAATGTCCAAATGACAGTCATATTATGAATAGCAATTATTAACAGCAAAGATGTAGCAGAAAATTACTGGATAAAAATTGTTGCTGTGTTTCCAGTTTGTTACACGTGCATACTATGGAGAGGCAGCTTGTGTTACTACTATCAGGCCACTACCAAGAGTCTCCAAGAATAAATTATCTCTTCAGGTCAGAGTTCGTATTCACTGAAGGGACAGCGGGAAAAACTAGGAACTGGGGGATATATAGAGGAGGGTGGTTTAAGTATCAGAGGCAAGGTAAGGAATAGGATCCCTTGCAGCAGTTCTCAACCTGTGGGTCACGACCCCTTTGGCAGTCGAACGACCCTTTCACAGGGGTCGCCTAAGCCCATCCTGCATATCAGATATTTACATTACGATTCATAACAGTAGCAACATTACGGTTATGAAGTAGCAACAAAAATAATTTTATGGTTGGGTCACAACATGAGGAACTGTATTTAAAGGGCCAGAAAGTTGAGAACGGCGGCCTTAGAGATTTTTCAAATCCAGGATCCCAGGAAAACAGCTAACCAGAAGTTCTTGTTGAGCCAGTGTGCAGAGGTTATGAGTCAGGTCCCAATTGTAAAAGGCACAGGTTCTGCAAAATGCAGTTCTAGCTGTGTATGGGTTTGTAGTATGAAAAAAACCTCCGCTAGATGGGCCCACCAAGTTTCTGTCCTTAGAGTATCATCTTGAAATATCAAAGGTCAATCATTTTGGGGAGGATATTAATAATGCCCATCTATACTTCTATGTGTATTCTAGGATAACTCTAAGAGGAAGGAAGGGCAAATATAAATATAAACTCATTAAAAATCTGAGGCATAGTGAGCTCAAGTACATTGCTAAGTCCGGAACCCTTTATTCCATTTTCAATGTTTCTCTTCACTAGAATGTATTTGAGCTCAATCATCATATTTCATCACATTCTTTTTTGTTGTTGTTAATCCTCACCCAAGGATACGTTTTTCCTTTGATTTTTAGAGAGAGTGGGCGAGAGGGAGGGGGAGAGACAGAGAGAGAGAGAGAGAGAGAGAGAGAGAGAGAGAGAGAGAGAGAGAGAGAGAGAAGCATGGATGTGAGAGAGACACATCGAATGGTTGCCTCCTGCATGTGCCCCAATTGGGCTGGGGATTGAGCCTGCAACCGAGGTACATGTCCTTGACCAGAATCGAACCCAGGGCCCTTCAGTCCACAGGCCAACACTCTAACCACGGAGCCAAACTGGCCAGGGCCATATTTCTTCACATTCTTAAGTCTCCTTTCTTTTCAGAATAAGGAAACCAGAGGCCAGAGTGTTTGCTTTGCAAAATGTCCAGTGAACTCCAGGCTTAAGGAGCAAGGTTCCTGGATGACTATAAAAAGTCCTGTGCTTTCAGGTTCTCCAGAGGCTGAGAGCAGTGAATTTTATTTGTAGTCTTTACTCTCCCTCAGTGTGAGGAATTCCAAATAACCAATCTTCATAATAAACAAACTAATCTTTCATTAAACCAGATCAATTTGAGACACTGTAGGCTACAAAGAAACCAGGTCCACCATATGTTGTGAACACATTAAAACATTTTATAAACTGTAAAGCAATGTCCAAATGACAGTCATATTATTAACAGCAAAGACGTAGCAGAAAGTGGTTGAAGTGTCACGAGCTATGTTAACAGTAATAGCTCCCTGAATAACAGTTTAAGAACCACCTAAACTCCCGAGTTCTTTATAAAGGTCCCCTAAAACTCCCACACATAATGGCTGCAAGTTCACTGGACAAGAGGTAGCTGGAGCCTTAGCTGACCAGAGGGCAATTTAGGGCTACTGGCAAGAGAAGTAGAATATCTAGGTTTCTGGAGGGGTGTGGACCATGACCTGATAAAATCTGTCTTATGGAAGTCCTATTAATCGTTTTGGTGTAGGGTGATTAAGATTGCTGTTTGTGCCTGGCCAGGTGGCTCAATCCCCAGCCCAATTGGGGCACATGCCGGATACACCAAGGTTACAGGTTCAATCCCCGGTCAGGGCACTTACAGGAATCAAGAATCAACCCAGGAATGCACAAATAAGCGGAACAACAAATCAATTTCTCTCTCTCTCTCTAAAATCAATAAAAGAAAAAACAACAACAACAACACAAAACCACGGATGCTGGACACTAAACATGCACCTTGCTAGCACCATGTATTTCCTCCAGAGTGAAAAAAAAAGGATTGTTGCTCTTTTCTCAATGCCTTTTCTATCTTTTAATTTGGAATATAAACGGCAATCAGATATTACTCCCACCTGTTTTCTTTTTATTATACATACTTTAGATTACACACTGAATACAAATATTGATCAAAAGCCAAAAGCCCCATACATTTCTTATCAACTCAATCCAAGGCCAATCTGTCTTTCAACTCTGCATTTTTATGTTCTTGCCTCACCACTTACTAAAATAAATATGTGAATAGCAATCTGATCCAAATAAGCATCTTTCATCTATAATTATCTGAAACAGATTTAAAGAAGATTGCCGTTAATGCCCCTCACCAATTGCATCCTCAGTGTCTGTCCTGCCATGCCTGAATGTCTAGATTCGATTTACAGAGAATATGAATGTGTAACATTGTGGAGGGACGCTTCTGGCAGATCCTGTCTGAGGGGGACAGAAGGTCAAACAGCTCCTTTGCTGCTCCGACGGCGTCCCTGGGCTCGGTCAGAGGGTGGGAGAGCCCTGTCTGGATCTGGAATGGATCACTCACACAATTAAGTTCTTGTCAGAACAACAAAGAAAGACAGCACAACTTCCCCAAGCAAGAGGACAGCCAGATGGAAAGGAACTATTTTTCTCCACCGACTTCAACATTTGAAATGAGAATTAATGATGGAAAAACACATTTCTAAGTTTTAGAACACACTCTTTCTCGGATGGCTGGGGTTACTATTTTGAGGTGCTGTTTGGAAATCTTGGGAAAACAGAATCTGATTTTTTTCCTCACTGGAAACTGGTTACTCGAGTAAAATAAAAATAACACCTTCAAATCACTTTTGATTGACAAATTAAGCCCTGTAAGAATACGATTATAGTAAAGGAGGTCCTCAGCTAACACATCCATACTTTTATTCATTATACAGAGTTGATACAATGCTGTTTGCATGAAGAATTTGGGTATTCATGCATCAGCTGACAAGTGGACATTTTAAAGTTTCTTCCCATTGATGCTATCCACAAGCAACACTTTGCTTTGGCATTTCCCTCATCTTTGCCTGACATCGATGTTTGTTTTTGTTCAATTATTGGTAAAGAAAGAAGTATGGAGCCAAAGGTGGCAGTGATTAGGCTTGTCCTAAGTGGCAAGTGTTGGGCTTCAAGAAGAAACTCTTCATGTGATCAATTGTGAAGGAAGACAATAAACAAGTGTGAAAGTTTAAAAATCTACATCTGGAGACTATCACAAAGGTAAGGAACAATGTGCATTTGACTCCTTGAGTCAAATATTCCCAGTTCATGGACCGCCCCACCCCCCACCCCCCATACACGTAAGTCTATTGTCACAATTTCAGTGATTTTGACTTCCCAATATATTTTGGAGACCTAGTATGTACTAACATAACATCTAAAGGTAGCCTCTGCATCAATTGTTAGTGACTATGTCCAGCACATGTTCATGTATGATTAAGAGATAGAAGGATCCTCAGAGTTCATCTACTTTAAGATGATAGCTTTGCAGATGAAATAACTGGAGGCCACAAAGATGATCTTACTTGGCTAATGCTCCACAGGTGAATTAGTGGTGGCACTGGGACCAGAACCTAGGGTCCTCCAATTCAATACTCTTTTTATCACTTACTTTTAATATCCAACCAACTTACAATTCTATCCAGTTCCTCAAAAATCAATGGAGACATGATTCCTTTTAGCTTCAGAAACTATGAGTGCATCCAGGTTTGGGGCCTGTGAATGTTTGTTGATTCTTGCTCCACAAAATCAATCCAGTATGGAGACCTGAATGCCAAATCAGTATTGGCTGATGTTGCAAATGCTTTAAAATGGTTTTTGTATTTTATCTTCAAATTCTAAGGTTAAATATCACCTTTTCAGAGATGTCTTCTCTAGCAAGTTTATTTATGCTTGACCTGTGCTTTATATTTTATAGCACATGTCCTATTTTAAAATAATACATTTTGTTTACTTACTGATTGTGTGTCTTTTCTAATAGACTGTAAATTCCATGACAGCAGGGATCATTTCTGTTTAGTTCATTAGTGTTTATTAAGTACCTTTCACAGTTCTTAGTATATAGAATAAACTCAGAGAGTATTTGTTGAATAAACAAATTAATTTCTCTCTGTAGCTCATGGTTGAAGTAAACCTATGGAAGCCCTACTTATCTCTTTTATTCTGTCCTAAACTTGGTTTCTAAGCCCAAGGTATTAAAGTTCCAGGGAAGTAGATTTTAGCTCAGCAAAAGCTATCAACAAGAGAGATTCAGAAATGAAATGAGCTATTTTGTGGGCTACTGAGCTCTGTGCCAAGGGATGCTGCCCAGGCACACAAGATCTCTCTGCATCAGCCAGAAGTTTGACCTTGATCTCTCAGTGACTTCTATGACTTCCAACTCTAAGATTCTGTAGTTCATTTCAGCTGATTTTGAGTTAGGTTAAAATAAACTTCACATATAAATGACCTATAGTAAGTCATCTAATGATACTTAGAAAGTTGATTATTCAGGCATGAAAGCCTTTTTATAATTATTTGATAATACAAATTCTACTGAATATGCAAGCTATAGTCTACATATACGTAACTCAATGAAGACTAAAAGCAAAGTTATAAAATTGTGTGGCGACTCCGTTTTACACACACTTTAATGTACTTACTAACTTGAGGGAAATGATGTATGAGCTCATTGTCCAAAATCACACATGCAAGGTGCTGGGACTGTCAGGCCTCAAACTCCTGAATCAGCCATCTCCTCACTCTAAGAAACAACATCACTTTTGACTCCCAAACTACCTAGCCTTTAGGTTTAACTATATTTTCATCTTCAATTTGGATTGAAAATACCTTTTTTCAAATTTCCCCAGGAAAAAGACAAATGGAATTTTAAAATATAACTATTTTATTTTCTTTCATAGATATCAAAAATCTATTTTACTGCTTATTTGAGAAGTTATAACATCACAACACAATAGTGATTAGTTTAAATAATTAATATCTCTCATTAGCTTTTATAAGTAAAAAGCCAATTTAAAAATACATTTATTGGGGCAATATTGGTTATTAACATTATATAAATTTCAGGTGTACAACTTGATAATAAATCTGTATTTTCCACTGTGTGCTCACCACTCAAAGTCCAGTCTTCCATCACCATACATTTGACCCTCTTTATCCTCTTCATCCTCCCCATACATTCCCCTCTGGTAGCCACCATACTGTTGTCTGTGTCTATAAGTTTGTTTTCTTTGTTTGTTGCTTTCTGTTTTATATCCCCTAAAAGACTGAAATCATATGGTTCTTGTCCATTTCCATCTGACTTATTTCACTTAACATGATATTCTCAAGAGCCATCCATGCTGTCGTAAATGGCAATAATTCATCTTTTCTTATGGCTGAGTAGTATTCCACTGTGTATATGTACCACTTCTTTTTTATCCAATCATCCATCAATGAATACTTAGGTTGTTTCCATTCTTGGCTACCACAAATAATGCCGCAATGAACACAGGGTTACATATTTTTATGAATAAATGTTTTCAACTTTTTCAGTTAGATGCCCAGTAGAGAGATTGCTGGTTATATGGTAACCCTTTTCCTAAATTTTTTGGGAACCTCATATTGTTTTCCATAGAGGCTACACCAATTTACATTCCTATCAGCAGTGAACGAGGATTCCCTCTTCAACACATCCTTTCCAACATTTGTTATTTCCTATCTTATTGATAACAGGCATTTTAACAGGTATGAGGCGGTGATTTATTATGGTTTTGATTTTCATTTCCCTTACAGGCAGTGAAGTTGAGCATCTTTTCAAATATCTGTTGGCCATCTATGTGTCCTTTTGGGGAAAAGGTCTATTCAGGTCCTTTGCTCATTTTTATTGGATTTTTTGTTGTTGAATTATGTGAGTTTTAAAAAATATATATTTTGGATATTAGCCTGTTATTAGAAATAGCATTTGTACATTTCTTCTCCCATTGGGTTGGCTGCCTTTTTGTTTTGTTGATGCTCTCTTTTGTTGTGCAGAAAGAAGCATTTTAGTTGATATAGTCCCATTCATTTCTTTTTGCTTTTACTTCTGTTGCCTTTGGGGTCAAGTTCACAAAAGTTTTGCATCTATGTTTTCTTCTTTGTATTTTATTGTTTGAGGTAGGTGTTATATTCAAGTCTTTTAATTAATATATATATACATATACATATATATACACACACACACACACACACACATACACACACACACACATACACACACACATACATATATATATACATACATACATACATATATATATATATATATATATATATATATATATATATATATATTATACTAGAGGCCCAGTGCATGAAATTCGTGCGGGGGTGGGGAGGGGTGTGTGTCCCTCAGCCCAGACTGCACCCTCTCCAATCTGGGACATCCCTCTCACAATCCAGGACTGCTGGCTCTCAACCACTCACCTGCCTGCCTGCCTGATTGCCCCTAACCCAGCCGTGGGCAAACTACGGCCCGCGGGCCGGATCCGGCCCGTTTGAAATGAATAAAACTAAAAAAAAAAGACCGTACCCTTTTATGTAATGATGTTTACTTTGAATTTATATTAGTTCACACAAACACTCCATCCATGCTTTTGTTCCGGCCCTCCGGTCCAGTTTAAGAACCCATTGTGACGCTTGAGTCAAAAAGTTTGCCCATCCCTACCCTAACTGCTTCTGCCTGCCAGCCTGATCACCTCCTAACCACTCCCCTGCCAGCCTTATCGACACCTAACTGCTCCCCTGCTGGCCCAATTGCCCCCAACTGCCCTCCCTTTCAGGCCTGGTCCTCCCCAACTGCCCTCCCTTTCAGGCCTGGTCCCTCCTAATTGCCCTCCCCTGCCAGCCATCTTGTGGCAACCATCTTTTGACAGGGATTGCATTAAATGTGTATATTGCTTTAGATACTATGGCCACTTGAACTATGTTAATTCTTCCAACCCACGAACATAGACTATCTTTCCATTTCTTTGTGTCTTCATCTCTTCCAACAATGTCTTATAGTTTCCAGTATATAGGTCCTTTACTTCCTTTGTTAAGTTTATTCCTAGGTATTTTATTGTCTTTGTTGCAAATGTTAATGGGATTGTTTTCTTTATTTCTTTTACTGGTATTTCATTGATAGTATAAGAAAAGCAATGGATTTTTGTACATTGATTTTGTATCCTGCAACTTTGCTGTATTTGTTTATTGTTTCTAAGTCTTTGGTGGAGTCTTTACGGTTTTCGATATATAGAATCATATCATTTGCAAATAGAGTGTTACTTCTTCATTTGCTTTTTGGATACATTTACAGTTTCTTTCTCTTGCCTGAATGCTGTGGCTAGCACTTTCAGTACTATGTTGAATAATAGTGGTGAGAGTGGGCACCCTTGTCTTGTCCCTGATCTTAGAGGGAAAGCTTTCAGTTTTTGACTAATGAGTATGATATTAACTGAGGGTTTGTCATATGTGGCCTTTATTATATTAAGGTACTTTCCTTCTATATCCATTTTATTGAGGCTCAACAGTTATTAAATGTAATTTTTTTCACCCAGTCTGATAAAAGATTTCAATTCAGAATAGCAGTTTATTAACTTAAGACCCAAAGAAGGAATATTTTCTTCTATAATGTTTAGTAAAACACAGAGAATAAGATGGGCATTTGTCATAGGTTAAATGGTAAGAAAGAAAAGGTCCAACAACATTTTATTTTTAGTTACTGGTTGTTTCTCAAAGGTCACACAAATCAGTGAGCTAATCATTAAAGAAAAAGTACACTATCTCATCCTTTTTTAGAGTTTGAAAGGACCTTTGAAATCATCTAGTTCAATTTCTTCATTTCTTCTTAATTGACATAATTGATTAGAGATTCTATAGTCTATAAGTACCTCTTCTTGGAAGAGTTCATCTTTCTATGAAATGCCTCTACTTTGTAAGAAAATCATGACCACTTATTTTTCATGTTATATGCTATGGTATGACAAGTACATTTTGAAAACTTCTTCACTTCTAAAATCCAAACATGCGTTCTCCTGTAGGCACATGTGTGTACAGCACCTCTGGCTTGCATGATTTCCCTTAACCAGTCTTCCAGTTACAAAATACATGAATGAGTAAATCTTGGAAAAGGGATGACATCTTTTATATTGTCAATTCCCAAGATGCACTGTAGATAGCGTTCAAATCCCATCCCAAAACCTCCATGTGGCACAGATCCAAATCGACGGAGGTCCAGATACCTGATTTTGAGAAACAGAGAATCATAACCTGTAAATGCCATATAGGGTCAGAGTTTATAATAGAATTTATGTTTCAAAGTATTTTGTAATCATTTATCATTCACGTCATTGTGGTAGACCAGTCTTTCCCCTCCACATACAGATAAAGGACACAGAGAAGCTAAAAATGATCTGTCCACTGTTACCCAAACAGTAGCAAATCCTGTCATTCATTCATTCATGGGCTTTAGTTACTTGACTCTTTTTCTTTTAAGTTACTTATTTAATTATATACAGAAAACTTACCTCATGAGGCAACAGGAAATATTCTAATAACTTTACTAATTTTCTTCAAAATATATTCCTTTCCTCTTTCTTAGTCTGTTAATAGTGCTCTTTTTTTTTTCCTTACCCAAATCATACTGTTCATACACAGAAGAAAGTGAAGAATTTTGCCTGATAAATTACAGAAAGGTATGTTCTACTAGATTAGACTGTCAGCCACATCAAGGGAAGGACCTGCATTTTATTCACCCTTCCATCTCCAGTGCCTGCTCTGGAGTAGACACTTACTATATGAAGATTTATTGTTTGAAGGTACAAAAATATACTTGTGAGCACTGGAGTGAGGAGAAACTTCCAGTTCTCTGCTTCACGCCTAGTGGAAGTTGTTCAGAGTCATTTTTCCGGAAGGTTGGGCAGCCTCTGAAGCCCATTCATAAACATTCTGTGCCCACTTAAGATGGCTAGAAAATGCCAATACGGCAACCCGGGATATGGTTATTTTAGGAAAGAAGAGGAGGAGGAAGATTCTGTAAATCTTCTTATGTCATTTGGTGGGAGAATTCTTGAGTTACATAATATTGATTAAGACAAGTTTAGAACTTCTTGAATGATTTGTAAAATCAGTTCCAGAATAGAACTTCAGTGCCATAGCTGGGAGTCATTTGGCTCCTCCAGGATAAAGACTGTCACTTATTTTCCCACTGTTAACAATCATGGCTACATGTACAGGTATTTTATGTGGTTAAGATTAAGTACTTATCTTTCTAAAATAAAATATGAACTGCAACTAGGTGAGTTAGAACCAAGTGAGAGATCTACACACAAGAGCATCTAGCATAAAACTTCAGATCAGTAAGAGCTTTCAGGAATAATGGATGAACACAGTCTTCAACAATTGAAATGTTTGGTAGCTGGATTAACGTTAAGTTTATAAGACACAGGGGCAGGGTATACTTTGATTTAGTGAGAAAGTGAGATGAAGGGCCTATCAAACCACTGCCACAAACACCTGCAGGATCTGAGCTGGCAGCTAGAACTCCAGCAAAGCTTTAGGTGGTTCTAAACTTCTCATAACTTGATGTCAAAACGCTGGTATGAATGTCTGGAAACGGAATTCAGCATTTTTCTTGCCTTTATTTGTTTGCCTTTGCTTCAGTAGATGGAAAAATCCAGTTCTTAGAAACAAGTTTTCTAAAGAATATGTATTTGATGGATTGTTGTCTATTCTAGGGTAGCCAGATTATAAAAGAGATGGTACAGAATTTGTGGAACTAGTTACAGGTTTTACTTGCATATGGCATGTAGAAATAGGAAGTGAGTAAATTCTTAGACACCTGGTGTGGCCACTCAGAGTGGATAGAACACTAGCAGAGGTCGCAGACTTGAAGATTTTGAAAACCCCTTCTATCTTTCAAATACTATGGTAACCATTTAAAAGGAAGGAAATTCAAATAATAAATCTTTATATTTAGAGAGCTTAACAGTTTGACAACTTTAGTTGGAAAAAGAATAGTATTGAAATTATCAATAAAGACCAGAAAAGGCCTAAACTTATTTAACCAATAATTAAAATTTGCATTTAGCTCGTTTTCATATACTTGCAGACAGAAACTGAGGTAAAATGCATACGCTTGATCAGTCAGGCTCATCTACCTAATAGCAGAAGTCAGAAGGACAGGGGTGGGGGAAGGGGTAGTATTTACCGAGCTTCTACTCTATGTAGATACTTAACCTATATTGTCTCATTTCATCCTTACAATACCCTGTGAAATAATATTATCATTCCATCTTTTAGCCAAGAAAATCAAGACTCAGAGAGATTAACCATGCCTAAGGACATCCTGGTAAAAAACAAGGCATTCAAGGCCCATTACTTAAACCCAATTTTAGGCTTTTTGCATTTCTGAAATTTAGTTCCTTCATTTCCAAAAGACAAGTGTGTAATCAAACCCTTTCTTCTCCTGAGGACAGGTGAAGAATTAATAATATTGTTGATAATATTATACCAATACCATGAGAGAGTCTATTACAGAAATATAAATTAAAATTCTGCATATACAAAAAAGTATCTGAAGAAAGGGTCCGAGGAAAGAAAACCAGAAAATTTTGGAGAAGTAAATGTACGAGTGCAGACAGGTGGTCTTCCCTAAGCAGCTTAGATTTCTAAGGTTGGCGAAGATCACTTAGGGGTCACTTAGTTCAAGCACCCAATTTCACATAGAGAGAAACTGAAGCATAACGGTTAGGAACAAAGTCCCAGCTCTATGCTTCTAACTGCTGTGCTCTTCGTTAAGTTAGTTAACATCTCTAGGCCTCAGGTCTGGAGGCACAGTTAAAAAGGAGCAAGAACAGTACCTAACTCACAGGGTGTTATGCTGTTTACATGACATAATATACACCTAACTGTAACACAATCATCCAGCACACAATAAGTTATAAATAAACAAACAGCAGCCATTATTATTACTATCTTTCAAGGACTCAAAAAAAAAGTAATCTTCTGATAACTTGTTCATTGTTTGTAACACTCTTTCACAGTGCCTTGGGAATACAAGTAAAAACCATGTAATGCTCGAACCAACAGCTAGAAGAAGAATCATTAGGGGCCTCCTTCTTACCATTGGTAGGCTTCTGTCAGTCCTGATCTGTAAAAGGAATACAACAGAATTCTTTCAGAGGATGTCAGTAAGGCAAACATACTAACCACTAAACACTGTCTGGGTTGTGTGCTCTTTACAGAGAAGTGCACACTAACGTGTGCTCTCAAAGAACATGCAACCTAGCTGAGGGGCTGCACCTGTACTGTATGGTCAGAAAGGCGCGTTCAACAAGAGTCCCAGGTGTTATCAAATAAGTGGCCTCGTCAATAAATGCTTTAGGAGGCAAGTAGGACCCAGGGGTTCATTTGGGTGAGTGTACTGTCCTGTCACACAAGAAAAGCACTATTACCGCTCTGAAGGTTGTTGGGAGACACACACAAACAAAGGACACACAGACACACCGTTCACTCTATAACATTAAAATAATACAGATTCTGAGGCTACCTTCATAGTATGATTGCTAATTGGCTTTTGCCAATTAAGTGTTAAAAGGTTTTAGCTTTTAGTACTCATTAAAATTAATTTCAGTCCTTTAAAAAAGTGTTTGGGACCAGTATATCTGAAGTGATCAGGACAATGAAAATGCAAATATACAAAAATACAGAACACATACACAGAAGTCGCAGACGGATCAGAGAGAGATGGAAATGCGTATCCATTTCATTAGAAAAGATAAATTTGGATATTATCAGATATTAGGTAAACATTTAATGTTATGAGGAAAGGTTTCCTGAAGGAAGGAAGCAAGCAAAGAAAACAGAGCAATTAATCTTTCAACAGATGAGGTTTCTTGCCATGTGTGATTTTTATTGTGCTTTAAAAAAGCCCCAAAAAACACACCCAGAGAATCTTTAAATTCTTTCCATCTAAGGAGTTTGACCTTTATTTCAATTCCACGATTTTCCCAGGACTTTCTAACATGTTGGTTATAGTAAGGAGTCAGTACGCTAATAAAAAAGAGTCCTCCCGAAACATACTTATCCCCTTTCTTCTGGAACCTAACCAAATAGAGCAGTTCAAGTAAATATAATTACAAAACCAAGTTGCCCAACAGATTTATAGGTTGAGACCTTGGAAAACATCAACTTTTAAAGCATTTTTCCATTAGGTAAAGAAGGCCTTAGAAATGGCTAATTTAGCAGGATAGTTTCAAACAATTATGGCTTTTCCAGGTTACTTTCCAGGTTACTCTGAAAAGTACCAGTATTATCTGGAGAGAAGGATTATGCCTTCAACATGGGAAAGGCTTTTTAAAAAAAATGTTTGGCACAGCAAAAGTGGAAAACCGTGGTTTATAACCCTGGTTAGTTTAGGAAGTCATTGTGGTGTGTTGGCAGACCATGCATATATGGAAGTGGTAGTTCAATTAGAAACACGATTCCCTATTTCTCTTCTTCAAAACATTTTCTGTGTGTTCACCGATTCACTTCCCAGGCCTTGGCCAGATAGTTAAAGTAAGTTATTCAAATAGCTAAATCAAGACCCTTACACAATGTAGAAAATCTGAGGAAGGGAAAACTGCTTATCCTAAATAGCTTAGCAGATATTTTTAGTATCTTTCTATTTCCATCTTTATCCTTTTCCTGGTTCAGAGTCTGTTTCTTTATGGCCCTACAGGACTCATAACTTATAGTAAATGAAAAGAACATAGCGAAGAGAAAAATAAAAATGAAGGGCAAGCTTTAATGGGGAAATCTTCCTCCTTCCATCATTAACTTTTTTAAAAGCCATTTCCATAGGAAGAGATAAATACAAACAGAGGGCAGTTTTCATTGTGGCCTTGTTTCATGTAACAGTTCCATTTGTTAAGAAAAGGAAGCTGAGAAAGGTCAAGTAACAACTTGCTCAAGGTCACTAGAATCTGAATTTCAGGTCTGCCAGCGGCTGCGGCCTGTGAACTGTCCTCTGTTACTTTGTCATGACTGCCTTTGAGTTTCCTGTCCCCAATTTCTGAATTTTGTTTCTTTTAGGTCTGACCAATACCTGGCCAGCCGCTGCTCTAAGAAATGGTATCGCTCCTCTCGGAGGCTTCCTCCAAAAAGCTCTCCAACTCCAGGAACCAGAAGGTCAACAGCAGCAACCTAAGAAGGAAACAAACAGAACATAGACATTACACTTTCAGGGGCTTCAACAACTGTCACGTTCTCAAGCATGTGGAACTTTTAACATTTTGACAACTGACTAACTGCTCACCAGAATCTTATTTATGTTATTTGTTCATGTTCCTGTTTCAGGATCAAATGTTTAATATCATCTTTAGAATACATGCTACACAAGTTGATGGTGAATAGTTTCCTCTCCTCTCGTGTACCCTTTTATGCAGTGTACTTAACAAAAATGTGTTTTCTTCACAAAAGTGATACAAATGTTAATTATAAAAAATGTGGAAAATATTAAAAATCACCTATCACTACACAGAAGCAATTATATTCTGGCATATTTCCTTTCAGGTTTTCTTCTTCTTAAACATTTAAAGAGTATTGTAGAGATCAAATTACATATAAAAATTTACCATTCTAGTGTCTTTCTAACATTATAGAATAAATATTCTTCCTAAGTAAGTTAAAGTATTTTGCAGACTTAATGTTTTAATAGCTGCACAGTTTATTGTTTAGGAGTATCATAGTTTTTATTGAACTGTTTTCCTTTTGTTGAACATGTAGGGGTATGTGCATGTTTGTTTTCTCTTATAAATAATGTGACAATGAAGATTTTTCTTTAATTTGTAGCATGTTGTTAAGACATGAAAAATATGGTCTGATTATTACAAAGAAGTACAAATTAAAACAACAAGATATCATTTTGGAGTTATCAAAGCGGTGAAGATAAGAAAACAACATAAACGAGCTGGACTAGAGAATGCATCAACCAGTGCTCTCATACATTTGATACAACCTTTCCGTCAGCAATTTGGCAAAAGATAATCAAAAGCGTTAAAAATGCAATATGCTTTGACTCAGCAATAATGGTTGTAGGAACCAGTCCCAACAAAATAATCGGAGATGCAAAAATAAGATTAACAGACAGGACATTTATTGCAGCATTACTTATAATGACAAGAAATTCACGTGCGCACCAATAGAGACTCTTAAATACATTATAGCCATGAATAAGTAAAGAATGACATCTATATCACGAAATGTTAATTGTGTTGCCACTGTGACATCTTTTATCTGTATTTCCTTATTTTCTACAATGAAGATGTGTTATATTTTTGTAATAAAAAAACAAAAATATTTCTTTTCATTTTATGTAAACAGTTTTAGAATTGAAGGCATAGAGAAGCACAACCTTACTTTGTAGTTTATAAATAAATATTAAGAAAAAGTTCAAAAGAAAAAACAACAAAAACTTTTAATAGGAAAAAACAGTAATTTGATATTTTAATTTGTATTTCTTTGATTACTACTAATGTTTGATTTAAGGTTGTTTATTTGCTATCTCTATTATCTTGTGACTTGACAATTCTTGGGGGGGCGGTCAGGTAGACATTTGTAAGGTCAAGAATACGAAGGCACAAAACTTAGAATGATTTATTGCAACAAACGAAAAATTAGGAATTGGTAAAACACATTTTAATTTTTAAATGCCACATTATAAGTTCTTCTTAAACTTTGCCTCACTTTACTATTAAGCCATCCCCTTGTTTTGATTTCAGAACCTTAAAAAAAAAATCCTCACCTGAGGATATGTTTATTGATTTTAAAGAGGAAGAGAGAGAGAGAGAGAGAGAGAGAGAGAGAGAGAGAGAGAGAGAGAGAGACACGAGACAGGGGAAGAGAGAGAGAAACATCAACAGGTTACCTCCTGTAGGCACCCTGACTGGGGATCCAACTCGAAACCTTTTTGGTGACAGGATGATGCCCCAACTAACTGAGCCACCAGGCCATGGCTGACTTTAGAACTTTTGATTGAGATAAACTTTACAAATAATTGAGATTAATAAAGAATATTATAATTCAAGAATATGCTCTAAATGCTATATACCTCATCCTTATCCTATCTAATAAAAGAGAAACATGGTAATTGGCGTACGATCGCTACCCTTCCCATTGGCTAATCAGGGAGATATGCAAATTAACTGCCAGCCAAGATGGTGGCCGGCAGCCAGGCAGCTTGAAACTAACATAAGACTTGCTTGCTTCAGTGACGGAGGACTGCAACGTTCCCAGCCTGCCTTGCCGGCCTCTGTGCTGGCAGTTTGAAACATAGTTACAAAAATAGAAGCTAAGCAAAACCCCAGAAACCAGCTTTCAGCTAGCCGGGATCTCAGACCTGGAGTTGATACAGAGTTTCGATTGTAGAACCTAAACAAACCAGATACCTGCTTTCAGGAGCGGAGGCCTAAGAGGTGGAGCCTCAGAGCTAAAGCTGGCTCAGAATAAAAAAAAGGAAAAAGAAAAAAAGGAGCAGTTGGGAGCTTCAGTTCCAGCCTGAAAACAGTCCTCAGCCCCTCACCCAGGCTGGCCAGGCACCCCAGTGGGGACCCCCACCCTGAAGGGTGTGTGACCAGCTGCAAACAGCCATCATCCCCTCATCCAGGCTGGCCAGGCACCCCAGTGGGGACCCCCATCCTGATCCTGGACACCCTTCAGGGCAAACCAGCCAGCCCCCACCCATGCACCAGGCCTCTATTCTATATAGTAAAAGGGTAATATGCCTCCCAGCACCGGGATCAGCTGAGCCACGAGGTCTCCCGGCACCGGGATCAGCATGACAGGGGGCAGTGCCCAAACCCCCTGATCGCCTTGCAGCTGTGTGTGTGACAGGGGGCGGGGCCACAACCTCCCTATAGGCCCTGCTCTGTTCCTGACAGGGGAAGGCACCCCAACCCCCTGATCGGCCCTGCTCTGTGCCTGATAGGGGGGAGCTCCCCAACCTCCTGATTGCCCTGCGGCTCTGTGTGTGACAGGGTGCAGCGCCCCAACCCCCCCATCCCACAAGCCCTGCTCTGTGCGTGAAGGGTAAGAGCCATAACCTCCCCATCAGCCCTGCCCTAAGTGTGAGAGTGGCAGTGCCCCAACCCCTTGATCGGCCCTGCTCTGTGGGTGATAGAGGGCGGCGCCCCAACCCCCCACCCCACAGGCCCTGCTCTGTGTGTGATGGGGTAGAGCCATAACCTCCCCATCGGCTCTGCCCTCAGTGTGACAGTGGCGGCGCCCCAACCCCCTGATCAGCCCTGCTCTGTGGGTGATAGAGGGCGGCGCCCCAACCCCCTGATCCTCCCTGCTCTGTGCGTGACAGGGGGGAGCTTCCCAAACCCGTGATAGGCCCTGCTCTGTGCGTGACAGGAGGCGGTGCCGCAACCTCCCCATCAACCCTGCCTTGAGTGTGACAGGGGGCGGTGCCCCAACCCCCCAATCGGCCCTACCCTGAGTGTGACTGAGGGTGGCATCGCAACCTCCCAATCCGCCCTGCTCTGTGTATGACAGGGGGCGGTGCCCCAATTCCCCAATCGGCCCTGCTCTGAGCCCAGGGGCTGTACCTAGGGATTAGGCCTGCCCTCTGCCACCCGGGAGCAGGCCTAAGCCAGCAGGTCGTTATCTCCTGAGGGGTCCCAGACTGCGAGAGGGCACAGGCCGGGCTGAGGGACCCCCCCTTCCCCGCCGAGTGCACAAATTTTTGTGCACCAGGCCTCTAGTTATTATCATAAAAGAGAAAGCATTAGGCAGGATTTTTATCACTCAGCAGAATTAGAGTGAGAGGGAAGAGAAATGGTTCCTCTTACTAAGTCTCCTATACTCAATAAACTGGTGAGGACAAAGTGTACAACAGGCTTGCTGTCATGCTAACACGGCTTGTTGACCACATCTTAGTAATTCTTCTATGAACTTGTGGGGCCTACAATGAACAGGCAGGTATTTTAGAACATGGATTTGGTGACTGAGACATGACAGTAGGTAATGAAACAAACAGCTTTGGATAGGTGGACAAGAGAGGCTTACTAATGTGATGAGGAAATTCTCATAGACTTCAATCAGGACCCTGCAGTTACCCTTTCTATTCTCAGAGAAAGGAGAAGGTTCAAGGGAGTTTTTATGGCTACAGAAACACTGGCTAATTTATTTCCTAGTATCCTGAATTTAGACATGGCTAAACTATGCTAGGAATTGAGACAAATGATGAAATATTTGTTCTGGACTTCAAGTTTTAAATTTAGAATTATAGACAATCAGGGCTGGAAGAGGATAGACAACCAAGTAGCTCTCTGGCCTTTGCTTGAAAATACTTTAATTCTGGGAACCACTGCCTCTGAAATATAGCATTCCATCCTTGTGTAGGTCTGAATGTTAAGAAAGGATAGGTGTATCTAAAATCTATCATTTAGCCCTAGCCGATTTGGTTCAGTAGAGTGTTGGCCTGTGGACCGAAGGGTCCGGGGTTCGATTCCAGTCAAGGGCACATACCATGGTTGCAGGCTCCTCCCCGGGCCGAGCCCTGGTTGGGGCCCGTGCAGGAGGTAATCAATCAATGTGTTTCTCTCACATCCATATTTCTCTCGTTCTTTCCCTCTCTAAAAATCAATGGGTGCTCTAGCTGGTTTGGCTCAGTGGATAGAGGGTTGACCTGCAGACTGAAGGGTCCCAGGTTCAATTCCGGTCAAGGGCATATGTCTGGGTTGCGGCTCATCCCCAGTAGGGGGCATGCAGGAGGCAGCTGATCAATGATTCTCTCTCATCATTGATATTTCTATCTCTTTCTCCCTCTCTGAAATCAATAAAAAATATATTTAAAAAAATAAAAATCAATGGGAAAATATCTTCAGGTGAGGTTTAAAAAAAATAAGTAATTTCTAAAAATAACAATAAAAAAATAAATAAAATCTATCATTTATTTCCAAAGTTTCAAAGTTGGGGTGATTCCAAGCCACAAAGGAGGGCAGTAATTGCTTGAGATTATAATTCAAGAATGCAAGTACATGCAAAGCTTTCAGAGGCAGAGCTAAAAAGACCCACTGCCTCAAAAAGGCTGCTGGAGAATCAGCTATGGTGGAAGAACAGGAGGTAGGTAGTCCTGCTGAGGCTGGTGGCCAGTGAGGAGTAAACAAGGCTACCCTGGGTGAGTTGTTCTGCTTTCTCTGTTAGTTCATAAGCATCAAACAAGAGCTCTATTTCTTGCTTGGTCTTGCTTCTGATACAACTAAAACAAGCAAAAAGCCCTCTTTGGATCTTAGCACTTTTTGCAGGCCTAAATTTTATTAACTTTGGGACATAGCTTTTCAATGCTATTTTTAGAGGAATGTAGAAGACTCATATTTATCTTTGATTACAAAACTCCCTTATTTTACTATCTGAGTTCACTGGAGAACTCAACCTGACACTATACTAGTTTTTGACCTTTCTGCCTGGTTTTTGTTTATCTTGAATATTTGCACCTTCCCAGTAACAGTGGTGGAACTGGAAGCTTCTGAACCTTCTGAGTCACCTTCACACTCTTATGCCATAGTATGACAGCTACATTTTTATAACCTGGGTTTCTTTCAAACCTGTCTTCCTAATAACCAAGGTACCTAACTGGTTAAACCCAACTATTTCTACATTGGCTATCATGAAATTAGTGTGGTAGTTGCTATATTAACCAGCATAAGTTAGGTTATGCTGTATTAATAAATTATCCCCGAAGCTTACAACAGGGTTTCTCAATCTTAGAATTAGTGACCTTTTGGGCCAGATAATTGTTGTGAGGGCCTGTCCTGTGCATTGTGAGACATTTAGCAGCATACCCGGCCTCTACCCACCAGATGACAGGTGCACTCCCCTCATTGTGCCAACCCAAACTGTCTCCTGGGTGAGGACAGAATAACCCCTGATTGGGAACAATTGCTTTGCTTTTAGAAACTTACGCGGGATTCCAAGATGGCTGTAGAGTGGCTAAAAGCTCAGTCCATTTGCGCCCAACACCAGACCAGACTTGTGGCTACACTGCAGAGCATTTGGCTTGAAAAACCAGTAAAAGTGTAGCTGATCTGAAACACTGAGGGAAGGGAGCACGGAGGATAGAAAGGAGGAGACATGAGAGGGCAAGCCAAGTCGCGTAAGTGCATGGCTAGAAAGCCAAGGCGATATTGTGGCAGTGGAGCCCCACACCATGAGAGTGTGAGGCCTCAGCTCCACCCAGGGATCCCCAATCCAGAGCAACAGAGAGGGAAGGGGAGCCCACATAGCATTGGGTGGAGGGAATCAATGGGGACCTGGTCTACCCAGGAGATTCAGACATAATTCCAGGCAAAGAGCGATTTCTTTGTTACAACACCACTCTGGGAAGTTCGCTCTGCTCATTTCCCAGGGCAAAAGAAACAAATGAAAAAATAAACAAATGAGACTACATCAAATTAAAAAGCTTCTGCACAGCAAAAAAACCACCAACAAAATGAAAAGGGAACCCACTGTATGGGAGAACATACTCACCAATGATACATCTAATAAGGGGTTAATTTCTAAAATATACAAAGAACTCATACAACTCAACACCAAGAAGACAAACAATCCAATTAAAAAATGGGCAAAGGACCTGAACAGACACTTCTTCAAAGAGGACATACAGACAGCCAATACATATGAAAAAATGCCCAGTCACTAATCATCAGAGAGATGCTAATTAAAACAACAATGAGGTATCACCTCACACCTACCAGAATGACTACCATCAATAAGTAAAGTGTGGGCAAGGATATGGAGAAAAGGGAACCCTAGTACTCTGATGGTGGGAATACAGACTTGTGCAGCTACTGTATGGAGTTTCCTCAAAATCTTAAAAGTTTGACTCAGCGATCCCACTTCTGGGAATGTATCTTAAGAATCCTGAAACACCAAACGGAAAGAATATATGCATTCTTATGTTTAGTAGTGTTAGTTATAATGGCTAAGATCTGGAAACAGCCCAAAAGCCCATCAGCAGATGAATTGATAAAAAGATGTCGCACACTTACACAATGGAATACTATGCAGCTGTAATAAAGAAGGAACTCTTACCTTTGAGACAGTATGGAAGGACCTGGAGTTTATTACGCTAAGCAAAATAAGTCAAAGACAAATATCACATGATCTCACTTACATGTGGAATCTAATGAACAAAATAAACTGATGAACAAAATAAGACCAGAAGCATGGATACATGGCATAGACTGACAGATCGTAGAGGGGAGGAGGGTGGGCTAAAAGAGATTAGCCAAAGAACATATATGCATATATGAATAGCCCATGGACACATACAATAATGTGGTGAAGGCCTGGGGTGGGGTGGGGGCTGGGTGGAGGGGGAAAGAAGAGTAGAAAATGGGGGACATCTATAATACTGTCAACAATTAAAAACAAACAATACTTATACTACATGTCCTGGCTTGAAGCTATTAAAAAGCTGCTTTCTGAGGTATTGCTGATCTTGTGTCAGATAGAAAAAAAAGGGCATGGATGACGATGTACTAAAGCATTTGTCCAGAAGTAAGGTATGTAGGTCATGTTTGCTTAAAAGCCTTTGGCCAATGCAAGTCACATGCAAGTTGCTCAGCTCCTATCAATGGGGCAGGGCAGTATAATTCCCCTAGGGAGGAGCAAGCAGCAACAATTTATGCATCACAGGATTTTCAACTGGTGTGCCGCAAGAATTTTCAAAACATGCAATACTTGACTATTTAGTCGGGGCACTAACCTCTTTTCCCTTAGATTGTCAAATTAAAAAATGACAACAGCCAACACAACATTAGCTGTTCAGTGTGAATGAATCAAAATTATACCTTTTTCTTTTTTCAGATTGGCAAAAAATAGAATATACTTTTTGGGGTGTTGCAGAATTTTAGTAATTATTTCATGTCTGCCATGAGATGAAAAAGGTTGAAAATCGCTGCTGCATCATAAAACAGTTTACCATGTTGCTTTCCGGCACCTATCTGGACTCTTCCACTTCCACGTGCCCACCAATTCCTCACTGTTAATTAGAATAAGGCCAGACTAATAATCCCCCTATTTTCTTCCTCTGTACTCTGGGAGAGGAACTATCAGTAGGAAAGAACTTCTTACCAAAAGAGTCTATTGTAGTCGAATAAAAATTATAGAAGACATCGAGCTAGTCCTACATCACTATTAGTTTTTTAATAATGAAGAAAGAACGCATATACGTCATCTATGCCCTTTCTCGGTCTAAATGGCTTGAAAATTCACATCCTCAGGCAGCTGAGTTTCCTGTATGTTTTCTGGACCTAGAGAGTAAATAAAGTTGCTCCCCCTCTTCAGAGATATTTCTTTTGAGTACAGCATTCCTTTACAATGCTTCATAACTGTCCCATGGCCAAAGGAAGGACAGATTGATCTCTTGTGAAGCAAGGCCCACCAAGCTTCATTCTCTCCTCCCCCCCCCTCATAACCTTCTTCTCCTTTACTTTAGGGTTAGTTTCCTTTCCACCATGCCAGATACTTCCTGCTTTTCCTTCATAATGATATCCTCCTATCTCTCTAGAGATTATGCACACTTTCTGAGGCGCTAGAATATAAAAAATATTCCTCAACTATAAAGACATCTACATTTGGTATATACAGACCTGCACTTTCTTCTGATATGTTATAAAAAGTATTGTACCCGCTAAATATCACAATTTCCATTCCAGATAGGATTCTACTATATTGTGTCTCCCCCTGGTAACTACTGAGCTAATTACTACAGAAACTACCTGCTTCCCCACGGTTCTAGTGAAGGTAAAAGGAACATTCAAATATAATACAAACTATGACATAAAGGAACACAAAACGTAAAATGTAGAGGGACTCACACAACTTTGTTAAGAATGAGAAAAATCTGGGTGTTTGCCAAGTGATGGGCAGTGAGGGGCTTAGAATGCAAACACATTGGAAACAAGCAAGTTGTCTAGAACAGCGGTTGCCAACCTTTCAGACCTCATGGACCACCAATGGTCTGTGCACCACCAGTTGGCGACCGCTGGTCTAGAATGTTAGTTGTTGATTACAATTTGCCCTTATGTGTGGGCAGGTTTGTGGTTTACGGGAGTCTGAGGCTGGCTTACAGAGCCGGGGACTGAGCAATCCCGCCCTTGACTAGGGAAAGTGAGAATTCACTGGCTGCATAGTCAAAGGTCCTCTTAGACACATTTGAGCATTCCTGGAACTAAAATCCCTGCTGTGTTCCAATGCAACTTCAGGAGACTTGAAATAGGTGGAAGTGAAACCATGGGTCCTTATGACTTTGATCAAATTTAGTCTTAAATCCTAGCTCTAGGAATCATCCCTCTTTCCCTTTCCCTTCCCTCTTCCTTCACTCCCCCCTTTTCTTTCCCCTCCCCCACTTCCTCTCTCCCCATTACAGACCTAACCTAACAACCTCCCACCCCCACCACTTACAGAGGCAGCTGAGGGCAGGCAGCCTAGACCTGACTAGTGGTCACATGGTCTGGACCTCTGGGAGGCTAAAGATAACATTTTTGACCTACGTTATCTTTCAGCTCCTGAGCCCTAAGGTGGTATAGTCCCAGGAGACAGGACAGAGGGACTCCAGAAAAGACCCCAGAGCTGCCCTCAAGACCTGAAGAAATGATTCATCACCCTTACCTCATCTCTGACCAATTAGTTCCCAACTCAACCCCAAACCCCTAACCCACCGTTTTGTGATTTTGCCCTATACAGGGGTGGGCAAAAGTAGCTTTACAGTGGTTCATATGGAAATGCAATAAATAAATAATAATATAAGAATAAACTGTGTTTTACATACTCACAACTGCTAACCTACTTTTGCTCCACCCTGTAAAATTTTTAACCTACATGCCATCAGGATGCTCAGGCTTTTGAGCACTAACTTCCTGTCCTTTTGGATGGAGCCATTCATAATAAAATACTCAGTATTTCTCCACTGCAATTCTCAGTGTCTAGTGTTAGGCTCTCTCATGCTGGGTGGACAAATCTTTCTGTTCCGTAACAGAAGGACTTCAGTTTTGCTGTCTGTTCACTCTCTTACACGAACAACAGTGAAGGCTAAAAATAATTCTACCACACTCTCGGCTACCTTCCCTGGTCTTACACACAGCTTATTTTGCTTTGGGCCCAACTTTTAGGCTGGAATGCTGCCTGGCACAGCCTAACTGTGTGTGGATCTTGATTTTGTTTCAGTCACACAGCTGCAGTGGCATGCTGTCTAGAAATAGTCTGTGTTGGTATTCAAGCTGAACAAGCTCTGGTCTCTATTTATGACATTCCCTTTTGACTCTTTCTCTCTGATTCCAATCAATGCACTGAAAATAAAACTCAGACCTTGAATTAAAAAACAGACCTTGAATTAAAAACAAGCAGGCTAGATAGGAACAAGGCTTTTCATACATTACCTTTTTTCTATGCTAAGTTCAAAGAGAGGGGAAAATAAGTTTAATGTCCCTTCCTCCGATACCTCTCTTCCTACCTATATTACTATTTTTAAATACACAAATTGTATGGGCTGCTCACAGACTGCTACCAACAATGGAGCAATATTACATACTATTATAAAAGAAGAATGTTCCACAAACCAAGGGAAACATGTCTGTGGTTTCAGCCGCTACGAGCTTTTTCTCTAACTGCTGACACAGTGTTTTGCCCCTAAAAATAAGGAAGCACAGCTAAGAAAGAGAACCGTCCGTGACAGTGCGAAGATGCAGATGGCTGCAGGTAGCAGTGACTGGAGACAGAATCTGGCCAGTAAAATGGCTAGCCTGGGAGCACGCTGGGTGGACTGAAATGCATACTTTCAACTTGGACTTAATATCCCAGGATAGTCATTAGTCTGAGATATGGGAAAATTGGGCAATTCCCTTCATCACTATTTCTGTTGATTTGAGGTTCAAGCTATTTTGATGCATGTCAATTAATTAGCTCCAGCCCAGAGAAATTCATTAGAACCCCTCATCCAGTATTCTTCCTTCCAAGCTGACTTTACAATATGTACTCTATTGAATGCCCACTAATGCTTAAATGTTCATGCTTTGCTAAGTAATATTGATAGGATGTAAAAATGAGAACATATCTGGTGATCTTGGAATCTTATCACAAATGTTGAGCAGTCACCTTTTCCTAATCACACACGGTTGGAATTCTTCTCTGTGAAGCCATTTCCCGAGCTAAATATTTGTGACCTGCTTTGGGGGGACTTATTCAGGGACCCAGACTCAGGGGCATAGGGCATTTTTCATATTTGCTTAGATTCATTTTATTTAGGCCCATGATCTGTTTCCTTCAAATTATCAAATATGTTTGGGAATTTACAAGTTGTTCTTATATCCAAATGAGGAAAAACTTAGGCTATCTGAAATCAGAGAATCTTAGATCTGGTTGGTATCTTGGGAGGTTATCTAATCCAATTATCTGGTTTTATGGAGGGAGAAATTGATGCTCAGAGATTGAACAGACTTGCCTAAGGTCATACAGCTAACTAGTCAGAGGGCTGAATTTCAAACCTATCACTAGTAACTTCTTAGTCCAATGCACTTTTCATTATAACAAAGTGCATACCTTCTCTTGCGCGCGCATGTGTGTGTGTTTGGGAGGGTGGGCGAGAAAGAGAAAAAGAGACTATAATTGTAAAAAGATACCATTTTACTATTTATTACCTCTGGCCAAATATTATAAGTGTAGGTTAAACATTTCCCTATCCTTCTCTTCTGATTCCCTAGAGAAGGCACCTGTGAAATACACCTGTTGTAATTGTTTTAGATTGCATCACACCCACTGGAGAAACTCTTGCAACCCTACCCACAACCTGCTATTACAGCCCTACAAGAGAAACACATAATCTAGGTATCTGGCCCAAAGCTTGTTCATTCACAACTAAAAAAATAAAGTAGGGTAGAAACAGGCACTTTATATAAGTGGGTTGAAAAGAAATCTAGGTAGCTAATGAAT